>NC_088364.1:71521508-71524008 GCF_034508935.2 Berghia stephanieae | reverse complement strand
ACAATGAATAAATAATGGATAATAAATAAATATAACAATAGCTAAAAAAAAACCCCCCACAAAAACAATCAAACAAACAAACAAATAAGCAAACAAAAGAAAACAAAACAAAAACAAACAACCCCCCCACCCAAAAAAAAGAAAAAAAAAAAAAAAAGCGGGGACGTTTATAAACCAAGAACTGTTCATGTTCGATGTGCTTGCCCATATTCGTATATTTCCACAGATGAAACCACATCTCCCTTTCATTACAGTACAACTCGTCCCTGCCAAAGACTACCGACTGTCAAACATACCTTCAATTTTTTGGCGTCTTCCTCCGGGGCGATAGCGTGATAAGACATCACCTCTAAGGCAACTCGCTGCTTGGCCACTGCTCTGACCGCTGTCTCGTACATCTGGGTATTGTTAATGCCCATGCCACAGAAGATGGCGAAAGCCTGGACGAAGAGATAAGAAAGAGAAGATATGCGTCAGTGCATGACATAATCACTCGAAAGATGAAAATTTTGGATTTGCATTTTTAAAAATTTTGCATTTTCTGAAAGAATATGCTCACCAGAGCATTTTAATCTTTATTTGAAGTAAATCGGGTGGTTTTTCATGAAGTTATGGTCAGATGTATGGGAAAGGTATCCAGCAACTTTTCTCAAATTTTATACGTTTTCAACATGATTAGCTGTAAAAAATATTTAGAAGTGAAATTAAGCTTTGAAATTTCCCGAAGATGTACAAAAAGGGTTGGTTTAATCAATTATCACAATAGCTCATTTTTTGATAAAAATTGACCTTCTAACTAAACTTGGCAATATCTCAGTTCCTACCTTTTCACCATCCGACTGATTATGTAATTCATTGTAACTTTTAGTTATGAATCTGGGTATATCCGGAGTCATGCTTAACGAGACTAAGGATTTGTGATTCTGTATATTTGCCCATTAAACTTTTCATACAGCTTAAATCAGTGTCAGATAAGCACTGGATTATGTCTGCAACATAACGAAGAACTGAAAGTAGATAAACAATAATATAAGTACTCCAGTATTTGTCGATAGAAGAATAAAAGAGAGATAGCGAGATAGAGCTAGCTAGCTAGATAGGTAGATAGATGGAGAGACGGAGAGACAGAGAGAGAAAGAGAAAAGAGAAATAAAGTGGAATTTTAAAAAATCACGTTCACCGCGACTCACCTCAAACAGATTTTCATCATTCTTGTTGAAGGACGTACCGTCCATCTTGTTGATGAGTTGGCTGACCCCAATGACCTTTCCATGGACGTTCTTGATCGGCATGCACAGGATTGATCTCGTACGGAAATTGGTATTGGCGTCAGCCTAAATTGAATGATAGATATTGATAGAAATCAGTTCATCAATATAATATTATATTATTTTCATGACATTAGTGGCCGAGTGGTTAAGATATTGCACTGTGACATGGAAGGTCCTGGCTTCCAACCCCGCTTCAGGCTCTTTTGTTTTTTTCCTTGGGCAAGATTATTAACCCCAAATTTGCTCAATTTGGACAACATGGATGACTCCTGTTGACATCAGACATTGTTTGATGGATTATCTATATTCATTCATGGAATATCTAGGCGACGGTATCTCACGGTACCACTGCAAAGGGCGTATTTATTTATTTTTAAAAAAAATGACATAATAAGATCTCCACATATCCATGATAAATAGCGCATAAATAAAGGATCCAAACGTTTAGTGCAATTTAAAAAAAAAAAAAGGAAAGATTCCTTTTGGAGCCCCATTGGACAGGTGGCCTTAAATCTCAACTTTCACAGGTTCGAATGGATTCTCTTATAACTTCTCGTCTGACGCTTTAACAAATGGAGTCCCGAGGGCTCCAATTTTAATATGAAGAATACTTGTGCGGCTATGTGGTCTAGTGGTATGACACTCGCTTTCGGATAGGAAGGTCCTGAGTTCGAGCCTCGCTCGACGCATAGTTGAGTCCTCGGAAAAGACTCTTTACTCACATTCTCTCACCGTACTCAGGTGTAAAATGAGTACCTAGCCGTTAACAGCGTTGTCTTTGTCCGAAAAATTGTAATATCGCCTAACAGGCGTCATGTCTCGTCCTACATGTTAAATGTTGCTGTTGACCAGGGATCCCTTGTAAAGCGCTTTGAGCACGTTAGTGGATATTGCGCTATATAAAAGCTCAATTTAAAAAGACAATTTTTTTTTACTTAAATCAAAAAGAAGGGTTGCCAGATGTAGGTTGAAATTAAATGCCAAATTAGTCACAAAAAATACCAAATGGTCTGAAAAAAATGCCAAATTGTTGATAAAATGCCAAACTTGTCCAGGCATGACTTTTCCTTTTAAAATGCACATTATTACAAAAGTGGTAGACAGGGAATGTTTAGTTCCTTTATACCCTGTCCCGTGTAAGTGTCTTGATTTAATTTTTAAAAATCCGTTATAGGTTGAAAATTGGTACAATTTGTGAGACTAGTGTTAAATTATCTATTGAATAGGAA
>NC_088364.1:71499008-71516508 GCF_034508935.2 Berghia stephanieae | reverse complement strand
TTTTCACTTACAATTATTTTTAATGTGTATACATTTTCTAGGACACCCTGTAGGCCTATATATTCATATTTTTATAACGATCTATTAAGATGGCGTAATAGATAAGTAAAATGGAAATTACATTAAAATTTTATGTTTGCTTCTTTTTGATATAAGTTGAGCAATTGAGTGCTTATCTCATTTCATTTTGTAGATAAATAGATAGATTGATGTAAATAATTTTGAAATAATGTAATTGAAATCATGAGATACAATTCGTCCAGTTATGAGATGTTCTAAACAAATCCGAATAATAATAAAAATGTTCAAGGACTTGTGTACTTTTAGGAATAATTCATAGAATTACAAAATTTTGTGTCCAATTTCAGACGTTCTTGAGCATCTCTAAGTCATTCAATCTTATTGAAATTAAACTTGATGCCAGACTATTTAATTTTAAGAATTTTGAATTGTTATTTAATCCCAGCAGGGGTACATTGTTGATTTTTCAAATCAATCATAGCGACTACAATATTCATCTCCTAAAAAAATTACCTTGGCACAGGTCTGTGCCAAGGACAGAAGAAGATGGAAGAGTGCTGTTGAGGCCCTATGCTCCGCCAGGAGTCAAGAGGCATACGTAATAAAAAAAAAAAATTACGAATTTTTCAGATTTTCACGTAGGCGGGTTTGTGTTCAATGGTAACGTAATAAATGTGACTTTAAATTGTCCTTTAAATAGTATGCGCTTGGCTAAGAAGCTCACAGCATTGCCATCCTGAAGTACACGGGACCAACAACACACAAAACTATGTGTAACCATGAACTTTTATAGTCTGGATAATACAGTTTAGTGAGAATTACTCATAAACGCGGATGGCAAAAAACAAAAACAAAGAACCGAATGACGTCAACTTCGTTCTATAAATAGAGTTTTCTTCATCTACTTCAGTCCGTTAACTCGTGAACGTTTTGTGCGTCTATGTGGTCTAGTGTTATGACACTCGCTTTTGGATCGGAAGGTCCTGGGTCCTGGGCGCATAGTTGAGTCCTTGGAAAAGGCTCTTTACTCACATTCTCTCACCATACTCAGGTATAAAATGAGTACATGGCCGTAAACAGCGGTGTCTTTGTCCGAAAAATTGTAATATCACCTAACAGGCGGCATGTCACGTCCTACATGTTAAATGTTGCTGTTGACCATGGACCCCTTGTAAAGCGCTTTGAGCACACTTAGTGGATATTGCGCTATATAAAGCTCAATTAAAAAAAAGTTTTAGACTATTCACAGAGTCCTACAGATTCGTTGTCACAAGAGGTGTCAGCCATCTGTGGACCGGTAAGACAAACAAAGTACGTCCAGTCACCTCATTGCTAATTAACACTCAAAAAAGATCTCAAGAAATTGCCAGTTATAAAACTCCGCTGAACATCAATTAGAAATCTCAACAACATCAGAGACATGATGTCATCAAACAGACAAGAATGGAGACTCCTGAATGCCGTTGAGGCTACAAAGTCGGTCGACTGTGCCAGCGAGCAGCTTAAAGTCAAGTAAGCCCAGTTTTACATAGTGGTAAAAAAGCCTTTTCATCCATAGCTCCACACCTATGGAACGCATTCAGTCCTCGGACAAAGTCCTGTGAAAATTTATCATCTTTCAGGAAATTTCTGAAGACTGAGTTGTTCCGTGAGGCTTATTTTTTTATTAAATAGATGTTGCTTTGATTTTGTATTCATGCTTATTATGTAGTGTCGTGATTTAATTTTCTTTTTAAAAACATTTTTATTATTTAAAGCGACGTAGGGCACGATTAACGTGGATGTTTAGGCGCTATATAATTTCATTATTATTATTATTATTATTATTATTATTATTATTTTTTATTATTATTATTATTATTATTATTATTATTATTATTATTATTATTATTATTATTATATTATTATTATTATTATTATTATACTATTATTATTATTATACTATTATTATTATTATCATTATATTATTATTATTATTTATTATTATATATTATTATTATTATTTTATTATTATATATATTATTATTATTATTATTATTATATTATTATTATTATTATTATTATTATTATTATTATATTATTATTATTATTATTATATTATTATTATGATTATTATTATTATTATTATTATTATTACTACTATTATTATTATATTATAATTATTATACCTTTGGATGCAATGAGCCACAAATTTTAAACATAAACATTCGAAAAGGCCATCTACATAAAAGAAAGTAAAAGGAAAGAGATTAAATTGTTGACGAACAAGCTACATCATTCACTTCTATTTGAAACGTAAAAAGAACTGGCATAATTCATAGCATTATCTAGATTGAAATCATTTTTTTTTTGCAAACCAATATAATATAATATAACAACCAATAACTTCTCATTGGCAATACAAATGAAAACGGCAGGATTTTAATAGGTAATGGCGATACATTAAATGTCGTCGGAACATTAATAGGATAAGCTGATTTAAACAAAGCATCAAATAGGAAATAAAAAATATAGGATATAAATTATTTATCTAATAAATAAATAAATAAACCAAAATGAAAATGATATTCGGGCAAGGAATTATTTCAAAATTATTACCAGAATTTAAAAACAATATGAGCTTATGTCCAGCGTAACGTGCACTCTATTTGCAAGCTAGGTATTTGGTAAATAATAATGGAAAACATTTTGTTTTCTCCACAATCAAAAATTGATCAAGATGTTCTTAATGGGTGAGAATGTTTTTTAAAAATACTTTTGTCATCGAGCGCCAAAACGTCACAAAGTGCGTGTTTTCCCTAGACTTTACGACAAATTTTAAGGACTTTTCAATAAAAATTGTATTTGGAGCCACCTATTTTTCGAATCTTCATAATTTTCTACACCAATGTGTGTACTTTGTTTGCTGGTTACAAAAAGTGCACAAAATGCACGGAACGGGCCGCTAAGCGAACGGACTAATTTACTTGGATAGCTTTAAAAGAGGCCTTAAACTGACAGCAAAACTTGAAATATAGGACGAGACAAGACACTTGCAATGTACTTTTATAAATATTTTACACACCGCCTGGTTGCCAGCCAGATGTGCTCTACCAACTGAGCTATCCGGACCCCCTGCCTCATGTAGCTGGAGAACAAATACTCTTCAACAGTCATGACGTCACTTCCCTCGTAATGACGCATGGTAACTTAGTAACTGGCTATAAACTATCGGAACAATGGCGGACGCTCTTATGAAATACTTCTCAAACGAGCATAAAAGTGTATCCAGAGGAGAAAAACATTATAAATACGATTATGTTTTGACTTTTATACATTCTGATCACATGACATATGAAAAGTTCTGGCCAGCATGAAGAATAAAAAGTACCGATTTTCTTTGTTTAGAACCACGCTGCTCGCCGTTGCTGAGCGACGTGACATCAGACTAGTGAATCCAATTGAAGGACGAGTTTTCTGGCCAAAATAAGTGTTTGTCCAGAGTACGGCTGAATAAAAATCAGTTCTTCAGAACTATAATATTATGGCCCATGAGGCCGAAGTGAAATCAGACTATTGAATCCAATTGTTATTGAAAAAGCGAAAGCATGCTATAAAGGATTGAAAATTAAGGCAATTCAAACATAATACGGGATTTAATACTTTGGGAAGGCATTCAAAGAAGGAGCCAAACTATTCTTGTCGTGAGAGATGGGAAATAATTATTTTCTTTTAACCATTGGTGGGAAACATTCGAATGAACAAGACATCGAAGAGGTTCTCGTTATTCCCGCCGTACGTGTTTTTAAAAAAAAGTTCTTTGATGACAGTTCTGACATTCATATATCGGCCTTTTTCAAAAATCTGCCAAATTCCTGTCCTGTGACGAAAACTGGATCTTTGAAATATTTGATGCATATATTGTTAGCAAATACTTGCTTACACAGTCTCACTACACATTACTAACTTGTATGAAACATAAAAAACGAATATCGAGAGAGATTCAGGATAGTTATGACGTTTTGTATTGACTGGGGTAGAGGAAAATACCCTGTCCTTTTTTTGCATGACGGTTTTAAGTCGAATTTTTAACAAAATGGAGTGTCTTGTTGTATACACCTATGAATTCACCTGATGCAAATTGCCATCTTCTAACATCCTCATAAAAGTTTGTAACAATCAGACTTTTTAAAGTTTTATTATATATTAATAAAGTCTGTCCCCAAGGGGGCTACTCATTCCTGTAACTGCAATGAAAATTAACCAATTAAAATCCTCTTAACAATAGAAGTGCAACTAACAATGTTTTCTTGCCGTAGCTACCCCTTTTCCATCACGGCCGAAACTACAAACACATGATTTTTTCATTCAGTGTGATTTCCAGTTCAACACCGCTTCAAGAATGGTGAGTAATGTTCAACATTAGACCATGACCCTCATTCCTGTTACCAGGGCTTGTTATTTAAATTAGAAATTGAATCAAAAATAGAAAGTATCAGTTTATAGCTTTTTTAAGGCTCTAAATAATAGTCATAATTTAATGTTGGAGTAAATCATATTTTAGGGATAGTATGAATCGAAGCGAGATAAACTCATCCCTGTTACACTCATTCCTTTTACACCTTGTTTTGTAACAGGAATGAGGGATGTAACAGGAATGAGGAAAACATAACAGGAATGAGTAACAGGAATGAGGAATGTGAACTTTCTTAAAATGAAACACATGTTTTATTGTCACTAAGTCCTTTGGAGCATAATGGCCCATAGAATCGGAGCTTATCCCTGTTTCTGTAGCATGAAACAGACATTTAACTTATGAATACGAGGTTGGTCTATAGCAAATTACATTCCACAGCAGCACTGGTACCATACTATACACCTGGGTGAAGCAAAGTGAAGCAACCGGAATGAATTTCCTTGATTAAGGAACCCACTCTATGGTTGTGGAGGTTTTCGAACCTGTTATCTCCAAGTCGGGAGTCCCTTTCGGTACCCACTCGGCCACGGCGCCTCTACATGGTTTATCGATTCATAGCATATTCTTTTGTTTCATAAGGATGTGTTTGGTAAAGTGTTTTGTAAACCACTGAAGTGTTACAGGCCTATGTCCATTAAAGTGGTAACATTCATTGTTACAACGTTACCATTAAAAACAATTTTTATTGTTTACATATTAATTTCTTCCATTGCTGAAAGACTATTTTTAGTGCAAAGTTACCTTGCCAATACCACAAATGTCCAAACATAGTTTGTTGCCTGTTAGGCTCAGATACATTTTAGATGATTACTATGATTTTAACGGCCCGGTATCGCTTGTACAAATGTGACATTGTATCACATAATAGTCTTCTTTGTTTCTTGACTTTATTCATGTTACACCTTGTTTTGTAATAGGAATGAGGGTGGCGAAATGTAACTTGATATTATTGTTCATTTTCAAGGGTCATAGCTTTGTTGTAACGATTGTTTTATTTTGTCTTCTTATCACAAAGGCCAAAAAAGCCATGATGTCAGCCGAGAGCAACAACTTTACCGTCAAAGACGAGATGGAGTTCCTATTCGACGTGCTGTTAATCTTAAAAAAAGAACAAGACAAATACCAGAGCGACAAATCGAATGGAAAAAAAATCCATAAAAGATAAGACACCAAGAGAACAATGCAAACAGAGAAAGAATTGGATAAAAAATTATCACACACACACTACAAACCGGAAACAGCGAAATCTTGACCTGAGTTACACTCCATCCTCACACTCACAATCTCCACTCCAGTATGTCTCTCGTCAAAGATATCAAGCTACTAAAACAGCCAATGAAACCTAAATGTTGAAAATCCAAAGTTTTGAAGAAGTGAAAAGGCTGTCCTCTCTTTCTCAATCGAAAAAGAAATCCGAAAAGTACAAAAAGCGCTTGGACAAGTCATTAAAAATAAAAAAAAAACTTTCGTAGACACCCCGATCAAAAACTAGAAAAACTTTTGAAAGATAGCAGAAAAAAACAAAAAAGTGAAAAGAACATTACAAAATCATTTTGCACTCCTATAAGACATCAAACATTTGAGGAACAGAAGGCACATGTACACATCCGTGAAACATCTGGCAGCTGGTATGACTCTCAAAAAATATAATTTCTTGGAAAAATTCGGAAACGACGTCAAATGCCTCCAAAATGTCCAGATCTTGTCAAGCAAATAGTAAGAGATTTGTCCTGAAAGGTGACACTTCTAAATTAGCTCCAGGAAAGAGAAATGCAAAAACAAGAAATAAAGTCAAGAAACAAAGAAGACAAATATGTGATACAATGTCACATTTGTACAAGCAATACATCTCTTGCGACCCATACGTGTCATTTTCTTCATTCTACCGACTTAAGCCATTTTGGGTTGTTACTCCAAGAAAAAGGGACAGAGAAACATGTGCATGTAAAAAATGTGAAAACATTAACATGCTTACTTCAGCGCGTTGGAGAAAAGGAGTCAAGAATGTTCAATAATGTTGTTGGTCACATCAATGAAATTTCATTCATTTCTACAAAGTGATTTGAAGCAACAGGTTTTCAAAGGTAATGATAGAGACATGCCTGAAGTTGCACCGGTTGACTTAAACAGTGATTCAAGGGATGAACATGACCAAGATGACATAGACATTAAGGTGATGCCGACTGAAATCGATTACAATGGTTTTCTCAAAAGATTGAATGAATACAAATCATTTGTTGAAGTGGTTGATGAATGTGAAAATCAAGCATTACGTGTTTGTGAAATAGTTGGGGCCAGCAGAAGTGTAATCAAAACTCGCATTGGTATTGACAATAGGTGTACACATTTAATTTCAAATGATATACCTAGATCTCTGTGTGATGGGAAACAGTTATTTCCAGTCAAGCTGAGGGCCGATGGGGATTGCCTGCCTGCCTGTGGTGCAGTGTATGCATTTGGCAAAGACACACAAACAGACGAAATACGAGTAAGATTGATACAAGAGCTGGCTTTACACAAGGACCATTATTTGTCAGATTCAAACCTTGCTTCACTCAATGACAACATCCAGACAGTTGTTGAATTTTTGTCACAAACTTGGACCTTTATATTCCCGATGTTAACATAAGTGATAAAGATACCCTGGAAGAGTTGTTCAAACTGGACGCTATGTCATTAAGTAAACCAAAATCATACATGGGTATGTGGTAGCTTCTCGCTCTTTCCATTGTTTTAAAAATGCCTCTTTTGTCTGTTTATCCAAACATTCCGAACTGCCACGAAAGAGTATCCTGAATTTAACAAACAATGTTGGTGCTCTTTTGTGGGTCTCTACCAACATATGCCCCAAATCATCGTATAGGCGCCCTAACCATTTTGTTCCCCTTCTGAGTTTCAATTACTAAGCGTATTGAATTTATAATCCTTTCGAATAAATATGTTGTAATTACTCATTCCTGTAACAGAAAACTCATTCCTGTTACGTCCACTCATTCCTGTTACACAAACTCATTCCTGTTAAGAATGACTTTTTCATGTTTTTCATGCTAAATATAAATACTTGAAAGGAAATATTATTTGTCGTGGTTTAACACTTATATACCTAGACTATGGTAAACAATTTTTATTTTTGTCATTTTCCTATAACTTTTTGGAGATGATGATTGCTCAAATAATATCCTTTGTTTTCAAAAACTGATTTCTGAATGCCTTTTGTAAAACAATAAATGTCATTTTGTTGTCAAAATTAGTATCAATGCTCTGTGTTTATTGTTTTTCAATGTTTTATTTCAATAGTTGTCCAAAAATGTGTTAACTTATGTAACGTGACATAATTTTATAAGCGTAACAGGAATGAGTCACATGTAGATTGTAATTCACAAATACTTAAATAAGTGACCAATGAAAACTCATTAAGCCCTGTTATTACAATTTTATGTCGCATACATATCACAGAAAGCATACACAAAATAATGAGTATGTTGGAAATACTTGACTTTTCAAAAATTGGAGGACTCGAATTTGGCGTTATTTTGAAAACGGCCGATATGCAAGTATTGACAAAAACGGTCGACCGAAATCTCACATTTCAAAGCAAGTTTTCAACTCATTTACTCGGTTTACCACTAATCTAATGGAAAATTTTACAAGATGCCGTGTTAAAAAAATATAGAGAAAAATTCCAACGAATTCAGATGAATTATTTTAAGCTTTAACAACAACAACAAAAAGAAAAAAGAAAAAGAAAAAGAAAAAAAGGAATGGATTTACTGAACACAACAAAACTCAAATAATTCTGAGTTCCTGTCGAAAAAAAATATTTGCAAACGTACTTTTTAAACTAATTGCTATTCTTTTTTGTTTTTGTTGTTGCACGTAGACAACAGTTTTGTTAAATCTGCTTTCATTGTCCCACTTTATAGACAGTTAAATATGAAAACTTTTTTTCTTTTTGAAATCAGTTAATTTATTGTCTTTCTTTAAACAACCAATTCCTCTTCTTTCTAAGCGTTGCGATATAGATCTATGTAATTTAAAATAACAATAAAAAGTGCCATATATGACCCTTCGCCTCAAAACGGTATTGAGTCGGGATAGTTAAGATGTTGAAAATTGAATATATAGTCAGAAATATCAGACTTGTGTTCAGTTTGTATGTTTTATTGAGGAGAATGGATACCATATTTTAGGGTGCTGATGCCAACAATTTATATTTTTGACCAGTTTAACATTTAATTCGGCTTTTAAGCATATGGTTCGTTCCGACATAATACCGTTTTGAGACGATGGGCCACATATGGAAAGTGTTGTTTTGTTCACAATATATCTGTGTATTAACCCACTCCTTACCAGCTATAGGAAAATCGTCAAATTCGTTACGATACAATCAACATTTTTCTTATTCAAATTTCTCTTGTACATCATAAAATTGAAATAAAATGAACAGTGTGTTGTAAGAGCATGTTTTGCTAAGAAATTATGGATCGAAAGAACTTACTACGATTGTGTTTGAGTGATAAAAAATCTATTTTTGTGTTAGTTGAGTGTGAATCATAAAATTTAAAGAAAATGAACAGTGTGTTGTAAGAGCATGTTTTGATAAAGAAATTATGTATCGCAAGAACTTAACTGCTATTGTGTTTGAGTGATAAAAAATATATTTTTGTGTTAGTTGAGTGTGAAGATTTGGGGAAATCCTGAAAAAGGCTGGTTTAGTTATGAGAGAGTTAAAAGAGCGATACCACCACAAAGATAAAAGTGTTTTACAGGGAGCAGCGACATGATATAATGTATGAGAAATTGATATTATCATACAGGCGGGATCCCTGGAAAGGCTTGGGATCAGTAAGGTCATATCACGCCAATTCCCGATTAGCTCACGAGTTGTTGTTCTGTCTCAAGTGCAATGGTAAACTAATCACAATATTTAATCTTTTTCCTAGTACCCGCCAAGAAATAATATAATCGGATTCCCCCTCCCCCCCCCCCTGCATCAGGGGGTACCGATAGCTCAGTTGGTAGTGCACTCAATTCACAATCAAAGGGATCGATCCTGGTGCAGTTACCAACAACAACAAATTTGGTCACCTATTAAAAATTTATCTTTGAACTCAATAATAACACAATATTGGAGAAAATCACCACATAATTGTATAAAATCTGCAGTGAAGGGCAATCCGCAGATTTTTGCAGATAAAGACGTTGAACTTGAACTTGAACGTTTCGGGCCTTAGCCTTCGTCAGGAGACAAACAACAAAACACAAATATGTAAGGTTTACAAAATATCACATTTTGTCAAATAATGTAAATGTTGGATTTGGAAGCAAGAAGAGACGCAAGAGAAGGGAGGGCAGGGGGGGAAGGGGGTAAATGGGGAAAGGTAGAGAGAGAGAGAGAGAGAGAGAGAGAGAGAGAGAGAGAGAGAGAGAGAGAGAGAGAGAGAGAGAGAGAGAGAGAGAAAGAGAGAGAGAGAGAGAGAGAATGTGTATGTGTTTGGGCGTCTGTGGTATGTGTGTGTGTGAACGAGAGAGAGAGAGAGAGAGAGAGAGAGAGAGAGAGAGAGAGAGAGAGAGAGAGAGAGAGAGAGAATGTGTATGTGTTTGGGTGTCTGTGGTATGTGTGTGTGTGTGAACGAGAGAACGAGAGACAGAGACAGAGACAGAGACAGAGAGAGAGAGAGAGAGAGAGAGAGAGAGAGAGAATGTGTATGTGTTTGGGTGTCTGTGGTATGTGTGTGTGTGAACGAGAGAACGAGAGAGAGAGAGAGAGAGAGAGAGAGAGAGAGAGAGAGAGAATGTGTATATGTTTGTGTGGGTATGTGTGTGTGTCTGTGTGTGTGTGGGTATGTGTGTGTGTGTGTGTGGGTATGTGAGTGTGTGGGTATGTGTTTGTGTGTGTGTGTGTGTGTGGGTATGTGAGTGTGTGTGTATGTGTGTATGTTTGACTTTTCCCTTGGAAACTACGAGTAATTTATGAAATTTCAAACAGTCATCTCTGAGATTGGCTTACTCACTCACCATTGGGTCAAATCTGTCATCGTTATAGGCGTCTGGAATGTTGAGGATCTGAGGATGAAAGACAGATTAGATAACGTGAGGTAAAAATATAACAACAATCAACGGTTACCATGGTGTGGGGATATGTGACCCATCGTCTCAAAACAGTATTATCTCGGAACGAATCATATGCTTAATAGCCGAATTAAATGTTAAATCGGTCAAAAATATAAATTGTTGGCATTAGCACCTTTAAATATGGTATCCATTCTCCTCAATAAAACATACAAACTCAACACAAGTCTGATATTTCTGGTTATAAATTAAATTTACAACATCTTAACCAACCCCGCTTAATACCGTTTTGAGGCGAAGGGTCACATATGTGATCGTCTCGCTTTCGGACCGAGCCACGCTTGGTTGGCGCATAGTTGAGTCATAGGAAAAGGCTCTTCACTCACATTCTCTCCTCACCGTACCATGACTACCTACCTGACCGTTAAAAGCAATTGTCCTTGTCAAAAAAATAAATTGGTTATATCGCCTTACAGGCGTCATGTCTCGTTCTAAATGTTACGTATTGCTGTTGGTCACAGCCCCTGTGTAAAACGCTTTGAGCACGTTTAGTGGATATTGCACTACATATATATATATATATATATATATATATATATATATATATAGATAGATAGATAGATAGATAGATAGATATAGATTGATTGATAGATAGATAGATCGATAGATAGATAGAAAAATAGATAGATAGATAAATAGATAGATAGATAGATAGATAGACAGATAGATAGATAAATAAATAGATAGATAGATAGATAGATAAATAGATAGATAGATAGATAGATAGATAGATAGATAGATAGATATAGATAGATAATAGATAGATAGATAGATAGATAGATAGATAGATAGATAGATAGATAGAAAGATAGATAAATAGATAGATAGATAGATAGATAGAAAGATAGATAGATAGATAAATAGATAGATAGAAAGATAGGTATTATTTAAAATATTTACCACAATGTTTGGGGCAGTCTACATCAATGTTTCAGGCTTAATTTGCCATCTTCAGGACTCAGTCCTGAAGATGGCAAATTAAGCCTGAAACATTGATGTAGACTGCCCCAAACATTGTGGTAAATATTTTAAATAATAATTCGCTCCATTACTACATGTCGAGCACTTTTCGTACCATATTTGTATCAAACACGATTCAATAGAAAGATAGATAGATAGATAGATAAAAGCTCAAAGATCAAATGCATTGTTTAAAAAATTATGTAAAACAAAACAATATCTGTTGCCATAAAAGGACATAATGGAACAATAATGGTCACCGACGTACTCAATGAGGGTAATATTCTAACTCTCTCCAAATCTGATAACGCTAATTCGATGTTGGCCAAATTTGGTCCGTTCATGTAGATAATGACAAAAGAAAAACAACAATTATATCATATCAATATTAAACAAAAAAAAAAAAAAGAAGATAACTAAAGATAATGGTAATTCGCTAATGGAAACACGATAACAAGCCCAATTCTGACTTCCGTTCCGTTGTCAGACAGTTTTGTGGTCTCAGTGGTAGGACACAATCTCCTTTGGATCTGTAGGGCAGGGGAGGGGGGGGGGGGGGGGAGGGAGGGGGGGGGGGGCTGTAGACCACTGGTTCGCGAGTTCCGCTCTGGCGCGCGGCGCAAAGTTGAGTCCAGCTGGATACATTTGTGCTGATTTGTTTATTGCATTTAACATGGTGTGACAATAGAATGCCTTATATTATTATTACTAAGTAGTATGCCCTTTTCAGGAAATTGTTGAATTGTTTTTAGCCAAGGAATTATAAATATTATATACGCTTGTCTCCATAATGCTTAGGTAGCCAGGTCGGTTAGATCTGGCGGAAAGTACCTGCGACAGACTAACGTGATACTAGAAGACAGAAACAGTGTTACCGTCCGGCTCTAAGGGGGAGGTGACTTGCTCAAGGTCACACAGCGCAGCGGCGGGTGATCGAACTCGGTACCTTTCGGGTACGAAGCAAAGACCATACCGCTGAGAAATGTGCCCCCTAAGTATATTTTTATTATTATTATCATCATCATCATCATCATCATCATCATCATTATTATTATTATTATTATTGTTATTATATATTATATATATTTATTATATATATTATAATAATAATAATAATAATAATATATTATTATTATTATTATATTATAATAATAATAATAATAATAATAATAATAATAATAATAATAATAATAATAATAATAATAATAATAATAATAATAATAATAATAATATATAATATTATTATTATTATTATTATTATTATTATTATTATTATTAATATTATTCGAAACAGGTCTATAAACGTTCTGTTGTTGTTATTTACCTCTCCTGTTGCTGCGACATAGCCCGTGATTCCGATGTTGATGTCAAACCTGGGCTCTTGAGGCCTATGGGAGGAAAAGATGGAATATGTTTGTTTTTAAGGGTAAAAAGGAAGAAAATGGGATAGTAAAAAGTTCTAGAATTACAATTAAAGCACTCAAGAAAAGGTAAGACAAAGGAGAATTGGTTCAAATATGAAACAGATGTAGATTCCAAGAGCACACTATCAAAGTACTTAGTTTGAGATCACCCAAAAGTCTCAATCAGTCGAAAGCACAGGTCCCCACGAAGAGGAAAACACTCAATGTTTACAAATCATAAATAAAACATAATAAACAGTGCGTAACAGAAAGATGATTTACAAGGGAAAAAATATCATCTCAAAAACTAACTGTTTCCCTCTCAGCCAGGGCATCCGGCCAGGACCAGGACAAAACCAAGTAATCTCATTCCAAGACAAAGACAGAAAGAAAATTGGAAAACAGATATAGGGGGATAGAAGACACAATAAGTACCTCCCCTTCCTGCCCACTATGGGAGGTCAGGAACCCCACCCAGAAAAATGGAATAGAACAGAGCAGAAACGTTTTCGTTAGAATACGCACCGTAAAGTTAGAGTTGGTTCGATTCGTATACACGTTAAAAAAAATGAGAGCAGATGATGGAGGGAGCACATCCTAAGAGAATGCCAGGATGGGCCCAGCTGCATTGACCATGACCTAAGAGTCTGCTCCACAGATGGTGTGGAGTGGGTTCGGTGTTGGAGCGACAAGCTTGAGAGTTTTTATATAGCGCAATATCCACCCGAATCCTCAAAGTACTTTGCAAGGGGGTCCTAGGCAAACAGCAACACTTAACATGTAGGACGAGACATGACGCCTGTTTGGCGGTAACGTTACATTTTTTTTCTCATTTGGAAAGAACAACGCTGTTAACGGCCTGGTACTCATTTTACACATGAGTACGTTGGAGAATGTGAACAAAGATCCTTTTCCAAGGACTCAACTATGCGCCGACCCAAACGAGTGTCATACCACAAGACCACATAGTCGCACAGAATCATTTTTAGTGTACTCTGAAAATTCAACAAAAACATTTCAAACATTTTGGCCAGAAGACAAGACATTTAAATCGATCTTTACTTGAAGGGTGGGGGTGGGGTGGGGGTTTCCGATAGCTCAGTTGATAGAGCACTCGCTTCACACGCAAAAGGATCAAGATCGACCTCGGGTGCAGTCGATATCTTTTTCTGACCCCCTCCCCCCTGTCTATCCATCAGTGAATGGGTAGCTGGGTCTCATGGACCTGGTGGAAAGTACTTTGCGATAGACTAGCGTCATATCCAAAAGATAGCAAGAAATTGCTATTGTCTGTTTCACGCTATGGAGACAGGGATAAACTCCGGCTCCATGGGCCTAATGGCTCTGAAGGCCTTTTTAAAAAATATTTGAAGGACGAGTTTTCTGACCATAAAATTAAAATTGAGCTTTATATAGCGCAATATCCACTAAATGTGCTCAAAGCGTTTTACAATGGTCAACAGAAACATTTAACATGTAGGACGGGACATGACGCCTGTTAGGCGATATTACAATTTTTCGGACAAAGACAACGCTGTTAACGGCCAGGTACTCATTTTACACCTGAGTACGGTGAGAGAATGTGAGTAAAGAGCCTTTTCCAAGGACCCAACTATGTGCCGAATGCGAGGCTCGAACCCAGGACCATAATATTTTTAATGTATTTATTTTTCAGAGCATGCATGCAAGTAATAATGAATGGTAGAATTTGACTATGGTATACGGAATGTTGTTGTTGTTGTTGTTCTTGGTGGTGATGGTGGTGGTGGCGGTGATGATGATGATAAGGAAGATGATGATGATGAAGGTAATGCTGATAACAATATTAATGATGGTAAAGATGATGATGTTGATGATGATGATAATGATGAAAATGATGATTATGATAATTATAATGACGACGGTGATGATAATGATGACAATGATGATGATGGTGATGATGACAATGATGATGATGCTGCTGATGATGATGATGATGATGGCAATGATGATGATGGTGATGATGATGATGATGATGATAATGATGATGATGGTGGTGATGATGATAGTGATATTGATGATGATGATCCCGTCGAAATGTGATTAATAAAATGCAACGAAACGAAAAATAATCTTAAATGCAATTTCAAGAGATCGGTAAAACTGAAACGGGCAGGTCAAGGTCAAGGTCGCAATTTCATAACAATCCAGTCAACTAACCGTTTTCGGTTTTGCCAAGTCTTAAGATTTAAATGGAGATGACGAGCAGGAATTAACAAAAAAAAAAACCAAAAAAAACCCCAAAACCCCCAACAAAAATTGAGCTTTTATAAAGCGCAAAGGCCACTAAACGTGCTCAAATCGCTTTACAAGGGATTCCTAGTCAACAACAGCACTTAACATGTAGGACGAGACATGACGCCCGATAGGCGATTAATATGACAATTTTTTTTTCCGAACAGAGACAACGCTGTAACCGCCAGACAGTGAGAAAATGTGAGTACACAGCCATTTCCAAGGACTCAACTATGCGCCGCTCGCTCGGTCGGGACTTGATTGAACCCAGGACCTTCAGATCCGATGGTGTGTGTCCTAGAATATACCACTCGCTAGACTTCAACTACAACATAGCCGCTTGATGACATTCCTGTAAGAAAATCCCAAAAGTCTAAATTCCATTTGCGAATGCATTGTATAGATAGTTCGAAGATGACGTCACTCAGGTCTGTATTATTGTTTTTTGCCATCCGCGTTTGTGAGTAATGCTCACTAAACTGTAATAACCAGACTATAAACGTTCATGGATACACACAGTTTTGTGTGTTGATGCGTTATACTTCCGGATGGCAATGTTATGAGCTTCTTAGCCAAGCGCATACTATCTATAACAAGGATGAAATGGTTTGAAGACGAGTAATGAGAAACGCAATAATACGAGAAGGTATCAAAAATCCTTGCGAGAAGATTAGATATCAAAAACATTGGAACCAAGTGAGGGATTAGGCCCAGAAAATTTTGTAGGATCCATTATAATGATTGTATATAAATTTAAGCTTTGCTTCTTTAAGGTTGTTGACCTTTTATTTTTATTTGAATGTGAAAAACAATAAACATATACTTTTATTACTTCGGATGACTTTAAATCAGCTGTAATATTTATCTACTCATCTATCTATTAATTTATAATAATAATAATATTAATAATAATAATAATATAATAATAATAATAATAATAATAATAATAATAATAATAATAATAATAATAATAATAATAATAATAATAATATATTAGGTAATTTGTTTGTTTGTTTTTAAGGGTTTTACGGCGCTTGCAACACATTTAAGTTATATCAGCACCAGTAAAAAGGAAGAAAATGGGATAGTAAAAATTTATATAATTAGAATTAAAGCACCCAAGAAAAAGTAAGACATACGGAAACTGGGAACAAATATGGATCAGATGTCGATTCCAAGAACACACCACCGATGTCCTTAGTTTGAGATCACCTATAAGTCTCATCCGGACACAAGCACAAAATCCAACAAAAACAGATATAAGGGGATAGAAGACACAGTATGTACCTCCCCTGCCCACCATGGGAGGTCAGGAACCCCACCCAGACTTCATATTAACACAGCAGCGTCACATCGTGCGCAAAATACAAAGAGAGGTGTTTGCCAAAGACACACAAAAGTCTTTGCCAAAGACACACGAAAGTCTTGCCAAAGACACACGAAAGTCTTTGCCAAAGACACACGAAAGTCTTGCCAAAGACACACGAAAGTCTTGCCAAAGACACACGAATGCCTTGCCAAAGACACACCAAAATCTTACCAAAACAAACGAAAGTCTTTCCAAAGACACACCAAAATCTTGCCAAAGACACAAGAAAGTCTTGCCAAAGACACACAAAAGTCTTGCCAAAGACATACCAAAGTCTTGCCAAAGACACACGAAAGTCTTGCCAAAGACACACCAAAGTCTTGCCAAAGACACACCAAAGTCTTGCCAAATACACACCAAAGTCTTGCGAAGACACACCAAAGTCTTGCCAAAGACACACCAAAGTCTTGCCAAAGACACACGAAAGTCTTGCCAAAGACACACCAAAGTCTTGCCAAAGACACACAAAAGTCTTGCCAAAGACACACCAAATTCTTGCCAAATACACACCAAAGTCTTGCGAAGACACACCAAAGTCTTGTCAAAGACACACGAAAGCCTTGCCAAAGACGCACCAACGTCTTGTCATTAGTTGTTTGTATCCCGAAGACCCGTAATATTGATGGCCAGATAACATTATACAAAATCGGAGTGGAAGATGTGCACATTAACTCTCCTTACTGACCCTATTCAGTAATTCCCCAAAATGGCAGGCTTTCCAAGAAGAAAAAAATATTTTTAAAACTCAAACAAGACACTCTATAAAACAACTTTATTAACTTATTAATTAAACAAAGATCATTATTCAAAATTTGTGATGTACAAAATAAATCTGAATAAGAAAAATACATATTGCGTCGTAACAAACGTGACGATTTTGATGCA
>NC_088364.1:71464008-71494008 GCF_034508935.2 Berghia stephanieae | reverse complement strand
TCTATGTCCTTAGACTGAGCCAAAATAACCTTCAATCAGATCTTCGCCAATAATGAAATTATATTTATTTTGTATAGATATAGATATAGTTCGAAGCTGACGTCACTCAGGTCTTTGTTATTGTTTTTTGCCATCCGCGTTTATGAGTAATTCTCATTTAACTGTATTAACCTGACTATAAACGATCATGGTTACACACAGTTTTGCGTGTTGGTCCGTTATACTTCCGGATGGCAATGTTGTGAACTCCTTAGCCAAGCGCATACTATCTATAAAAATAATAAATCAAACAAAGACACCAAATTAAAATTACCCATAATGCCCAAATAAAAAAAAATGCGGAACATTGCTCAAACCCACACTGCATTCATTACCTTCTCCACCCGACACCTCCATCCCTCGTCACACATTCTAAATAAAAATAAAATAGCACTAAAGAGACAAAAAGGCGATTGAAATTCCATCCGTCCACGAAAACACGGACTGGGTACCTACCCATCCATTATTCATGGTGAAATTTATTCCACAAACAGACGGGTTGAGAAATATAATCAGCCAGAACCCGTATGTCAATAGATTCATTATTTACTGTAGTATTTTTATTCATATCAATATTTGGTGTCTATGAAATGTATCTATCTTCTATTCCAGGGTTGGGGTTTGTTTTGCGAGGTACAGATGATGATGATGATGGTGGTGGTGGTGGTGGTGATTGTGGTGACGGTGGTAGTCGTGGTCGTAATGATGTAACCGTAATGACGACGATAAAGATGCTGCTGCTGCAGCTAATGGTGATGATGTTGATGGTGAGGATGATGATCATGTTGACGACAATGATGAAGAATGTGGCGGTGGTGGTAATGGTGATGATGTTCGTCATGATGATGCTGATGCTGCTGCTGCTGGTGATGATTATGATGATGGATGGTGATGATGGAGTTGGCAAATGATTAGTTCAATGATGGTGATGATGATGATCGATGATGATGATGACTGTGATGATGATGGTGATGTTTGAAAAATGTCACTGGGTATCAAATGTTTGTAATTGTATAAGTCAAGCATTCAAATTTATATGAAAATCTCAAGCGACTGTACCAATTAAATTGCATTTTAATCTTTAAATTCTTTAATTTTCACACATGCTCGTGATGAATCATGCTAAATTAAATGCATGACGACAAAAATGGTCAGATAACAAAATAAAAATAACCAAGCATTGCTTCCATGATAACAACCTACCCTTCTCTATGATAGGAGTCGTCGTTGTCGAAATCCGAGGCATCCAGGTCAAAGACTTGGGAGAAAATACTCTGTAGACAAAATGAGACAAAAACACATTATAGGACTGCCGTAGGCCTACTTTGAAAACAAACCTCTCTTGAATAAACTTTGTCCAGAAATAATAATAATAATAATAATAATAATAATAATAATAATAATAATAATAATAATAATAATAATAATAATAATAATAATAATAATAATAATAATAATAATAATAATAATAATCATAATAATAATAATAATAATGTTGAAAACGTATATAGCGTTATAACACCAGACTCTAAGCGCTTACTGTTTATTCTGTTGATCAGAATCATCATCAGCAGCGGCATCTTGATCAACACCAGGAACCTAGTCCTTCAAATATCGATCGAATAAAATTACTCTCATCTTGTAAAAAACAAACCAAAAAAAACTCTCATACCTGGGACTTCAATGGACGTCCCAGGTTTGAGAGTTCTCGATAATAAGATGAGGATCTTTTAAATCGTTCGATGCTTGAAGGATTAGTTTTCTGGCTCAAATTGTAAAACGTGTTTTCTTTTCTTTTTCTATTTAATTTTTTGTTGTTGTAGAGTATGGCGTATAGTAGTATAGGATAAAAACAAAAATAACTTAAGCCTTGAAAACACAGAACCCAGAACCAAACACCGACCGGGCAAAGGGAGATTAACCCCGATTTCTCTATCGGGAAACGGATGATGAACAAATTGTCTTTACAACTCCAGACCTTTCCAGCAGAGTTATGCCCCAACACTGAAAAAACACCCTTTTTTCATTTTAACCAAAATGTTTCTTTTTTTTTTTCCACCTGAATTAATGATGAATTAAGATGACAACAATTCTTAAACCTAAGACTTCACAGATGCTTCCGGTTAAAAGGTATTGTGACAAATTAAGGGTCATCTTCTTATTCATTGATATGATTTGAAAAACAATTCAAAAAACAAACAAAAAACTTGTTTTTGTCATTGTACGGCACTTTTTATCCAGAACTGTTTGTAAACATTTGCAATTTGGCCTAAAAAAAAAACAAAATAGGAAAACAAGCTATTGACTGGGTCTTTGAAAAGTGACAGCGGTTTGCAACGACGATTAGGCGCTGGCGTTATCGTGAAGAAAAAAAAGATGACAAAAAAAAAAAACAAAAACAAAAAACAAAAAACAAAATTAAACCAAACGTCATTAATCGCCGTTCAAAAACAAAACAAAGCAAAGCAAACAACCCCCCCCCCCCCACACACACACGCACAAATAACAACATCGACAAAAAAATCCACAAAAGAAAAACGTACAAAACAAAAACAAAAATAACAACAAAAAATACCCCAACAAAACAAAACAAAACAAAGCCAAAACAAACACCCCCCCCCCCCCCCCCCCCCCCCACAAAAAACAGCAAAAAAAACAAAAAAAAAAACAAAACCCACTAAAACAAAAACAAACCCCAACAACAACAAATATTAAAAAATAATAATACAACGACAATAAAAAAATTTTAATGCAAAAACAAAAACAACTGCCTCCTCCCCATCTCGGTGGTAATTGGAACATTGAAGCACTTTGCCACGCACGTCGCTTAACGCTTAACGACAATCTGTTTGTTTGTGGCTACTACTGCCGTCGACACACACACACATCCATCCATTTTTTGAAGAGCAAATTATTGGAAAATGATTTTTATTGTTGAATTAATAGCGAAAAGCTCGCTAATATTGCAAAACTCAATTTAACGACGATATCCATTCATAAAGAAACAACAGTCGGGGACGACACAACATGCGGGTTCTATCTATTTGTGTCACTTTAGATCTAACAAACATAATATCTACATCATTATACATGTTATTACTATTTAAGTAATTTACAATTACGCAAGCAGAGGATTTCAATGAGACAAATTAATCTTACGCTGCTGCGTAACAAAATAAAGAGATAGCGACATGCTTTCTAAAAAGGTGATGCGTTGACCTCGTTTTAAGTACATGCCAAATTGCATTCAAATTTCACTTTCAAGTTGGTTATTTCATATTCCGTTGAACAGAGTATGTTGAGCTATTTCATTTGATCTCTTCTTCATAGTATCAATTGATTACAAGCATTAACCCAATGAAAACAGCCCATAATTAAGTAAAAGTTAAATATTCCTAACACTGGTGTCAGACAGGCACCTTTTGACCTTGGCTCATATATATATATATATATTATATATATATATATATATATATATATATATATATATATATATATATATATATATATATATATATAAATTCAGTGTAAATTATTTAAAAGCTGATAGGAGTGTTATATCAGGATTTCGAAACATTTTTTTCTTTTCGTTGCTTATTTTAGTCAAGTGCAAATGTAAAGAACTCATCATCATTGTGATTATCATCATCATTATTATTATCATCATCATCATCGCTGTCTTCATCCTCTTCAACAACACTGCTTTCTAAATTAATTACTGCCTTATGAACGAGAAAAATATCTAATTTCAGCGATTGGTTCATTTCTGAATCAATTCTTGTTGAACCCAAAGAATCTTTGTCTCCACATAGATAGCATGTGCCCCAGTGCCATTTGATGTGCTCAAAAATCGTGAATTGTCTGTCGACATTTGCTTTCAGATCTAATTCATCAAAAACGTGAATGCCCCTGGATTCCAATTGTAACTCGTCCAGGTTGGAATAAATCCCGATTGAATTTCTCAAAGATTAAATATTTCATATTTTAAGCATGTATTTAGGTATTCTAATCTCATTTTCCTTTGACATTCCGAATCCAATGTACGTGATTTGTTAAAGTCGTTGATTTAATTAAAGAATGCCCTACTTACTTGTGCATTCCAAATACATACTTTCTACATCAAGTCAAAAGCACTATTATTATTATTGTTGTTATTATTATTATTATTATTATTATTATTATTATTATTATTATTATTATTATTATTATTATTATACTATATTCATCATCATCATCAGTATCATCACCGTCATCATCCTCATCATAGCAGTCGTCATTATTATCTACATCATTATTATCCTCATTATCATCTTACACATCAACGTCATCAGCCATATCATCATCATCGTCAGCATCACCATCGTCATCATATTCACCATTATCATCATTTCATCCCCATTATCACCATCATCATCAACATCATCATGCGAGGCACATTCGTCTAACCCTTATTTTGGTTCTAAAATTTTCAATCTGGCAAAACAAAGGTTTCTATGTTTTCCTCCAAATTATGATATCCACCATTTCCTTATGAGCCCTGAAGTTAATTAATTAAGTAATCGAAGGATCCGAAAGTCATGGCCATTCCTATGTCCCTCAGGCCTTTGCATTGTATAAAAATTTAATGAGATTGAATTTCTATTATGCGTTAATTTCTGAAACGCGAGCTTCGAATCATACTCTTCAATATGTTTGCACTGTTACACGAATAAGGAAAATTATATCTTGCCACAACCCACATTCGTTTGTAATCCCCTGCCTATTCGTACAGAACATTATCTTAAAACAAACAAAAAGCAATTTCTGAAGAAAAAAAGTAGAAAAGATATTTCTCAGCCTAAGTACGCTAGCGTCAGATTTCTTGATTCTTACAGTGAGTGGGAATTCGAAAGAGGGAGTTTTTATTTATAAACAAGTCGTTTGCAGAATCAAATGAAATTATATTTTGTGACTTTTCTAAAATTGAAGTTTTGTACGGATTTGGCCGGGGCTTTTAACGGTTCATGTAATATTCATATTTCACCATTATCATCATCTCATCCCCATTATCATCATCATCAACATCATCACGCGAAGCACATTCGTCTCACCCTTATTTTGGTTCTAAATAGCTCTGTGTTATATCGCGGCAAATGAGACGCACACATTGAAAAAAACGTATTAGAAATCAGTTGATTATAATTTAATTTAATTGAGCTTTATATAGCGCAATATACACTAACTGTGCCCAACGCGCTTTACAAGGGGTCCCTGGTCAACAGCAACATTTAACATGTAGGACGGGACATGTTAGGCGATATTACAATTTTTCGGACAAAGACTACGCTGTTAACGGCCAAGTACTCACCTCAGTACGGTGAGAGAATGTGAGTAAAGAGCCTTTTCCAAGGACTCAACTATGCGCCGAGCGCGAGGCTCGAACCCAGGACCTTCCGATCCGAAAGCGAAAGACCACATAGCCGCAAATAAAATTATTCCATGGAAGAGAATGAATGTGATTTTTTAAACGTGGCATTGGTATCTATCAAGTTGACTGTAACTATTTTCATATAATATTTTTCCTTTCTCATCGAGTTGAATTGGTTTTCATGTGGAGTAGAAAACATAATTCTTATGACAATCTAACACATATAACATCTTTCGTGTTTACTTGAAGAAGGTCAAAGGCCAAAACGTCGTTTGTTCTGTGTATGTATGTATATATATATATATATATATATATATATATATATATATATATATATATAATATATATATATGAGTCACATTTACTCACTTTTCCTTCTTCTCCATATTTCTTATTCTCACGTAATCCAGTTATCTCCCTTGAATGTCCGTTTGTAATTTGGGATAAAACCATTTCAGCTTGAATTCAACATGAGTTTTTCTCACTCATTGTCAACATTCTTCGATAAATAATAGACAAAGTAAAATCAAAGTAAAATAGCTCTCGGAAATCAAGTTCGTGCCTCGAGCTGATCTGACATTTCTTCAGTTTTGATCTAATAGATATTTCGAAGATGACGTCACTCAGGTCTCTGTTATTGTTTTTTGGCCATCCACTTGTATGAGTAAATCTCACTGAACTGTATTATCCAGACTATAAACGGTCATGGACACACACAGTTTTGTGTGTTGGTCCGATATACTTCCGGATGACAATGTTATGAGCTTCTTAGCCAAGCGCATACTATCTATAAAATCTTTCGTGTTTACTTGAAGAAGGACAAAGGCCAAAACGTCGTTTGTTTTGAGTTGTTCCCTTATATATGAGTCACATTTACTCACTTTTTCTTTTTCTCCATAGTTTTTATTCTCACGTAATCCAGTTATATCCCTTGAATGTCAGTTTGTAATATAATTGGTTCAATAGTCTGATGTCACGTCGCCCGGCACGGCAGCCATCTTGGTTCTAAACAAAGAAAATCTGCTCTTTTTATTATTCACGCTGGCTAGAACTTTTCATATGTCTTGTGATCAGAATGTGTAAAGTCAAAACATGATCATATTTATATGTTTTTTTCTCCTCTGGATACGCTTTTATGCTCGTCGGAGAAATATTTCATAAGGGCTCCGCCATTGTTCCGATAGTTTTGAGCCAGTTACTAAGTTACCATGCGTCTTGGGATAAAATCATTTTAGCTTGAATTCACCATTAGTTTTTCTCACTCATTGTCAACATAATAGACAAAGTGAAATCAAAGTAAAATATCTCTCGGAAATAGATAGAATGCGCTTGGCCAAGGAGTTCACAACATTGCCATCCGGAAGTATAACGGACCAACACACAAACTCTGTGTAACCATGAACTTTTATAGTCTGGTTAATACAGTTTAGTGAGAACAACTCACAAACGCGGATGGCAAAAACAATAACAAAGGCCTGAGTGACGTCATCTGCATACTATCTATAGATAGATCCAAGCTGACGCCACTCAGGTCTTTGTTATTGTTGTTTTTTGGCCATCCACTTTATGAGTAATTCTCACTGAACTGTATTTATTATCCATACTATAGATAGAATGCGCTTGGCCAAGGAGTTCACAACATTGCCATCCGGAAGTATAACGGAACAATACACAAACTCTGTGTAACCATGAACTTTTATAGTCTGGTTTATACAGTTTAGTGAGAACAACTCACAAACGAGGATGGCAAAAACAATAACAAAGGCCTGAGTGACGTCATCTGCATACTATCTATAAAAGTTCATGGTTACACAAGAGTTTTGTGTATTGGTCAGTTACACTTCCGGATGGCAATGTTGTGAGTTTCTTAGCCTATCGCATAATTTCAATTGACTTATCACCCTCCTGTTGGATTGTCGTCCGATGTTCCACATGGCAAGTCTGTATACCATTCGTACTACAT
Source organism: Berghia stephanieae (assembly GCF_034508935.2). Lineage (NCBI taxonomy): Eukaryota > Metazoa > Mollusca > Gastropoda > Nudibranchia > Aeolidiidae > Berghia > Berghia stephanieae. Next base: position 71,486,599 of record NC_088364.1, on the reverse strand, counting down.
AATTGTTTCCATTCTCTGCTATCCATTACGATTTCCCAATTTTTCTGATGGTATGAAGTTTAAAATTGTTGCTTTGGTGCAACTGCTTGTAGTCTCATCTTAGTGTTCAACCACCTTTGTCTTTGGCCGCACGTCCTGCCAGGAATTTTACTCCTTTTAGAAAAATAATAATATTATCATAGAATTACTGCAAGGGGGTATTTATGACTCCGAAATTACGTCAACAAAAGGTCACGTTGCCATTAATCAGAATCCCTCAATAGGATTCAATAGTCTGATGTCACGTCCGCCCAGCAACCAGCAGCTTGGTTCTAAACAAAGAAAATCGGTACTCTTTATTCTTCATGCTGGCTAAGAACTTTTTCACATGTCATGTGATCAGCATGTATAAAAGTCAAAATACGATCAGATTTATAAATGATTTTCTCCTCTGGATACACTTATATGCTCGTCGGAGAAGTATTTCATAAGGGCGGTGATGGAGATAACGGCGTCCGATAGTTTAGAACCAGTTACCATGCGTCATTACGAGGGAAGTGACGTCACGACTGTTGAACCCTTTTATCACAATCTTAACAATCCTCTTTTTGCAATTCTTATTTGGATTAATCTTCTCATCCTCCTCCATCCTCCCACTTTCTCGTGTCTCTCCAACGACTCTTCTTTCCTGTCATCATCTTCCCAATTTTCTTCCATTCAACATAATTATTTCGGAAGAGGTCAATGACCGCGGCGTCTTGGCTTGTCGACATCGTGATTTCATTTGAAAACAATACTTGATCTTTTACCCGTATTAGTTAACTGACGTACTCTGGGAAAAAAAATCGTATTTCAACATTTGGCCAGACGAGGGTCATTTAAATGTCAATATGATATGCGGCTATGTGGTCTTGTGGAGGTCCTGGGTTCGAGCCTAGCTCGGCACATAGTTGAGTCCTTGGAAAAGGCTCTTTACTCACATTCTCTCACCGTATTCAGATAAAAAACAAGTATCTGGCCGTCAACAGCGTTGTCTCTGTCCGAAAAAATTGTAATAAATATCGCCTAACAGACGTCATGTCTCGTTCTTTTTGTTTCGTATTGCAGTTGGTCAGGGACCCTTTGTAAAGCGCTTTGAACACGTTTAGTGGATATTGCTCTAAATGAAAGCTCAAGTTTTTTATTTATCTTTTAACGAGCGATATTTGAATTAAAGTTCTCTGGCCAAATTTTCCAATACGAGTTTTTCAAAAGTGCGGCACTTAACTGGTAAATGGAAGGACTGAATTTCTTTGAAAAAAATTTAATCATAAAATATTCTGCAAACATTCTGAGTGAAACACAAGACGATTATCACAATTACAAATAATCGCATATTTCAATTTTAAAACTTGCAAAATGTCGCCTCCATTATTCAATGGATTTAAATTATACTGCTCATCTTAAACGAACAGGTTTTAAATGAGAAGAAGAAAATTTGAACCCGAAACGGTTATAATTATTCAATTCTATCTTTCAGCTTAGACGAACTTGTTTTAAATGAGAAGATAATTTGAACCCAAAACGGTTATAATTATTCAATTCTTTATTTCTGTATTAAATTGAATAATTTCTCCAACTTTTTATGTTGCAAGCTTGGGGGAGTTTTCCTCTACAACTAATAAAATACAATATGATAATGACGTCATAAAAATGTTTCCTCAAAACAATAGATCTAGTGGCGCTTCAAAAGGAAATATAGAGATCAAAATTATGAATTACGAAATTTTAAACCCTAAAAAAATTTGCTTTGCTCAATAAATTGGTGAGCATTCACCGAGCTTCAAAACTGGATCTGGATGGAAACTTTCTGATGTAGAATTTGCCGGGTAAAATCTAACAACAAAAAACCCAGCAAAAAACAAAACAAAAACAAACAAGCCCCACCCAAACAATAACAAAACAACAAGAAACAAACAAACAAAAAAACAAGAAAAGGACCCCATTAAACAACACCCAATAATAGACCCCAAACAAAAACAACAAAAAAACAAAATAATAGAAAAAAAAAACAAAACAAAACTCCACTAAACAAACAAAAATTAACAACAACAACAACAACAACAAAGAAAAAACAACAATCCCACACCCATGATGATGATGATGATGGTGATGATGATTATTATTATTATTATTATTATTATTATTATTATTATTATTATTATTATTATTATTATTATTATTATTATTATTATTATTATTATCACGATAATGATGTTCATGACGATGATGATGGTGATGATGATGATGATGATGATGATGATGATGATGATGATGATGATGATGATGATGATGATGATGATGATGATGATAAAATTACGCATCGCTCTTAACAAATTCCTAACATGAAATCGATGTATAATTTATGGGCAATTAATACACAATGCAGGGAAAGGATAGGGTTGTTGCTGTTAATAATAGAAAACTCATTAATACGACAAAAATATACAAAAACACTACATTAAAACAAGAGATATTTTTCTAATAATTGATAGCATTGTAGACAATATGTTTCGAGGAGAAAAATTTAAACATAAAAATTTTTTATGAAAAAGGAGGTAACACGAATGGTTTATAATATGAAACATTCTACAAAAGAGGAGGCAATGAAGAAAACAAAAGTGTACGGACAAACCAAGGTGCACACATTTGTAGGTCTGATAACCGAACGCAAATATGGGCTGGATTAACCCTCTCCTTACCACCTACAGCAAAATCGTCACATTTGTTACGACTCAATATACAGCTTCTTATTCCGATATATTTTGTACATCACAAACTTTGAAGAATGATCTTTGTTTAATTAATAAGAACATAAACTTGTTTTGTAGAGAGCTTGTTTGAGTTTTAAAAATCTATTTTTCTGCTGGGTAAGCCTGCCATTTTGGGAAAAATACTGAAAATGATCGGTAAGGAGAGAGTTAAACATTGTTGTAATGTTGGTTTGAGATTATTTCATTTACAAAAATGAGCCCATAATAATTTGGGTTATCAGACCTGCAAATATGTACCTTTGCGTCGGGAAAACCCAAAGCAATTTAAACGAGTTAAAGATTGATAGAAAAGAAATCAAAAATGTAAAGTAAACTACAAGTAGATATAATAAAAAATAATGTTTAGAAATTTCAATTCAATGTTATAAAATGTATTTAGTGTATAGAGTAAGGCGTTAAACAACAATAATTTCATGAACTGATTATAACAGTATAGACCAAAAAAAAAATAAAAAAACAACAAACAAACAAACAAAAAACAAACAAAAAAACAAAAACAAAACAAAACAAAACCCAACAAAATAACAAACAAAAACAAAAACAACAATAAATGATGTGAGACATCGTCTCAAACTAATTACATCATGTCAGGGCGACGTGCACTTATTTGCAGGTCTGATACCTGGAGGCAATCATGGGCTTGATTTAACATTGTTGTAACGTACACTATTTTTCTGTTGGTTTGGAGAGTATAATTTAATTTCCATTACAACAATGAATGAGACCCCACGACACTTTGGATTATCAGAACTGAAATATAAGTGCACGTCGCGTTGGTGTATAGATAGATACTCAATGCCCAAAACTACATTTGCTAAATCTAAATGCTCTATAGAGCCTAACACTGAAATCCAAAAGGACTGGCAGTTTGACGTCATTATTTGGTTTTTGCACCGCCTAGTGAGATGTCGTTAGTAGTGGAAGCAAGTTATATCATTGGTTGAACTATTGAATACAACTCACGATTTGTTTTCTTTTGTGGCAAAAGACCGGCATTTTGACGTCATTTTTGGCCAGTGTCAGGCCACTACTTTACGAAGGCCAAGGTTTGATCCGCCCAAAATTAAATAAAACAGACATGGTGCGCAAAGCACTAGATACTCGTATGCAGACTTAAAGAGGTTTGATCTGCCGATCGTGAATGAAAATGGGGACTTCAGAGGTTTGAACCACCGACCATCCATCGATGTGTTGTGTAAATCACCTGATTCAAACACAATTCAGCTCACAACTTGCGTGATTATATCAGACACAACGGAAAAACTTGGAATCATCAAATGTTAGTGAAACAAAAGAATGAAACTAAATAAAATATTTAAAAACATCAAAACAAACAAGAAAAAGAAAAAAAAAAGACCAGATTTTTTAAAATAAAAAAGTAAAATACATAAGGAAAAAAAACAGCACCAAACACAACAACAACAACCCCCCCCCCCACCCCGCCTCCCCCAACTCATACAAACTAGGAACGAATACAAACAAGTTGTTATCGAGAGAAATAGACTCTAAAACGAACTAAATTTAAATAATTTGATAAAAATGTGCATAAATAAATAGCAATTTGACCATTATCGTGGTGTTGTCTGCCTAAAAGCAAAACAGTAGCAGCAACAAGATTGTGATGATGATGATGATAATAATAATAATAATAATAATAATAATAATAATAATAATAATAATAATAATAATAATAGTAGTAGTAATATGATACTACTACTTCTCCTACTACTTCTACTAAGACTACTACTACTACTACTACTACTACTACTACTACTACTACTACTACTACTACTACTACTACTACTACTACTACTACTACTACTACTACTAATAATAATAATAATAATAATTCATTTATAAATATCCGTCTGTGTAAAATGAGATCCTTTCATCTTAAGTGGAATATGATTTTGTCAGGTGATAGTGGCTTCATTTTTTTTCAATTTGCGGAGGATTTGCTTATTATTTTAATTTTCGTTTTTGTCTTTGTGCATTTGTGTGTGTGTGTGTGTGTGTGTGTATGTGTGTGTGTGTGAGAACGCACACAAGAGCGTGTGAGTTTTCGTAAACTTGAAAACATCTATGACAGGTTTATGCCTTATCCCTAATGAGATTTCTGATTTTTAAAGTATGAAAGAGGCAAATTAGTGAAACGAACACATGTGAAAGATAAACATTCCCCACTAGGAAGACAGTCTGATTTATTTATTTATTAATTTTTTACGAAGGTTTTTTCTTGTATTTTTCTTTATGCGTGGTCTGGGACTGATGTTTGATTTCTGATTTCCAATTTAAAAACAAAAATTTTTCACCTAACTAAACGACAACAATTAAATCTAAAATACACTGCTTTTCAAAAATAACAAATTAAAGAACAAAAAAAAAAAAAAGACGTACACAAACAAACGAAACAAAATAAAACAAACAAAAACACGCAAAATATTAAAAACCAAGCCATAATATCGGATGCGAGAAAATCATGTCCCTGAGAACATTTTAAATTTGTGATACAGACAGCAGCGTCTTTAGTAGAATCTAAAACAATAGAAGGCCAGGGCCATGTTTTTCTCGCATCCAATACACACAAAATCATAAGTGGAGATAAATAAAGATAAATGGTGAGGGGAAAAATGTGAAGAGAAAGATAAAAAAAGACTAATGTCCAATTCTACGCACTCTGAATAAACAAAAACAAAACAAGTATTGACAATTTTGGTCCAAAAAACAACAACTCGTCCTTCAAATATCGATCGAATAAAAAGACCCTCACGTTGTCATAAACTCTCAAACCTGGGACTTCACGGAAATTACAGGTTTGAAAGTCTTTGTCAAGATGAGGGTCATTTTAATCAATCGATATTTGAAGGACGAGATTTCTGGCTAAAATTTTTCAATACGTGTATTTTAAGAGCACGACAGAATGCATGTCTTATCGATCCATTTGACACTTGTGATTCTCATAAAACAAATAATATGGGACCCATCGCCTCAAAACGGTATTATGTCGGAACGAATCAAATGCTTAAAAGCCGAATCAAATGTTAAACTGGTCAACAATATAAATTGTTGGCATTAGCACCCTAAAATATGGTATCCATTCTTCTCAATAAAACACACAAACTCAACACAAGTCTGATATTTCTGGTTCGTAATTAAATTTTCAACATCTTAACCAACCCGACTTAATACCGTTTTGAGGCGAAGGGTCACATATTATTACTGGACTATTCCAAGTCCAGAACATACATAAAATTAATGTGTTTAAAAATGTTTTTTTGATGTAGGCATAACTTCCATTATCTGAACCCACTTTTTATCAGAATTTAACTCTCTCCTTTCCGAACATTTTCAGGATTTTATTTTCCAAAATGCCACATATTGTGCGGCTATGTGGTCTAGTGGTATGACACTCGCTTTCGGATCGGAAGGTCCTGGGTTCGAGCCTCGCTCGGCGCATAGTTGAGTCCTTGGAAAAGACTCTTTACGCACATTCTCTCACCGTACTCAGGTGTAAAATGAGTACCTGGCCGTTAAAAGCGTTGTCTTTGTCCGAAAAATTGTAATATCGCCTAACAGGCGTCATGTCTCGTCCTACATGTTAAATGTTGCTGTTGACCAGGACCCCTTGTAAAGCGCATTGAGCACGTTAAGTGGATATTGCGCTATATAAATGCTCAATTATTTATTATTTATATCTAGCTATTCAACAAAAAAAATTGACTTCTTTACACTTAAACTCAGAAGCAAAAAGAACATACAAACTGGACAGGGTTTACAATTAATTAAAATTTTAAAAACATGTTTGATTAGTTTTTCAATTCTGTGATAGACTTGGAAATGTCAAATATAGCAGGCCAAACGACACCCGAAACCAATCACTCAGTATCCGATATCCTTTGACTCTCGTCTTCAGAGTTTATATTTATTTATAGCAAGGTATTTCATTTGCGTAGGCGCAAAGAGCAGCAGCTAGTGTGGCAGAAGTCACAATGACGAAACACCAGAAAACCTGTACTTCTTCTTCTTCTTCTTCTTCTTCTTCTTACTATAATAATAATAATAATAATAATAATAATAATAATAATAATAATAATAATAATAATAATAATAATAATAATAATAATAATAATAATAATAATAATAATAATAATTATTATTATTATTATTATTATCATTATTATTATTTTATTATTATTATCATCATTACTATCAGTATTATTGTCATCATTATTACCACTATTTTAATTACTTCCTTTATCGCCTATTACAAGAGCTGTAACCTAACAATAATGGTCTATTTGGACAATTATTATTATTATTATTATTATTATTATTATTATTATTATTATTATTATTATTATTATTATTATTATTATTATTATTATTATTATTATTACTTCATAGACCGGCGGCGGCCCACGTGAAAATCTAAAAAAAATCATAATTTTTAGGAGATAAAATTCGTAGACGCAAAAAATCAATCATTTACTCTTTTCAAAGGATTAAATACCACTTTGAAATCCTTTACAATTATGAAGTCTGGAATCGACTTTCATTTTCAATAAGTTTTAATGACTAAGAGATGGTCATGAAGTTCGAATATTGGAGACACAATTTTGAAAATACGATTTTTGTCGTAATTGTAGTTAAGTCTGTCATGGTATTATTTCGATCGATTCAAATCATCGCTAATTTGTCCAAAAAATCTTCTTTGAAGTCTCGGGGTTAAAGAGTTTTTGATAATTTTGGAAATATTTAAATTTGAATTGATGGACACATAAAGTAAATGTTTTTCTACCTAAAACGCAATTCGGCATTTTGTCCTTGTTCACTAGAGAACATCTTTCTAATCAGTTCATCAAATGGTTCTAGTCTCCTTCAAATAGACGGCCATCAACTCTAACTTATTCTAACATTTTAACTCACTCAATCCTAGAGATTTTTGGCTACATTTCAAAATTGGAAGACATGTATTAGAAATGAGCATGTGTATAGATAGTTTTTTTTCAACTATCATTAATGTGTAAAAATGAAAATCATTAGCTTTGATACTACGCCTATAATTTGTCTAAAAAAGTGTAATTAATAGGGATGGTGGGGTAAAAGTGACCCGGGTAATCTACGGATATAGTCGGTGTTAGGGTTGAGTGAGTTAACCCGTTAACTGCCGTAGTCTAGAAAGACACGCATTTAGAAATTTGGCCAGAAAACTCGTCCTTCAAAAATCGATTGATTTAAATTACCCTAATCTTAGTAATAACTCTCAAGTCTGAGCATAGAAACGGATATCCTAAAGATGACCCTAACTTGTATTTTTGTGCGGCTATGTGGTCTAGTGGTATGACACTCGCTTTCGGATCGGAAGGTCCTGGGTTCGAGCCTCGCTCGGCGCATAGTTGAGTCCTTGGAAAAGGCTCTTTACTCACATTCTCTCACCGTACTCAGGTGTAAAATGAGTACCTGGCCGTTAAGCGTTGTCTTTGTCCGAAAAATTGTAATATCGCCTAACAGGCGTCATGTCCCGCCCTACATGTTAAATGTTGCTGTTGACCAGGGACCCCTTGTACAGCGCTTTGAGCACATTTAGTGGATATTTCTCTATATAAAGCTAAATTTTTAATTTTAATTTTAATATCATGGATTTGCCAAGACACAACAACTGGCTGATTCCCGTAACACCATACATAGAGTTCTGCCTAAAATCTCTTTAAGACATTCATTCAGGTCAGAACTCACAAAACAGTTTTAAAAACCAAACATAAATTAATAGTTAAAATTCATTTTAAACGTCTAAAAGCTTCAGCATCATTTTAAAGCGACCAGTCTAAGAATACGCGCAAATCTATATTTTTTCCGATCAGAGGATATTATGCAAGTAGATCACTTGATCTTTAAAAGAGGCGTTATGACACGCAAATAAGTTATAAGTCAAAAGCCACGACACTAAATTGCGTATAGTTACGGCTTTATAGTTACTTTCAAAATCAACGCCATCGTGTTATTAATGGTAATCATTAAAATTGCATGTGCCAGGTAAACTTCCTCCTTTTTCTGTTTTATTATTTTATTAATATTCCGGAGTGTTGGAGCATTGGTATTAACATTTGGAGATTGGTATTGCATTTGGAATATTGGTATTGCATTTGGAGTATTGGTATTGCATTTGGAGCATTTGTATTACATTTGGAGCAATGGTATTACATTTGGAGCATTGGTATTGCATTTGGACCATTGGTATTGCATTTGGAGTATTGGTAATAAATTTGGACCATTGGTATTGCATTTGGAGCATTGGTATTGCATTTGGACCATTGGTATTACATTTGGACCATTGGTATTCCATTTGGAGCATTGGTATTGCATTTGGAGCATTGGTATTGCATTTGGACCATTGGTATTACATTTGGACCATAGGTATTACATTTGGAGCATTGGTATTACATTTGGAGCATTGGTATTGCATTTGGACCATTGGTATTCCATTTGGAGCATTGGTATTGCATAACGGTATATGGACATAAAGAGATCTTCTCAGTAAATCAACATGCCCTTTTCAAATCAAACCTATAAAATTAAGTGTCAAATGTAGCGATAGGACATGCTTGGCACCTTTAATACGGACAAATGTATGGATTTATAAATAATTAAATGAACTAATTATGTAGATAGCTTGAAAAATTAATTAGAACAAATTATTAATGAAATAAAAATGTTTCTAAATATTCACCAATTTTTCAGATTTAGTCTTATCTGCAGTCTGAAATAAACAGCAATAATTTTGGTACATGAAAAAAAAAGTGAAAAGTAAAGAGAAATAAAGGGGTATAAAAAAACCCCAACTAAAATAACTTAACTATATTATACATTTTGATCCAAAATGAGGTTTGCTGTGACAACGTAATTCTTTAACAATTCTGTCTAAACGCGTCATTAAACAAATCGTTTGTTTCGTATTTATGAATTTAAAAAAAATAGACACACTGCAACCATTGAAAATTAAAATATGGACAGCTCTACGGACAAGTGGGTTATCTTGAATAATAACACAGCTTTCCAAACTTGCTTGGACGCCATGTCTCCCTATAGGGAATGGAATTAGCGGAAGAGTAGCGTCCCTTGATTGGACGTCACCTTACCGAGAGAACGTCAAATTGGTTTTGCGCATGCGTCTCTCTCGTTCTCGAATTCTGTGAAGTGTCTCATGCCGCTTTCACCGGAAGCGTGGACGAGAGACGCATGCGCACAACCAACATGACGTTCTCTCTCTAATAACTTTTCCGCCAGTGACGTCCAATCAAGGGACGCTACTCTTCCGCTAATCTCATTCCCTATACTAAGAGTCAAATTTAAATATCATTCACTTTTTAGGATTAAAAGAATTGATATGAAACACTGACATTGTATGCTGAACAAAATTTGGCTTGGACATGAGTTTTGCAAAAAAAAAAAAAAAAACAAACAAAAAAACAAAAACAAAATAAATAAAAACAAAAACAAAAAACAAACAAAACATACACTCTGATAGCCCACTCGTCTTAACACCATCCATACTTTTTTTAATGAGAAAGGAACAAATTTGATTTGAACAAAACATCATAAATATATGGATAAAAGGGCCTAATTATTGGACCATGTTGTACATAAATTTTGATATAGAAAAAAAAAGTGACTGCGCAATAAAGACATAATGTATAATAAACTACCTTAGCTCTAATTTCCTGGTGCGTAAATCATAACTCCTTTCACATTTAACTGTATTTTGAGAGAGATTCAAGAAAAAAAAATCTGGTAATACAAGAAAAAGATAATTCTCCCGAAAAGACGTGATGCGCAAAATCTATGAACAGTTTCATGCGGCAAATACAAAATAAATACAAGGGCATGCTGCGAAATAAACTCTCTATAAATATAGACAACAGGCACAAGCAATTTATTATGATTGTAATAATGCACAATAGGGAATGAGATTAGCGGAAGAGTAGCGTCCCTTGATTGGACGTCACCCATAGTCTGTGACGTCACCGGCGGAAACGTTATTAGAGAGAGAACGTCATGTTGGTTGTGCGCATGCGTCTCGCGGAGCGAGGACGAGAGACGCATGCGCACAACCAACATGACGTTCTCTCTCTAATAACTTTTCCGCCGGTGACGTCACAGATATGGGTGACGTCCAATCAAGGGACGCTACTCTTCCGCTAATCTCATTCCCTATACGGATACTGCAGTGCCACAAACAGATAAACAAGTGAATCTTTGAGCTTATATCCCAAAGTCATTTCATTTTTGACTCTTTCTTCTCGGGTGCTTTAAAAACTCATCATCAAAGGTGACAAACACATCAAAAATCACAAGTAATAAATGAGACAAGACGACAAAATGTCGACCTCTGAAAGAAAACTTTTTTATCATTTTGGGCAGAAAATTTTACTTCAAATATCCATTCATTAAGATGACCCCAAAGTTGTTAAAATACACGAAAGCCGACAATTCTTTACCCCCTAGTTGCCAAAATGCATCAAACTTGACAATTCTTTACCCTCAGATTGCCAACGTGTCTCAAATCCGACACTTCTTTACCCAAGTTGCCATAATGCATCAAACTTGACAATTCTTTAACCTCAAGTTACCAAAATGCCTCTAAACTTGACATCTCTTTCAGGTTTCAGATTTATATTTTTGACAGCCTGGAGATCTTCTTTATCGATCGGTATTTAAAATAATCGTTCTACAGCCACAATGAAAAACATTACGATAAGTATTGAAATGTAAGCTCCAATTTATCAAACAAAGACAGATACTTTGGACGTTTCGGGTTTTCCCTTTATCAACAAAACACTGTCAATGACACACTGAGGACATTCACACATCTCTCATTCGTCCGTAGTGTTTCATACATCGTGTTTTATTGATAAAGAGGAAACCCGAAACGTCCACATTATATGTCTTAGTTTAATAACTTGGAGCTTACATTTCATTGGGAGTGATCTATATTCCTGTTTTTGTAAAAGCAGGTCATCAATCACATGATTTGTTGCTGTCCAACGATTGGATAATTCTTAATAAATGTAAACACGCTGCTTTGTTTACAATTGTTATAAACATACCCATGTGTCAAGCTGAATCAAGTGACCAATCGTGATGTTAGATATTTAAAAACCTGTGAACACTTTTCACTAAGTTGGTCACTTTGAGCACATTTTGAAATGTGACCAATGACCTCAAGCACATGGAAAGTTAATATAGATCATCCCCATTACTTATTGTAATTTTTGTTCCTTCCAGCTTCAAGCAGCCACACATTTTCATACCACCACAATGAAAAAGTGTGTGTGACGGCAACACAGACTAAAGTCGCAAGAGAAGGAATCTCTTAAAAGCTTAAGTACATGAAAGGAGTTTTGTCAGGTCACTTTCATATCTCATAACAATAAAAACAATGACAGCAACAACACGGCAATTGGATTCAATAGTCTGATGTCACGTCGCCCAGCAATGGCGGCCATCGTGGTTCTAAACAAAGAAAATTGGTACTTTTTATTCTTCATGCTGGCTAGAACTTACTTTTCATATGTCATGTGATCAGAATGTGTAAAAGTCAAAACATGATCAGATTTATAATGCTTTTTTTTCCTCTGGATACACTTTTATGCTCGTCGGTGAAATATTTCATAAGGGCGTACGCCATTGTTCCGATAGTTTAGAGCCAGTTAGTAAGTTACTATGCGTCATTACGAGGGAAGTGACGTCATGACTGTTGAAGCGTATTGAATTGATTAATAAATGCACTGCGACTTGGACCTGAAACCTAAAAAAAAAAAAAAAATAAAAAAAAAAATAAAAAAAAAAAAAAACAAAAACAAACTGGAACAAGACAAAAGAGAACAAAACAAACCCGTTACAAAGGGAGCGAGAGTACAGTGGAATGAAGAGGTTTGTGAGTACAGTGGAATGAAGAGGTTTGTGAGTACAGTGGAATGAAGAGGTTTGTGGTGCGGTAGTTTGTGGACACGACTAGAGTTTAGCCAGGCAGTCAGGCAGGGCAGGGCAAATAACAGGGGTTGTTTGAGAAGGCATAATAATAATAATAATAATAATAATAATAATAATAATAATAATAATAATAATAATAATAATAATAATAATAATAATAATAATAATAATAACAATAATATGAGAGGGCTTACAATGATTTTCATATATAGACACACAAAAATACATCTGAGAAATGCTTCAACATTATCTATATTATTGAAACTTGGTTTTGAAAAGGTATGCAGAATACTATAATGGTAAAAATAGCGTTAAACAAACTGTCACAGTAAAGATTGTTCACAATTATCTTATTAAATTTTATTTTATTAAGAACTGAATTCATCTCACTCCAGTTATATTTCGGTAGGCTTAGATAAACTTTACCTTCTAATATTAGATCGTCTTTCCTTTTATAGCCTTCCCTCGAATTAATTTCTAATTAGTGAATACTTTTCGTTCTACATTCTGTCACGTAGCCACTTATTATAAAAGCTGATAGGTCTAACATTTGACACTCACTTTCTCTCCACAATCTATGCCGGACGGCCAGTCACTCTATTCCTATATATATATTGTAAGATTTTTATCTTTTGGGACTTTGTAGATATTATATCTACACCATTAAGACGCCGGAGCTTTTAACTTTGATTGTATAATCTTCAAGGATCAAACCCAAGCCCGCTGTACTACACTATAACCTCTTACCAATTGCCTGGAAGTGGAATTTTACGAGTCCAATCCCGTTATCAGAGGAATAGATCATCCAAGCCCATCAACTGCCTGGAAACGTAAACTTATGAACCTGACATATTATCATAAGTTACGTAAAATATTCATATCTCTATTTGTAACTGCCACGATCACTGTTTATCTCTTTTAATTAAACTTCATCATTATTTTTATTTCATTGTAAACAAATCGTTAATTGTTTTTCATTTATAGTAACTAGTAAATTCTGGGGCCTCATTCTACATATATCTTTATGCATAGTCGAGTAGCTCTTTACTCACTTGAGACCATGACATTTTGGAGGGGACACATATAAAGAATTGAATTTATTTAGTTACATATATCTATTTCATCTAACTTTAAAGTTTAAATTGTAAAACTCTTAATTGCCCCACTTGATCATATTTTAATTGAACTCCCTATTTACAGGATTAATTTTTTTTCTTTTTCATTTCTTCATTTAAATGGAATAGCAATTTATCCATGCATTCTTTCATCCAAATTGAATAGCATTTTATTGATTCATTCCTTCATTCATTTATTCATTTATAAATTATTCATTCATTCATTGTTCATTCATTTATTCATTCATTCATTCATTCATCCATTCATTCGTTTATTCACTCATTTATCCAATCATTCATACATTTATTCCTCCCTTCATTCTTTCATTCATACATTATCCATTCATTCATTCATCTATTCACTCAGTTTTTCATTCATTCATTCATTCCTTGTCCACTTTGTTATTATATCACTCATTTCATTTTGTTGTTTGCCTCATTCATGAATTGTTTTCAATATGTTTACATTCCATAACGATTCATTCACCTATCATCCAATCACTCAGTGTTGTGAACACATTTTGTAACTATTGTAAATCTTACGATATTTTATTGTTTTGTATTTCAGACATCACTGTTAAACGCTCTTCAATGCCTAATTACAATTGTTGAACAACCATTGAACAAGAGAGAGGTCCCAGCCACGAACTGAGTTGGTAAATATATCCTTCATTATTCTCTTTTACATGAGTTGGGCATCACATAGTAACTATAGACATCGTGATTTGTTTTGCATAGTGATTTGTTTTAAATGCATTTTTGGCATATTACTGTTACCGAAAACCACTTATATATTATGTTCTGAAAAGTGAGTCTTTAAAAACTAAATAATAATAAGAGGAGTCTACTAGCCGTCGTGTTATATTTAGTGATAGATAACTTGGGATTATTTTGGCATCTTATTATTGTTATCACACTCTAGTATATTAGCGTCATTGCGAATAATTGTACACAAACTAACGACGAGTCACACACATTGGTGATACATTTTTCGTAGTAACATAGTTTAGAGTACACGCGATTGACACATTGTTATTGACACAAGTCATAATAACTCCGCATTGTATTGACACATTGCTTTATAAGATATAACGATAAAAGGCATCAAATTCAACATACACAATAAGTTGAAATAAGAGAGAGAGAGATTTCTAAAAATAGAACAGTTCATTCCAGTAAGTGTAAATAAATAAAACAGTCAGTAACAGTATCCTGTCAATATAATATATATAAAATATCGTAACTAATTTATTACAACATGGAAGCATATAAAAGATACTTAAGTCTCGCAAAGGACTTAGAAATACCCCAGGAAAGAATATTTTCATGGTGCGAAGAGAAAGTTAAAGAAGAAAAAGAACATGAAGAAAGAATTCGTAAAGAAGAAAAAGAACACGAAGAAAGAATTCGTAGAGAAGAAAAAGAACACGAAGAAAGAATTCGTAGAGAAGAAAATGAAGAAAGAATACGTAGAGAAGAACGAGAAGAAAGAGTCCAAGAAAGGGAACTAAAAAGACAAATAGCTTTGGCAGAAGAAGAAACCAAAAGGACCCAAATGATGCTAGAAATTGAAAAAACAAAAACCGGGTCATGAAAGAAAACATAATAATAGTGATGAATTTTTCGTGAAACTTCCACGCATGCCAACATACGATGAACGCTCAGACTGTTTAGAATCCTTCTTACACCGATTCGAAGTTCAGGCTAAAGGTTATCGTTGGCCAGAAAGCAAATGGGCCACAGCCTTGATTAACTGCTTATCTGGAAAACCGCTAAAAGTTTTCTATACCTTAACAACTGAAGATGCAGATGATTATGGTAAAATTAAAGACGCTCTACTAAAAAGATTAGATTAACAGAAGATGGTTACCAGGAAAGGTTTCACACTGCAAAACCGGAAAGTGGAGAAGACTTTAATACATTCGTGAACCGAATTACTCAATTTCTAAATCGGTGGCTTGAGTTGGCAAACGTAAAACAAGACGACTTTAGGCCTTTACTATCTCATGCTGAAGAATCGAATCTATCAAGCTTGCAACCCAGATTTAGTCGCATTCTTTAAAGAGAGAAAGCCAGAAAACTTGGACAAATTAAAAATCTACGCAGAAAACTTTAACAGCGCACATCCATTGACACCCCTTAGCAGAACATTGAAGGAACCATACTACGCTGCTGCTGCTCAGAGTCCATGTACACCTAAAGTTCAATACTCAAATAGAACGAGCCGATCAATCACTCGGAACACGCAAGTGAAACAGGATGACCATAGTAACAAACCATGGAACAAACAGTTCAATAGAGACCATAGCCGACCCTATCAAAACAAAACAAGAAATAGCACTGACAATAATACTGAGTATAAGAAAACCAACAAACCTATAATCAAATGTCAATATTGTGGAATGAAAGGCCACACAGCAGACAAATGTTACAAAATCGTGGGATATCCAAAAGAAACTGCAAATGCATCACTCCAAACAGGTGTAAACAATCAGACACGAGTAATGTCAGGAGAAAATATAAATGTGTATTGCGTGAAAGGTATGTCACTTTTAACACAAACTCACAAATCAGGATCGCTATTTTTTGTGAAGGCAAAGCTAATGGAACTGATTGCAAAATATTGAGAGACACAGGATGCAGTACAGTAGGAATAAAAGCATCTTTGATCAATGACGAAGACAAAACTGGAAAAACGGTACAATGCATCACATTCAGTGGCACAGTCGAAACCTTTGAAACAGCTAATGTGTACATAGAAACCCCATACTATACAGGAATAGTGGAATGCTGTATACTTCCCAACCCCGTCGCTGATGTTATTGTTGGCAATATAAAAGGTCTTAAAGACAACCCAACAGATGTAAAAGAATGGTCATTAACCCAAGAAACAGCTTGTCTAGCAGAAACAAGAAAGATGACTAACACAACAGAGAAGCCAATGACTATTTCTCTTGAACCACAACAATTTGACAGGAACACGTTCATTGAAGAACAGAAAAAGGACCCGACTTTAACTTCATATTTCAATATCGCAAACAAAGAGACGAAATCAAAAGTTGAATACATCATTGAAAAAGATATTCTGTTCAGGTTACATAGGAAAAGAAACAAAATAGCTAAACAACTGGTCACGCCGAGTATTTACAGAAACAAAATCCTTGGAATAGCGCACGATTCAATAACTTCTGGACATCTTGGGAGCTCTTCCACATTGAAGAGAATATCCGAGAATTTCACATGGCCTGGAATTACTAAAGACGTCCGAGAATATGTGAAATCTTGTGACACATGCCAAAGAAGAGTCGCAAAAGGCAGAATACCGAGATTGCCATTAGAGACAACCCCAGTTATTGAAAAAGTTTTTCAAAAAGTTGCAATTGACATTATAGGCCCTTTAACAAAATCAGATAGAAACCATACACACATACTAACACTAGTCGATTACGCAACCAGGTGGCCAGAAGCGATAGCATTGAAATCAACTACATCGGATCACATAGCTGAAGCATTGATGACAATTTTTACTAGAATAGGCATACCAAATGAGATACTGTCGGACAATGGACCCCAATTTACATCACATATGATGCATGAAACCATGAAACTCATGGGAATCCAACACTCATTCACAACTCCCTACCACCCCCAAGCAAATGGTCTTTGTGAAAGATTTAATGGCACTCTAAAGAATATGTTAAGAAAAGTGTCAGCAGAAAAACCAGATGATTGGGACAGATACTTACCAGCAATCCTATTTGCATATAGAGAAATACCCCAAGAATCTACAGGCTACTCCCCATTTGAGTTGATGTATGGACGATCACCTCGCGGCCCGATCAATATAGTAGCCGACATTTGTAAAGGGAATGAGGAGGGCAATAACGAAATTATGTTTGCTTACGAATATGTAAGAAACCTGAAAGACAGAATAGAGGACACGTGTAAGCTAGCACAGGAATCCGTCACTAAAAAAGCAGAGAAATACAAGGAATACTCCGATCGAAAAAACAAGTCAAGAAAATTTGAGATTGGTGACAAAGTACTAATACTCTTACCCGATGACTCGAGTAAACTTTTAGCTACATGGAAAGGACCATTCAAAATAACAGCAGTAAAATCTAATGTTAATTACGAGATTAAAATTAACAACACAACAAAGACATTCCATGCAAATACGCTAAAAAAGTATTTTGATAGAGACACAGTGTCGCAACCTATGTTTACTAATATCGAAGCTTCAAATGCAGGATTAATCATACCGTTGGTCATGGGACACAGACACCCGAGACAGAAAAACAAACAAAAATCGCACAATTGCAACCACCTAAGACAAAAAAAGAAGTACGCAAAGTACTTGGGCTCCTAAATTTTTACAGGAAATACATTTACAACTTCGCGCACATCGCGACAACCGCTAACAAATCTGACAAAGAATGGGTCACCGAACAAAATTGTTTGGACAGAAGTGTGTCAGAATAGCTTTAACCAATTAAAGGCATTACTCTGTTCAGAACCAATTCTTAAATTACCCGACATATCAAAAGAATTTGTTGTAAGAACTGACGCGTCTGATAAGGGCATCGCAGGTGTACTATTACAGGAACATGAGGGAACTCTAATGCCTTGCTTATATGCAAGCAGAAAATTATTGGACAGAGAATCACGATACTCTGTAATAGAGCGTGAAGGACTGGCCATCGTCTTTGCTTTAAAGACATTCAGTAGATATCTACTGCTAAAAGAGTTTGTGGTCGAAACGGACCATAAACCACTCACGTACATAAGAAATAACAAAATGAATAATAGTAGAGTACTAAGGTGGAGTCTATTTTTGCAAAATTACACTTTCAGTATCTCTCACATACCAGGCTGTGAAAATATTCACGCCGACCTACTTTCTCGATTAGTGTAATGACGTGAGAAGGGTATAACTTAACCTCCCATGCATACTGTTAGTTACCTCGCAAATTATGCCAAATCAGAACGCACAAATTCGATAATTTTATTTGTAAACATGATGACCCAACTTAATGTAACATTGAGTATTGTTTGGATATATATACCACACCCATTCATAATTTGGGAAATCTTCTCTTTATCTATCATTGTTATGAATTTTCACTCATTTATGATTAATAATTGAAATGTCAATATTCCATTTACATTTTCATTCATTTCATTCAGTAAATTACCTTCATATCATCGACTTAAATCATGCTTCATTGCCATCACTATTGTTTATCACAATGATTTGTAATCACATTGCCATCATGTTGTTCATCACAATGATTTGTAATCACAATCTTTCATTGTTATTGTCACCCATTCATATACCTACGTTAATATAAACATTTTCATGTCTAGTTAATAAAAAATTTAATTGTAGCACAAATCATAACAATGGATTAATGCTAGAGTATCATGATAGTAAATTTACTTCCGTTTGTAAAATCTATCTTTCCCATAATGGTTAAAGAGTATATTTTAAACGTGGGTGGGGGGTGTCACAGTAAAGATTGTTCACAATTATCTTATTAAATTTTATTTTATTAAGAACTGAATTCATCTCACTCCAGTTATATTTCGGTAGGCTTAGATAAACTTTACCTTCTAATATTAGATCGTCTTTCCTTTTATAGCCTTCCCTCGAATTAATTTCTAATTAGTGAATACTTTTCGTTCTACATTCTGTCACGTAGCCACTTATTATAAAAGCTGATAGGTCTAACATTTGACACTCACTTTCTCTCCACAATCTATGCCGGACGGCCAGTCACTCTATTCCTATATATATACTGTAAGATTTTTATCTTTTGGGACTTTGTAGATATTATATCTACACCATTAAGACGCCGGAGCTTTTAACTTTGATTGTATAATCTTCAAGGATCAAACCCAAGCCCGCTGTACTACACTATAACCTCTTACCAATTGCCTGGAAGTGGAATTTTACGAGTCCAATCCCGTTATCAGAGGAATAGATCATCCAAGCCCATCAACTGCCTGGAAACGTAAACTTATGAACCTGACATATTATCATAAGTTACGTAAAATATTCATATCTCTATTTGTAACTGCCACGATCACTGTTTATCTCTTTTAATTAAACTTCATCATTATTTTTATTTCATTGTAAACAAATCGTTAATTGTTTTTCATTTATAGTAACTAGTAAATTCTGGGGCCTCATTCTACATATATCTTTATGCATAGTCGAGTAGCTCTTTACTCACTTGAGACCATGACACAAACAGAAAAAAAAACCAACAAAAAACAACCCCAACTCCAACCCGACCCCCCCCCCCCCCCCCAAAAAAAAAAAAAAAAAAAAAAAGAAAACATGAATGGCTTCTAATCGAGGTTCACTTATTTGCAGGTCTGATAGCACAATGAATTATGGGGCATTCTCTCATAGAATGGCAAAGACTTGTGGCTCATGTTGGGTGCCCCAAGGGGCGGCCTAAGTAAGTAAGTAAGTAAGTAAGTAAGTTATTATGGGCTCATTATTGCAATGGAAATCTCAAAAATGACGTAAAATATTGTCCACTACAACAATGTTAAACTAGGCCCATAATTGCGTTCTGTTGTCAGACCTGCAAATACGTCGCCTCTAATATATCAATTTATTTTCCCGATCAATAACAAGAGCAAAGGGGAAACTCGTACTTATCAATCTGTTCATTTTTGGCACCAAACTGAACAGACCATCAACTTTCATTATTTTCCCTTTATGTGATGATGCACGCAACATTATTTGTATCTAATTCGGTGTTTTGTGTCTTGCTTAAGCCAAAAATACTTGAATTCAACAAATTGTATGAAAACTTTAAAATTCGTCAAGATTAATAAGTGAAACAATAATGCATGGAATCAAAAGAAAGCGAGTTCGAATCCCAGTACAATATACAAACGTTTTCGACCAGATTCAAAGATTTTAGAATCTAAAGCGGTATCACGTCTTTGCCAATTGGATTCAATAGTCTGATGTCACGTCGCCCAGCAACGGCGGCCATCGTGGTTCTAAACAAAGAAAATTGGTACTTTTTATTCTTCATGCTGGCTAGAATTTTTCATATGTCTGGTGATCAGAATGTGTAAAAGTCAAAACATGATCAGATTTATAATGCTATTTTTCCCTCTGGATACACTTTTATGCTCGTCGGAGAAATATTTCCTAAGGGCGTGCGCCATTGTTCCAATAGTTTAGAGCCAGTTACTAAGTTACCATGCGTCATTACGAGGGAAGTGACGTTACGACTGTTGAAGCGACTGGAAACACGGTTGATCTCACTTTTGAAGTATTCTATGAGACCGACTTTTGATAACAGTGTGAATGCTTTTGTTGAAAATAGTTTAAAACCGGAAGCAATGAAGAAGTGACGTCACGACTATGGATTCCTATTGTTCCTTTGTCTTTCAAAATATGTGTCAATTTTAATAACTTTTCAACCACAATCTTTAATTAATTAGTAAAAGGTAAAACCCGCATTTCGAAATCCGCCTTATGAGACGAACGAAATCCTAGGCTAAAAATTTCAGAATAAAACTAAAACCTGCCGATTTAAAAGCAAGAACCTTAGCCACCACGACGACGATAAGTGAATGTTATAGTTACCTTAGAGGAATCGTCTACCAGTAGAACCTGACATCGCTGACACTGCAGCAGGGACTGTGTGTGCATCATTATCTTGTGGATGAGGTTTGCCACATTGCTCTGCTCCTCGAATATCACACGGGCGAGGTCGAGGAGAAGCTGAAATAGAAAGAAAAGTAAACAAAATATCTAAATCTATTGACGCTGATTTATATATATATATCTAGCTAGCGCGTTCTCAATGTATCATCGCTCGCATTTGAAATGAAAATGAAATCTTCGCTGCATTCAATTTCAACACCATGCCTTTAATCAAATACAAAAGACGAATATATAGAGAACGGAACAACATTCGAATTTCTACATAAACATGTGCGGTTTTCACAAAAGTTGTTTATGAGAGGACCTTGTTGACATTGAATGCTGACAAGTTGTTCCAAGCAAACATTTTTGCAGGAAAAACTTTAAGCAAAATTTCTAATTCATACAATCCAGACAAAACCAGGAGTCCTTCCAACAATGTCCGACATAGCCTAAAGCGTTGAACTGATTAACACGTAAGTTGAGTGAGGTAAAATGTCAAAATAAAACATTACCCATAGACGATAATGCCCGAAAATCTTGAATTTAACATGCTATTGATTAGAGCCATAAACGAATAAGGAACCCCTTAGTATTATTCTAAGTAAATAAACAACGTAGAAGTTACAGAAATATTCGTCCGGTTTTGGTAATAATAATGATAATAATGATGATGATAATGATAATAATAATATAATAAATAATAATAATAATAAAAAATAATAATAATAATAATAATCGTAATAATATTTTTTAAAAATAATAATAATAACAATACTACTACTACTACTACTACTACTACTACTACTACTACTACTACTACTAATAATAATAATAATAATAATAATAATAATATAAATATCAAGAAATATTATAATGATATTTTGATCTCCTAATACTTTTTTTTATTATTAAACATCTAATTATGCCCAAAACACAGCCGCGACGACCAATAAGACAATCAAAGTCAATTTATCGGCGTCGGAGCAGTAGTATGTTCGAAGAACTCTTGAATT
>NC_088364.1:71434008-71459008 GCF_034508935.2 Berghia stephanieae | reverse complement strand
CAATTACATCAGCTGCATTCGTAGTTTGTATACAAGGGAGCGTTCACATATTACGTCATCAGCTAGGGGGGAGGGGGGGGGGTCTACCAAATGTTGACATGTGTTGACATGGGGGAGGGGGGGGGGGGGTCAGACCCAAGATGATGTCATCAAAACATAGGCAAATTAAGCCTATTTCAAAGTTTGTTCCTTTCAAAACAGCTAAAGATAAATTGCTATGATGAGTTTTGCCCATCTCTCAAGAAACAAGATGGGAAAGGGGTATCACTTCTCAAAAGGCGAACTTGCCCTAAATGTTCATTGTATCACTCCTCGATCACAACAATGACAGACCATTCACGAAAATGCGGCATACAAGAAGAACAGCAAATGGGAGAAAATGATGACGATGAAGATGAAATTGATGATACTATTTATAGTTCATTGCCAGAGGTCCAAGGCAGAAACATTTTGAATCAATTAATTTTATGTTTGGAAATTGAAACAGAAATTCATTCCACTAAAAAACTAATATGCTATAAAATAATTTGCCTCCTATACTATTTTAAATCACACTTTCTGAATTTTTTTTAATAGCACCTGCACCAAGTAGCCTAATTTAAATAATGTTTGTTAGATTTTATCTTTGCAAATTTAAATTTTATGTCCCCATTGTATCGTAAAACATAAATTATCAACAGTTTCTGAAATTAATAAAATGTCTGAATGTGTTTTATCAAACATTGATAATCAATGTTTATGGTTTGAAAAACGAATAATAAATATTGTGAAATTAAAGTTATCTTTTAGTTTTTATTAAATTAGATGACGTCATCATCTGTTGGGGGGGGGGGGGGGGGTCAGGTCAATAATGACAAGTGATGACTTGAGGGAGGGGAGGGTCTAAAAAGGGCAAATTTTTGATGACGTAATATGTGAACGCTCCCCAACAAGACATTCCATTTTGTTTAGAATTCGACTTCTGGCCATCATGCTAAAAAAGGACAGGGTATTTTCCTCTACCCACAGTCAATACAATACGTCATATCTATCCTGAGTATGAGTATGAGTTGTGTGTGTGTGTGTGTGTGTGAGAGAGAGAGAGAGTGTGTGTGTGTGTGTGTGTGTGTGAAGTTCATCCATGTGTTTAGGTTACCTTATTATTGATGCTATGAGCTCAGTTGAAAAACTCATAACATCCGCCAGCCGGATATAGATAGAATGAAGTTGACGTCACTACGGTCTTTGCTATTATTTTATTGCCATCCACGTTTATGGGTAAATCTCACTTAACTGTATTATCCAGACAGTAAAAGTACATAGTTACACAGAGTTTTGTGTGTTCGTCCGTTATACTTACGGATGATAATGTTGGGAGCTTCTCAGCCAAGCGCATACTATCTATAACTTACCAACTCACAAAACTATGTGTAACCTCAAACGTTTATAGTCTGATTTAGTGAGAACTACTCATAAAAAATGACTGCCTGAAACCAACAACAAAGAGCTGAGTGACGTCAATTTCGTTCCTTCTATAGATAGTTCGAAGATGACGTCACTCAGATCTTTGTTATTGTTTTTTGCCATCCGCGTTTATGAGTAATGCTCACTGAACTGTATTAACCTGACTATAAACGTTCATGGATACACACAGTTTTGTGTGTTGGTCCGTTATACTTCCGGATGGCAATGTTATGAGCTTCTTAGCCAAGCGCATACTATCTATAGATATAATGAAGATAACGTCACTCAGGTCTTTGTTATTACTTTTAGCCATTCACGTTTATGAGTAATTCGCACTCAACTGTATTAACCAGACTATAAACGTTTATATGGTTGTGATAGCTGGACCATAAACAAGACCATGGTTAAAAGACTGGAGGCAGTGGAAATGTGGTTTTACAGAAGAATGATGAGGGTGTCATGGATGGAAAGGAAAAGAAATGAAGAAATTTTAGAAATGGCAAACAGAAAAAGATCACTGATAACAAAAATCATCAAACGCCAAATGGAATTTTTAGGACACATTATCCGCCACCCTGGTTTGGAAATACTCGCCTTGACTGGAAAGATGAATGGAAAAAGAATAAGAGGAAGACAAAGAATAACGTATTTGAAAGGGATAAGAACTTGGACAGATGAAGCTGAGAAAGGTGGCGCTGCTTTAATAGAATTGGCAAGAGATAGATCAGCTTGGCGGAAGATGACCTCCGACGTCTGCTTCAGATATGGAACTACATGAGATGAGATGAGATAAACGTTTAAGGTTGCACCAAGGAGGGCTTTAGAAAGGAGGCTCGCCTTGGATTTTCAGCCCCCGCTAGTGGGGGCCATTGATTGGATAACGATTTCAAGCAAAACTACCGCTTTTCTGCCTTGGTACAATTTCCTTGAATGCGCAATAATTCTTATAATTTCGGTACTTTATAATAAATTGGTTAATTGGCGACCATAAGTTTTAAATAATATTTCTTATGTCTTGAATGATATGAAAATATACAAAAAGTAGTGAACTATCAAAAATTTCACAGGAAAGTATGAACTATTTTTCTATGACGCCCTCTTACAAACTGAGTGATTTGGTTTGTTATCTTTTTTGAAATCGAAAGTACGAATCTGATTTCAATACCTTTTAATAACTATGGCTAATTTATCGAACCAGAATCTTTGAAAAGTGGTAAGTACCAATAATAATTGCGTAATAATTATTTAAGACATATTTAGAATTATCAACTGTAGTTCCTGCAGACGATAGTTGGGCCCATTGTCGTGCTTGTTCTGTCGAGTCGCACAGATAATCAGAATCAGACTCCGGCTTATTCGGAATCCGAATCGGATTACTGTTCCTTATTTTATTATGAACTATGGCCTGCGGTTTTATATTTATATATTTTTTCTATATGGTTAACTGACAAATATTGACTTTATTGTTTTAGTCTAGAGGGCCCCTTTGCTCGTCACGTCAACTTCACAACTTTATCTTGAACAGTACTTTCTATTACTACTAGCTAGACTAGAAGTTGCTGGAGTTAGTGGGTCTGATATTACCATATCATATTCATATATGATGGAACTTGGACTCTGACTCTGAATATATAGTTATGCCCATTACATGGATCTGTGTTGCTGATATGACTGTCAATCGTATGGGACTAGTAACTAAGACTCTTAATATATAGTTTTGCCTCATTGATCTGAGATGTTACTGTTGTTAGTTACACTCACTCACTCTATTACTATTATCTCTGTGACTATGGAAAGGAATTATGGATCTGATCTACTCCATTGACTGAAAGGAAGGAACTAGTAGTCTGAATATATAGTTTTGTCTCATTGATCTAAGATGAGACTCTATTAAACAACTCTATGACTATGGAAGGGAACTATGGATCTGATTCTGATGCTACTCATTGACTGTACTGTAAGTGTAAGGAATGAACTATAGTAGTCAGATGTTTTATAAATGGCGCATGTTTTTCTAGTTTTTCTAAGATGTCCCTCTATCAAAAGTTGCAAAACTTTGTGTCAACCTCCGAATTAATTTCTCTTAACTGAATAAAGATTTTGGCCCTAATTGAATTGTGATGCCATATCACAAAAAAAAAAAAAAGATTTCTTCTTCACGACCTATAAAAAGCCACTTTAAAACCGCTGTCATACAATTAGAGATTTTACACTGCTAAATATTTAAACAGTTTCGCACCACAAAGTAAGAGATGACTTCATCGTTTTTCAAAAAAATCTTGTGACACAGTAGTTCCGGCTAGTGGTTATGAGTTCACATCATACTATTACAAAAATTACTATTTTCCGAATAAAAGCAAAACACATTAACATAAAGTAACAACTTATGTAGTTTGCATCCAATTTTGACTTTATAATTTATTGCTTTTTATTTACATCACGTCGCAATTACCGAAGACTGATATGAATCTCTAGTTTTAACTTATTTGAACAAGTGATTAAATACTCAAAATTGTCAAATTAACATTGAATGTTTATATTTAACTTTGAAAAATTGTATCTATGCATGACCGATTCACACAGCATTAAAATTTTTCTTTTAAACCTATAAGCTCTTAAACAATACGATATGATACGGAATCTCTATCGGTTCCTTTCTCGTAAAGCTGCGAAAAGAAGTCTACTTGTATCTATCGATAAGCCATTAAAGAGGACATCTATGGAATTGGAATTTCACAATCAACTCTGAGTTTTGCATGTTATTGTTGTTACGTTGTTGTTGAACACAAGCACATTTTGTGGAAACACTGTATCATAAATTGATGAATTTCTACTTTTGACTGGGCTACATTAAATTTATGTAATCCTCTTTGGCATAAATACCAAGCTATTTCTCAAAACTTTGAACTCAAAATAATGTTGGAAGTGCGTAATTTTCACTTTTATTTGTATTCATCAAACACGTATATTGATTGTTATAAAATGTAAACTTGTCTGTCGTTCCTTCATATTCAGATTCTGTACGAACATCATATACGTTTCAATTAACTGAACATTCCATTTTAACAAATTCTTTCAAAATGGATAAGCGGAAAATCATAATTTCGACACTATAAATCATTTTTTAGTTCAGATCCTCACCCGTTATCGATTTTAATATAGCTGTAATAAGCGAAATACTTTCCTATTGTTTTTTTTTTAAGTCGTGATAAAACATTTTTATTAAGACAAAATGATCCAGAGTTTCATACAAATTTTTGCAGCTGTACATCGTAAACAGCTAGCTGAGAAAAAGAAGAAAAAGACGCGCCCCTTATTAAAAATCCGACTATTGTACTTTGAATATATATTGATCTGATATGTTACTTTATTAATTAACTCTATGAATATGGAATGGAATGGAACTATGAATATGATGCTACTCCATTGACTATATTGAATGAACCAGTACTCTGAATGTTTTTCCTCACATGAACTTTTGCCTCTTGTGGGTCTGATGTTCATGGACGTGATTTGTTAGCAAATTCAAGATGGGGAAAATTGTGGTGTTGCGAATTACAATGGTAACTACAATAAAGCCAACAAATGTTGTGTGTTCAGATTGCCTATAAAGAGGAACCAGACCGGTAAACATGGTTAAACAAATCCCTCCTCGTGATGATATTGAGCCACATCCGACAAAATTTGTTATTTGTGAAAGATATTGGTCTGCAGGTGTTCCAATGAAAATTCTACCTGGCAGACCGATCGTCCCTTATAGGGATGAAATAGTGTTCAAAAAAATAATAAATTCGAGAGATTCTAATTACAACTACTATGTAGTGCATCCCTTAGTAGATATTTCGGTATTCATATTTTTCTTGGGATCATCCTCCGCAGATTACCTCCGTTTGTTGATATTGTACATCTCCTTTCCCCTTCATCTCATTGTTCATCCTCTTCCTCATAATCACATTACATGTACATTCATTAATCAAGCTTCTAAAGAAATCATCCTGAATCAATCACTATAAGGTCAGTTTTTAGAATATCTATCTACTCATCCTTTCCGTTTCTTGGCACTCCTATTCACTGCTGATAATAATAATCATTAAATATTTTTTTGGACCCGGAATTCACAATCACTCTCTAAAAAGGTAGATCTTGCCATATAATGCCCCTGCTGTTATTTTGGTGTAAATTTTCTATATTTTTTGTTGGCCCCCACTAGCGTTGCCTGAAGATTCCATATGATTGTCCTTTCAGTATAGTTGTCCTTGGGTTGCACATAGTTTTGTGTGTTGGTCCGTTATGATTCTGGATGGCAATGTTGTTAACTTCTTAGCCAAGCGCATACTGTCTATAAACGTTCAAGGTTACACAGAGTTTTGTGTATTAGTCCGTTATACTTCCGGATGGCAATGTTGTGTGCTTCTTAGGTAAGGGCATACTATCTATATGGGTTTTGTTTGTCTCAGTGGGTGTTTGAGTATCGAGTGCATGGATTTGAATTGGACGAGAGAGAAAGAGAGAAAGAGAGAGAGGGAGGGAGAGAGAGAGAGAGAGAGAGAGAGAGAGAGAGAGAGAGAGAGAGAGAGAGAGAGAGAGAGAGAGAGAGAGAGAACTTGATGGCACCAATTAAAACTGACAAACAGGTGGTTTGTATTACTCACTGAGTAGGTATCCGCACACACACACATATACACACCTATATACACAAACACACACACACACATATATACACGCACACACACGCAAACAAAACATAACACACACTCTCTTACATGTATACATATAAATGTATGTATGTGTATATGTATGTATGTATGTATGTATGTATGTATGTATGTATGTATGTATGTATGTATGTATGTATGTATGTATGTAAGTATGTATGTATGTATGTATGTATGTATGTATGTATGTTGTGTATTTATGTATGTATGTTTGTATGTTATTTATGTATGTTATATATTATATATATATATATATTTTATATATTATTATTATATATATATATATGTGTGTGTGTGTGTATCTATATATATTATAAATATATAGACTGACAAAGT
Organism: Berghia stephanieae; assembly: GCF_034508935.2. Classification (NCBI taxonomy): domain Eukaryota; kingdom Metazoa; phylum Mollusca; class Gastropoda; order Nudibranchia; family Aeolidiidae; genus Berghia; species Berghia stephanieae. The sequence continues at coordinate 71,452,514 of NC_088364.1, read as the reverse complement.
CACACTCACTTACACACACACGCTCATACACACACAGACACAGACACACACACACACTCACACACAAATATACAAATTTGACATACCTGGTTTCGTCTGTTTTCCAGCAAAGATCGTCCATATAACTGGGCATTCTTAAGTCCGATGCCACAAAAAGCCAGGTAGGATCCAAAAACCTACGATGAAAAACCAGAAAAAAAAGAATAGATTGAATTAAAGGATATAGATAGTTCGAAGATGACGTCACTCAGGTCTTTGTTATTGTTTTTGGCCATCCGTGTTTATGAGTAATGTTCACTGAACTGTATTAACCCGACTATAAACGTTCATGGATACACACAGTTTTGTGTGTTGGTCCGTTATACTTCCGGATGGCAATGTTATGAGCTTCTTAGCCAAGCGCATACTATCTATAAATATAATGTAAAAAAAATCATGGCATCTGACAAGGCATTTGACACCAGAAAAATACCATCCTGTGGAAGAATATTCCGTTGATTCTTGTACTATCTACGAATCAAGATCCTGGCTGGTTCCTCTCGTTCTTCTCCTCCTCCTCTTATCCATTTACTACGACTACTACTACTACTACTACTACCTACTTATCCATACTACACTACTACTACTACTACTACTACTACTACTACTACTACTACTACTACTACTACTACTACTACTACTACTACTACACTACACTGCTCTACACTACTGCTACTATTCTTACTCTGTCACTACTTACTATCTTCTTCTTCTCCTCTTCTTCTCTCTCTCCTCCTCCTCTCCTCTCTTCTTCTTTTTTCTCTCTTCCTCCTCCTCCTCCTCCTCTCTCCTCCTCCTCATCTCTCTTTCTTCCTCTTCTCCTCCTTCTCCTCCTCTTCCTCCTCTCATGCTTCTTCTTCTCTTTCCTCTCTTCTTCTTCTTCTTCTTCTTCTTCTTCTTCTTCTTCTTCTTCTTCTTCGCGATGTCCCAGATTTAAGAGTATTTTGCCAAGACGAGGGTTGTTTAAATCAATCGATATAATTTGAAAGACGAGTTTTCTGGTCAAATTTTAAATATCTCAACACACAGTGATAAATCACATGGGATGTACAAATAAACAATAAATGTTGTTGCTCCTCCTCCTCAATCTTCTTCTTTTTTACCTTTGTCTTCTCCTCCTTCTCCTCCTCTTGCCCCTGCTCCTTCTTCTTCATTTCTTCCTCCTCCTCCTCGCCTTCTTCTTCTTCTTCTTCTTCTCTCTCCTTCCTTCTTCTTCTCTTCTCTCTTCTCTTCTTCCTTCTCTTCTTCTCTTCTTCTTCTTCTTCTCCTTCCTTCTTCTTCTTCTTCTTCCTCTCCCCCTCTCTTCCTTCTCCTTCTTCTTCTTCTTCTTCTTCTTCTTCTTCTTCTTCTTCTTCTTCTTCTTCTTCTTCTTCTTCTTCTTCTTCTTCTTCGTCTTCGCGAAGTTCCAGATTTAAGAGTTTTTGCCAAGACGAGGGTCGTTTAAATCAATCGATATAATTTGAAAGACGAGTTTTCTGGTCAAATTAATTTTAAATATCTCAACACAGAGGGATAAATCACATGGCATGTAGATACAAATAAATAATAAAAGTTGTTGCTGAGAAAATTGAAAGTGACATTTGAGAAGAATCCCATGAAAATTATTTTTGAAAGTTGTCATTAAAAACGTGTTACAAAAATAGAAATCATAACCAGTTAGAATTGTGGTCATTGAAATGTGTTACTGAAATAGAAATCATAAACAATTAAAAAATGAGCGCTTGTTGGAATGTGTTTGAAAACAGTTTAAGAAGCCAATCAAGTTGATTTATTAAAACGGCATCCATAGAAAATCTCAGCGAATTCAAAAGCAATCCGACGTCATGTGACACCTACCCCTGTCCCAACCTTCATTTTTAACTGTGCGGCTATGTGGTCAAGTGGTATGACACTCGCTTTCGGATCGGAAGAGTTCGCCTGAGTTCGAGCTTCGTTCGGCGCATAGTTGGATCCTTGGAAAAGGTCTCTTTACTCACATTCTCTCACCGTACTCAAGTGTAAAATGTTAACGGCCAGGTACTCATTTTACACCCGAGTACGATGAGAGATTGTGAGTTGAGAGCCTTTTCCAAGGACTCAACTATGCGCCGAGAGAGGCTCGAACCCAGGACACCTTCCGATCCGAAAGCGAGTGTCATACCACAAGACCACATAGCCGCACAAATAGGCTTCAACAGTCGTGACGTCACGTCACTTCCCTCGTAATGACGCATAGTAACTTAGTAACTGGCTCTAAACTATCAGAACAATGGCGGACGTCCTTATGAAATAATTATCCGACGAGCATAAAAGTGTATTATAAATCTTTTTATGTTTAGACTTTTATACATTCTGATCACATGACATGTGAAAAAGTTCTAGCCAGCATGAAGAATAAAAAGTACCGATTTTCTTTGTTTAGAACCAAGCTGCTCGTTGCTGGGCGGACGTGACATCAGACTATTCAATCCTATTATGTCGATCGATAAAGATGACCCTGACCTTGTACTTTCAGGGAGTGTCAGATTCAGACTTTTTGACAAGCGTAGGGTCGGGGGGAGGAGGGAGGAGGGGGGGGGGGATCGATATTTCAAATAAAATCTTAGTGACAAATATAATTGTTTAGTCAAAGTCCAACAATGCAGACTATTTCAGCCTACGTGTACAAAAAATGTCAGGTGACTCACTCATTCAAGGCAAGACGAAGTCACATAATCTGGGACTGAGTTCAAGTTTTGAAGAGGTCTATGAAATACAATCAATGACCATCTTTTCCAAAAATCAAATAATAGAAGAAAAAAAAAAGATTTTCATGAGGTATGAGATATTATAAAGAAGGTAGTCAAAAGAGTAACGAAAAAGGATTATGTGGTCTAGTGGTATGACAGTCTCTTTCGGATCGGAAGGTCCTGGGTTCGGGCCTCGCGCTCGGGGCATAGTTGAGTCCTTGGAAAAGACTCTTTACTCACATTCTCTTACCGTACTCAGGTGTAAAATGAGTACCTGGCCGTTAACAGTGTTGTCTTTTATCCGAAAAATTGTAATATCGCCTAACAGGCGTAATGTCCCGTCCTACATGTTAAATGTTGCTGTTGACCAAGGACCGCCTGTAAATCGCTTTGAGCACGTTTAGTGGATATTGCGCTATATAAAGCTCAATTTAAAGCCTCAAATTATTTTCAGGGAGTGACAGGTTCAGACTTTTTGACAAGCGTAGGGGCGGGAGGGGGGGGGGATCGATATTTCAAGTAACATCTTAGTGACAAATATAATTGTTTAGTCAAAGTCCAACATTTCAGCCTACGTGTACAAAAAAATGTCGGGTCACTCATTCAAGGCAAGACGAAGTCACATAATCTGGGACTGAGTTCAAGTTTTGAAGAGGTCTATGAAATACAATCAATGACCATCTTTTCCAAAAATAAATAGAGGGGGAAAAAGAGTTTCAGAAGGTATGAGATATTATAAAGAACGTAGTCAAAAGAGTATAGAAAAAGGGTTATGATAAGGGAGCTAATCAGGAGGAAAAATACTAATCTTGGGCTCAGGGAAGAAGAGAGTCCCTGACGATCTCATGTTTTTCTTTTTCTTTCTTCTTAGCGATTTTGATAGGGGAAAAAAGATTGCCAGGGAAGGAGATCCACGCAGTAACATTTCTGTAGAGAAGTGGGGGATGGCTTTTGAATTTTGAAAGACTGGGGAGTATTGGAGTAGCCGGTTGAGTTGTTGACAATGGTGGGAGTGTATGATTGGGTCTTTGGAGTACTCATGATGATGATGATGGTGGTGGTGGTGGTGATGGTGGTGGTGGTGGTAGTGGTGGTAGTGTATGATTGGGTCTTGGAGTATGGGTTTTTTGTACTCATGATGATGACGATGATGATGATGGTGGTGGTGGTGGTGGTGGTGGTGGTGGGAGTGTATGATTGGGTCTTGAAGTACTCATGATGATGATGATGATGATGATGTTGATGATGATGATGATGATGGTGGTGGTGGTGGTGGTGATGGTAGTGGTGGTGGTGATGGTGGTGGTGGTGGTGGTGGTGATGGTGGTGGTGGAGGGAGTGTATGATTGGGTCTTGGAGTACTCATGATGATGATGATGATGATGATGATGATGATGATGGTGGTGGTGGTGGTGATGGTGGTGGTGGTGGTGGGAGAGTATGATTGGGTCTTGGAGTACTCATGATGATGATGATGATGATGATGGTGGTGGTGGTGGTGGTGGTGGTGGTGGGAGAGTATGATTGGGTCTTGTAGAATGGGGTTTTTTGTACTCATAATGATGATGATGATGATGATGATGATGATGATGATGATGATGATGATGATGATGATGATGGTGGTGGAGATGGTAGTGGTGGTGGTAGTGTATGATTGGGTCTTGGAATATGGGTTTTTTTTGTACTCATGATGATGATGATGATGATGGTGGTGGTGGTGATGGTAGTGGTGGTGGTAGTGTATGATTGGGTCTTGGAATATGGGTTTTTTTTGTACTCATGATGATGATGATGATGATGATGGTGGTGGTTGTGGCGTTGCAGGCATCGATTATGGTAGTGGTGTTGGGGGTTGTTCATGTTCTTGAAGTGATGTTAGATGCATTTTATGTTGTTATGAGATATTATTTTCTCTGGGAGATATTATTTGCTTGTTTTGTTTCTATTTTCTATATCTTTTTTTTAATTTCTTCTCTTTCTTATTGTGCTTTTTAATTTGATTAAATAAATTTCTCCATTTTGCTTTCTTTTATTTTTATTTTATCTATTTTTATAAAAGAAAAATGCTGGGAAGCTTGACGGGCGATCCAAAACTATCATAGTAGTCTTACCTAATCGCAAGGGATAGGATTTACCCCCAACCCTCCCTCCCCCCCCCCCCCCCCACACCTCCAAACGTTAAGATGGTTTTCAAAATGCACTCATTCAAAATACACAAATAACATCCAACAAAAAATAATAATGAGATTTTTTTATGGATAGATGTTCACCATAGATAGAATCATGTAAACATCTGACTGCCTTCATCCCCGCCAGAAATCATTAAGAAGGCCAGAATCAATACGAAGAGAAACATCAGGTACGTGGGGTAAACATACTAGGGTTGACTGAAAAGTCTTGACGCCTATCAGATATTTTCCGATTGTATTAAACGTACCGGTGGCCACAACAACCAACATGACGTTCTCTCTCTAATAATTTTTCCGCCGGTGACGTCACAGACTATGGGTGACGTCCAATCAAGGGACGCTACTCTTCCGCTAATCTCATTCCCTATACATGAGATGTGAACGAGCAAACATTCATGAACGGCTGAAACGTGTGAATGGTGACTCGAAGTGTTAGCATTCGAACAGTTCAAAGGAGGGTTAAGTATTTGACAGGGACCGATGCTGCCTCTACCAACATTAACGACCAGGCTGGTTGGTTCGTCCACAAAGTGTATGGACCGCAGAAAATCAACAAAATATCAACGAAATTAACCCAGCAAATCGCGGATAATACAATCAGACACTTTGCAAAGATATAAGATCTAAACAAGTGTGTATGAAAGGTGACGGGCAAAGCAAGAAAGAAAAATAGAAGAAAAAAAAAACATACCAAAAATTCAGTCGACCCCGAGACTGAATTTTTGGGATGGTTTTTTTCTTTTCTTTTTCTTTGTTACTTTGTCTGGCACCTTTCATACACACTTGTTCAGATCTTTATCTTATACTGGCGCCTGCTCCTTAATTTCTTTAATTTGACACTTTGCAAAGGCTTGTAATGTCAAAGGAAAGCGTTGGATTTATCCTTTTAGAAATCCTAGGTTACAGAAAGTCTTGTGCCCGTTGGATACCGAGAATGCTCACACAAACGCATGGTTACGTTGAAAGAGAAAGTATTCTTGAAGTCGTAGAACACACATCCCCCACCCCCCTTACAGTTCCGATTTAGCTCCAAGTTACTTATTCCTAAGAGACACCTCAAGGGAGCAAATTTTGAAAGTAATGGCGAGGTGCAGTATCGGAGGTTACTCGATAATGTTGAATTAATTCCTCTTGGACGCGACGCAATAATTGGTGCGTCGTTGGAGGCTCTGTCCGTAGCCACCGTTAACGGATAGCCTGACACTGACCAAAAAATGACGTCAAAATGTCAGTATTTGGCCACAAAAGAAAACAAATCGTGAGTTGTATTCAATAGTTCAACCAATGGGACCACTTGTTTCCATGAGCACTACTAACGACAACTCACTAAACGGTGCAAAAACCAAATAATGACGTCAAAATGCCAGTCTTTTTGGGTTTCAGTGTCAGGCTATAAAACTTAATGGCTACGCTCTGTCTGAATGGGAATGATGACTATGCTGACATTTAAAATGATAAACGGAAAGGAAATAAATAGACCTGTAAATGAGCTCTATAAAAAATGACTGAAACTCGTCATAGTCGTAATTCGTAGCTGAAAAATCCAAAGAATCGAAATGAACAGTAAACAGCAAGCTCGCTTGAGCAAAACAATGGCAGAAAACTAATTTGCGCGGGAATTAATTAGGCTACTTACCATTGTTCCTTACAATTAGGTGCCCAATCACTGAAGAAACTAGAAACGATCAACCAGTTTGTTTACAACATGAGGTAATCGAGATGTGCTTGTAGCAATCATTTAACTTTCGATTTGAAGATGTCTTCATAATGCACTTCCGACGTTTGCATTTTGCTTTTTCATACTTTTACTGTCCTCCAGGTAAATGTGGTCAATTTTGGCTTAGACGAAACAGTGATTTTTATCGCTCAGCAGCTCAGTTAAAATTGGCTACCATTGGTATCACGACAGGTTTGGAAAGTGAAAAAATAATTTCATGAAGACTGTGTGAAAATACACTGGGATGTGTTCAGACACAGCAATTCTAAAAAGATGCTTAGCCTTGGCAATATATCCATCATTAATATAAACGGTCCATGAGCTATGCGTAGCACTGTGGAACATTTCTAATTAACTTTACGGTCATTCGACTACGATTAATGAATTCTGTCTTTATTCAATTCTTTCTTTCCTTTTTAAAAATATTTTAATTTGACCAATTGACTGATTTCAGTTAATTGACTGAGAATTTACAGGTCTAAATAAACTAAGCTTTGATTTGATACATTTGTTGATTTATTATCAATTATAGTTTTGAAAATACAAGAGCGGCGTCAAGACTTTTCAGCCATTCATTGGAGAAGAAACAAGAAATTAAGAACAGGCACCACCGTGAATTACCTGCACAATTCAAATAATTAAATCGCTATTTAATCAATGTGGTCAAGTCTATAGGACAAGACGCTTCCCCGCATCACTGGAAAGTTTTGACAACGTTACTTGTTGATTAAGATATTATCTTTCTTCTAAATTAACATGACTCAAGTGATATTGTGCACTGAACGGAGCTTTTGAAAAATTAATGATTAAACAGCCCAAGACATGTCCATAAAAAAACCTTCCATCTAGTGAAAATGTGAGGATTTAAGGTGGATAAATTACTCACAAAGGGACATGTGTATACATCTACATCCAACTGCCTTTCTCACGATACAACACACCCTAGCCAGGGTCTATAGTCAAACATAAACATAACAACCATTTAATTACCCAGACGAATTTAATGAATAATTTACGACTTTAAAACCAGGCCATTTCACGACAACATCCCCAGAGACTGACCCAGACCCACAGGCTCATCAGCAGGACCAAATACAAAATCATTTTCTTTTCATTCATTCAAATTCATTCGAGTCGTCACCAGATACAGAATTAAAATCTTTGAATGGCTCTAGCTAGCACAATGGCCTTCCATGGATTTCGAACTAACAAAGGAACTGGGCCCAGATATTTCTGTGATAGAACGCTCGACTCGCAAGTAAATGACGAGTATCAATCCCCATGTCAACCAAATGTCGTGTGGTCGAAATTTTCTCAAACCCTCTTGTCCACCCGGTAGTGATTGGGAAGCTGGAGCTGCTAGAGATCTGGCGAAAAAGTACTTTGCTATAGTCTAGCGTCCTTTTTAAAGGAGAGAAAGTAAAATGCTCAACAGGTCTGTACAAAAATTTTTATTTGGATGAATAAAGCATTATCATTATTATTATTATTATTATTATTATTATTATTATTATTATTATTATTATATTATTATTATTATTATTATTATTATTATTATTATTATTATTATCATTATTATTATTCTCATCATCATCATCATCATCATTATTATTATTATTATTATTATTATATATTATTATTATTATTATTATTATTATTATTATTATTATTATTATTATTATCATTATTATTATTGCTGCTTTTATGCTACAGAATCCCGTACAAACTTCGAATTCACTTGGTCTTTCAGCTATAATCTACAACTGCTATAATTTGGGGACCGCGGCACACCAAGACTGTCTTTGGCTTTGCTCAGAAAATGGATTTCCAAGTGGTTGAAATGTCTCGAATTTTTCAAAACTCCAGCCTTTTCTGAGTGTGACTATAGAGCTATTAAGAATTTCATTATAACCCTATCCTTACCAGCCATTTTCAAGATGTTCCCCAAAACGGCACACCCAACCAACACAAAATAGATTTTTTATCACTCAGTCATACGAGGGCTCTTTCAGAAATAACCGAAAAATGCCCATTGCTCAGCAACCAGTGGAGATTTTTTAAATTCTGTAAACGACATGATATTCCTTATTTCCTTACGGATATTCCCAGAAATTATGAAGTGCATCATTTTGCACAATGAATTTCTAGACGATTTTAAAGATGGCGGCCCAGCTTGAAACTTGGTCAAAGGAGGAAATCAGAGCTGTCATACGTTTTTTGAACGCCAAAAGTCTGAATCCTACCGAAATTCATAAAGAACTTCAGAGTGTATATGGTGAGCATGTTATAAGCCGTACACAAGTCTATCACTGGTGTTATTTGTTTGAAGCCGGCCATTCCGACTTGACAGTCAGGGAAGGGAGAGGGCGTTCGATAACTGCGACGTCAGAAGACAATGTGAAGCGAGTTGATGAGCTTATTCGTCAAGACAGGAGGTTGAAACTTCATGAAATCGCAAGCAGTCTTGAAATTTCGGAAACTTCTGCCCATAGAATTGTATTTGATGAACTTGGCTACAGAAAAGTCAGCGCAAGATGGGTTCCTAAGCAATTGACAGACAATCATAAAGAACAAATATTGGACATCTGCAGGGAACTTTTGAGAAGAAGCTCACGCAGGGTTCACGGGCATACTGCCAACGCCGGCGGAGACTTTCTAGGGTACGATGTGACTTTTCTTGACAGCATAGTCACCGGTGATGAGACTTGGTTGCACCATTGCACCCCAGAAACAAAGCAAGATTCGATGACATGGAAACATCCATCCTCACCTGTCGCGAAGAAATTCAAAGTCATGCGGTCAGCAAAGAAAATAATGGGAACTGTTTTCTGGGACAGTCGTGGTGTTATTCTGTTCGAAACCTTACAACCTGGAGAAACAATCAATGCGGCAAGGTACTGCCAAACTCTTGACAAGCTTAGGGAGGCCATTCGCAGAAAGCGCCCAGGGAAGTTGACCAACGGGGTCATTTTGCAACACGACAACGCTACATCCCACACAGCACGAGTGACGCAAGGTTGGCTAGAGAAATATGGATGGGAGATTTTGCCACACCCACCACACAGTCCAGACCTCGCACCATCTGATTATCACCTCTTTGGGCCACTGAAACGTGAGCTGGCAGGAAAGCGCTTTGATGTCGATGAAGAGCTTGTTGACCATGTGCGGAAATGGCTACAAAACCTTGACGGAAATTTCTTCCGAGAGGGTATCTATTCCATGGTGCGGCATTGGCAGAAGTGTGTCGACAGACTTGGCTGTTACATAGAGAAATGAAGGACGAGTCAAGGTATGAACACGTGCAAGAATTTTGTTGATAGCATAAAAAACGCGGATTTTACAGGCATTTTTCGGTTAATTATGAAAGCCTCGTACATAATAGCAGTAAAATTCTTACGATGCATAATTTCTTTAGCAAAACATGCTCTACAACACACTGTTCATTTTCGTTAAATTTTATGATGTACAAAATAAATTTGAATAAGAAAAATGTTGGTTGTATCGTTACGAATGTGACGATTTTCCTGTAGTTGGTAAGGAGAGGGTTAAGCCGATTGTTGGTGATTAGTGATGCAACAATTTGCTTATGATCATGACCCAGAACATCCCAAAATTATGAACTTTTTGAAATAAAAAAAAGTATGAAGAAGTATTTAGAAGAGCTACAAAATTGAGCTTTATATATAGCGCAATATCCACTAAATGTGCTCAAAGCGCTTTAAAGGGGTCCCTGGTCAACAGCAACATTTAACATGTAGGACGGGACATGACGCCTGTTAGGCGATATTACAATTTGTCGGACAAAGACAACACTGTTAACGGCCAAGTACTCATTTTACACCTGAGTACGGTGAGAGAATGTCAGTAAAGAGCTTTTTTCCAAGGACTCAACTATGCACCGAGCGCGAGGCTCGAACCCAGGACCTTCCAATCCGAAATCGAGTGTCATACCACTAGACCACATAGCCGCAAGAACTAGTTAGAAGAGCTACAATTATTACAAAAAGCAGTCACTATTCGGCTATACGTGCTGTGCAAGGTATGTAGGTGAAGTAACGGTCAATAAATCTGAAGGGTTTTCAATTTTTGGCTCATTTAGGCATCACTAGTTTTGGTTTTACTACTTAATTTGCCTTCTATTACATGTATGTGTGTGTGTGTGTGTGTGTGTGTGTGTGTGTGTGTGATACGTGTTCAATTTAAATTACTTTGTTTAAACAATATTTTTACATATTTGTGTTTTTTTTTTGTTTTGTTTTTTGTCTCCTGACGAAGGCCAATAGCCGAAACGTTGTTTGTGTTGTTCCCTTATATACGAGTCACATGTACTCACTTTATCTTTCTCTCCATTTTAATGGCTCATTTAGGCACCTCTAGTTGTTTTTGGTTTTCAAAACAGCGGGTCGCAGGTGAATGAATGAATGCAATCGGGTCCGCTACTAACTAGTAAAGAATAACAGATAGATAATGGAATTTATTAGGAACAAATTCAGATAATTCTCGTACTCTCAACTCACTCAACCCTATTACCGACTTTATCCATTGTTTACCTGGGTTACTTTTACCCCCATGCCTATTTATTACATTTTTCTGAGACAAATTATAGGCGTAGTATCAAAGCTACTGTTTTTAGTTTTTGCATGTTAATGGTAGTTGAATAAAAATATCTATGTTCATTCTCATTTTTAATAGATTTTTTCCAATTTTGAAAGTAGCAAACATCTCTAGGATTGAGTTGAGTTAAAAAAGGACAACTTGTTCAGATCTTTAGCTGAAAAAAAAACATACCAAACATACCAAACACAAACAAACGACTTACTTTTTCATCGTGCTCATCAAAAGGTTCGTCCTTGACACTGATTTTGTTGATGGCCTGGGCGACCCCTATGACTTCTCCCTCGCTGTCCTTGATGGGCATGCTGAGGATGGATCGAGTCTTGTATCCCATTCGGAGATCTACCTCGTTGTTGAATCGGGGGTCCTGAAATACACAGATAATAAATAAATAAATAAACCAAGTTGAACATTGTTTCAATACGCTTCAACAGTCGTAACGTCACTATCTTCCTAATGACGCATGGTAACTTAGTAACACTGGCTCTAAACTATCGGAACAATGGCGGACGCCGTATGAAATATTTCTCCGGCGAGCATAAAAGCGTATCCAGAGGGAAAAAATCCCATAAATTTGATCATGTTTTGACTTTTACACATTCTGATCACAAGGCATATGAAAAGTTCTAGCCAGCATGAAAAATAAAAAGTAATGATTTTCTTTGTTTAGAACCAAGACGGCCGCCGTTGCCGAACGGAGTGACATCAGACTATTGAATCCAATTGATCACGTCTTTTTCAAAATAAATTGAATCCTAAATAATTGGTTAACAATAATAAAAGCTCATGGATGTATGTATAATTTGTCGCAATCATTGAAATACATTGAAAGAACCCTCATTTTCTCGATTTCTTTCGCAAGAGTAAACAAAATTATTATTAACGATCCGACGATGATGTCCGGTTCAGATCTGTTTTCTGTTCCCTTAAGTATAATTGATATTCATATTTAACAGTGACGAATGTCATTTTTGTTTTGTTTAATATATAGTTTGTAATTTATGTGCAAAGTATATTTTTTCAAAATTCTTATTCCTTAAAGGGCTTACTGATTTTAAATCAGATTTTATTAGGAAAATATACATCATTATTTTTTTCCTTCAAATTATTACTTTTATATTTTGTTATCATTGATAATAGTTGTTGTTACGTATAAACGATTTATGCATAATATACGACTCTTTCATCTCTTTGTATGTATTAAACGAGTTATTTTTATCGTGTCCAATAACACAACGAGCTTGCGAGTATGTGTTATTGCACGATAGAAATACTACGAGTTTGATAAATACAAAGAAATGAAAGAATACGTTTATTCTACCCCTCCAAGTAAAATTATTAGATATTTTGTAACCAAATGGTATGGTATTAGTACTCCTATTCACCATATTTTGTATCTTTCTCCTTCTGCTTAAATGACAATTTGCCCCAAAACTAAATATGTTGGATTTGTATTAATACGCACCAAAAGATTATTTTTAATTACCATTCAGTAATTTCACACCAATAAAATGTGCGAAAATATTTTGCAATGATTGAATAAAATTTTCATTCAACGCGTTAAAAGCAATCAACGATTACGAATTTACTAAGAAATGATAGAGATTTCCAATAAAAGTTGTGGAATAAATGTGTTTTTACCGACAATAAATAATGTATTCATTCATTCTTTCATTCACTCAAGACGATGATGATGATGATGATGATGATAATGATGATGATGATGATGATGATGGGATACGAGCGTTTGCTAACTTATCACGCTTTATGTCGGTTTATGGTGCATAATTCATATCCGGTTTTTCTTCCTTTTCTAGCCATAGACTCCCCCCTCTCAGACATATCCCTCTCTCTCTCTCTCTCTCTCTCTCTCTCTCTCTCTCTCTCTCTCACACACACAACACACACTCAGACACATAATGTCTCTCACAAATAAACCATTTATTCTCTCTCTTTGACACTCACACACACACACATCATCACACAACACACACCGTGTCTGTCTCAGGCAAACCATGTCTCTCTCTCTCTCTCTCTCTCTCTCTCTCACACACACACACACACTTACACACACACAAACACAGACACATAATGTCTCTCAAAAGCAAACATTCTATTCTCTCTCTCTCTCTCTCTCTCTCTCTCTCTCTCTCTCTCTCTCTCTCTCTCTCTCTCACTGACGGTCACACTCACACACAAAATCACACAACAAACACCGTGTCTCTCTCAGACAAACCATCTCTCTCTCTCTCTCTCTCTCTCTCTCTCTCTCTCTCTCTCTCTCCCTCACCCCCCCCCCCCCCCCCCGCCCTTCTTCCATTTCTCTCTTCTTATCTCTATCGTGCATCACTATTCCGAATTGTCCTTTGATTTCATTTATCATATTCAACTTCCAGTCAATGTATTAATTTTCATTTCACCCAAACGACAAATGGTTTGTCATTTCCGAAATGAATTACGACTAAAATTTTTAATGTAATCACGCATTTCGAACAACAAACAATTTTCTCAACCTTCAAGATCACACAAATTACACAAACTATTGAAAGCAGATAAATGCAAAAACAAAAACAAAAACAAACTTAAACGTCTGAACAAGTGTGCGTATGAGAGGTGCTAGACAAAGCAAGCAAGAAAAAATAGAAGAAGAAAAAAACCATCCCAAAAAATCAGGCAACCTCGACTGGGGATCGAACCTCAGACCTTCTGATTACCGTGTGATGGTAATACGTCTGAACGGTAATCAGAAGGCCTGCGGTTCGATCCCCAGTCGAGGTCGACAGATCTTTATCTTATACAGGTTCCAGCTCCTTAATTTCTTTCAAAACTCAAACGCACATCCACATATTATGAGCGCAAATACATGAACAAAAACATTTTCACTGCCGTAAACAGACAAAAAAATGTGAATTTATTTTTTTATAAAGACATTTTAGCCAGAAAATGTTCATTTTATATTTTAAAAATGATTAACATGGCCCACAACTTGACCAAGGGAGAGAAAAACGTTTTAAAGAACTCCAAAAGAAGTCTCGCGTGTATAGAATTATCTCATTATAATCGATGGATGTTGTAACTAAAAGATATATGGCTAAAATGTCAACAACCCCCCCCCCCCAACAAACAAAGAACATTTTGTCAATGATGTGCGGCTATGTGGTCTAGTAGTATGACACTCGCTTTCGGATCGAAAGGTCCTGGGTTCGAGCCTCGCGCTCGGCGCATAGTTGAGTCCTTGGAAAAGGCTCTTTACTCACATTCTCTCACCGTACTCAGGTGTGAAATGAGAACCTGGCTGTTAACAGCGTTGTCTTCGTCCGAAAAATTGTAATACCGCCTAACAGGCGTCATGTCCCGTCCTACATGTTAAATGTTGCTGTTGACCAGGGGACCCCTTGTAAAGCGCTTTGAGCACATCTAGTGGATATTAAGCTATATAAAGCTCAATTTAAAAAATAAATTACATACAAATTACAAATTACATAAGAGCTCGCTGTCTCGTCAACAGCCAATACACTGACCCCATTTATCGCCAATTTTATAATCAGGGCGAATTGTATCAAAACAATGGTAAAATCGATTGTTCTTTAAGTCGGATTGTATAGCTGTTTAGCTAAATATACTCTGGTTCCAGACAAGGTTGTATGACGCTTTTTATATTTACTGTCATATTTACTGTAATCCCTTCACCGAATCTCAAACGCTAGTCAATCGCATTGTTATTTTGTGATCTGGTTACATTCATATTATTGATTGTCATCATTCCCTTCTCTTAAAACAGAATTGCAAGTCTGAGAATTTTATGTCAACAACTAAAATTGACATAGTTGTGTCTCTCTTTACTGCCATTCTCGTCCGTCTCTCTCTCTCTCTCTCTCTCTCTCTCTCTCTCTCTCTCTCTCTCTCTCTGTCTCTGTCTCTGTGTCTATCAATCTATTTATCTATATATCTGCCTACCTACTCACAAAACTGTCAATTTATCTATCACTTACTATGTTCCTATCTATATATCTATCTATCTACCAAACTATCTATCTATCTATCTACGAGTATTGAATCGTGTTGGATACAAATATGGTACGAATAGTGCTCGACATGTAGCAATGGAGCGAATTATTATTTTAATATTTACCACAATGTTGGAGACTCCAACATTGTGGTAAATATTACAATAATATACTACTTGACCATCATCTATCTATCTATCTACCAAACAATCTATTTATCTATCTATCTATCTATCTATCAAGAATCGTCTCCGAAACGTGGGGACCAAGTTTCTACGTCATCCACACCTTATCGACAGTTCGAGCCATCATTAGTTGGTGTCGGGTAAACGTATTTTTTTTTGCCTTGTAATGCCCCCCCCACCAACCCATTCATCCCTTTTTTTTATTGATTACATTATTCAACCAACTGCACTATAAAATACTGATGAAAACTAAACCCTTCCATACTTTTATGATGATAACTTAATGTAGATTTGCTTGGTTGGGTTGATACAAAAGCACACACACACAAACACACACACACACACACACACACATATATATATATATGTATATATATATATATATATATATATATATATATATATATATATATATATATATATATATATACACACCCAGACACCAGCATTTGCTAGAATAAAAAAGCCTGAAATTTTTTTCACGTCAAGAGCATATCATATGAAAATATTTCGTGCAAACATTCTCTCTACAAAATGGTATCACCTTTAAATTTAAATCATAGAAAAGAATTATCATCCATCTAGCTTCCCGCTAACGGTTGCCTCAAGCAACTAATACTTTGATCAACTCACCAATACCGAACACGGTCAGCCGGAAAATGTGAAAAAGCCGGTTTTCCGGCTTTAGCTGGAAAAAGGGCATCCCTGACACACACACACACACAAAAACACCACCCACACACACCCACACACATGTTCCATATTCAAAATTCTCCAACTAATATCACAGACCATATAACCGTACAATATTTATACTAAACGGTATTCTGGAAGCTGCACAGGATCATTAGACATCATCGGTCACGTCGATTTGGACATGAAAATTTAATCACTCACCCATTTCGACCGACATATCCGATCGGTTATGGAATCTTTAACGATTGAATTGATAAATAAATGCATCCTCTGCGATGACGTCACAAGGACATTAGCAGATACTTTTCGCTAAATTAGCGAGTTAACGATGACGTTCACCCGAACTTAAACGATCGACCAACGACGAGAAAGAAACTCAGGATGTCTGTACTCAGACATTGCGCAAGACGCGTAATCGTTAACTTGCTTTGTAGCGTTAAATAATAGAGAAGAAAAGTATGATATTACAAAAAAAAAAACTGGATCATATTCATTGGAAGTGTAAAAGCGCTCATTCCGGAGGACTGAATACATACCTTGTAAGACACGAAATCTTATGCAAGACAATATTGCAGGGCACAATAGAAGGCTTGCCGAAGAAGAGGAAGACAGAGGAAAGTGTGGCAGGCAGGATAACATTAAGGCTAGCACTATTCAGTATCTGATACTGAATAGTGGTTTTGCACTATTCAGTATCGATACTGAATAGTGGTTTTGTACTATTCAGTATCAGATACTGAATAGTGGCAGTTATCTTTCCATGGACTCCGTCCGAGGATATAGGTAAATGTGTGTGTGTGTGTGTGTGTGTGTGTGTGTGAGAGAGAGAGAGAGAGGGGGAGAGAACACAAAAACACACACACACACACACACGTAGAGAGAGAGAGAGAGAGAGAGAGAGAGAGAGAGAGAGAGAGAGAGAGAGAGAGAGAGAGAGAGAACGTTTAATCACATTGTGTGAAAACCAAAACCGCAATACAAAATAATAAATGAATTTACGGGCAATAAACTGCTTCATGGCATTGTCAATTTTATGTCTACATTATCTACATAGAAGAGTGACAATAAATATTGAGAGAAAACATTTTTTTGATTCAACCATGAAACCTTTGAACTGACGTTGGTGCAGACGGAAAAAGCAGTGTATATATATAGATAGTTCGAAGATGACGTCACTCGGGTCTTTGTTATTGTATTTTGCCATCCGCGTTTATGAGTAATGCTCACTGAACTGTATTAACCTGACAATAAACGTGAACGGATACACACAGTTTTGTGTGTAGGTCCCTTATACTTCTGGATGGCAATGTTATGAGCTTCTTAGCCAAGCGCATATATATATATTATATATATATATATATATATATATATATATATATATATATATATATATATATATATATATATATATTGAATCATGTTTGATACAAATATGGTACGGATAGTGCTCGACATGTGGCAATGGAGCGAATTATTATTTTAATATATACCACAACAGACAACAAACCAAACTCATGTAACACACAGTCCTGACGATGGCTAAAAGGGCCTGAAACATCGATGTAGACTGACTCCAACATGCGGTAATATATATATATATATATATATATATATATATATATATATATATATATAATATATATATATTATATATATATATATATACATACCACTTTGGTATTGTTTATCAAGGAAGAAAGTTTTGAAAGAATCAATACGGGAAGCAATAATATGAGAAAATACGTTTTTATGGGTGAAAATGAGAACTATAATCTAGATATCAACCTCTTTGTGCATCTCATTTCAATCACTAATTTAGTTGAAAGCTAATGAATGACTAGGCTACAAACATTACAATTTGAGTTATTGCTATTTTGATGCAGAAGACGACATCGTATGACAAAATCGTTTACGTCGAGATATTATATAGAACTTAGATTCTAACAGTTTCCATTGTTGTCTTCAAACAACCATGTTTGACCGAACATGCACGAAGGTGTGTCACAAATTCCATGTTTTGATTGGTCAAAAATCTACTGCTTACCTGAAGGTTATTGATATATATATATATTATATATATATATATATATATATATATATATATATATATATATATATATATATATAGATCACTTTACAATGATATAACACGAGAAGGCAATAATACTTTGTATGGCAAATTACAGTGTGTTTATTGTTTTACAGTTTCTAGGAAAGAGCAAGAACGAAATAAATAGCAATGGTCATAGAATAACAGGATTCAATGAGGAATGAGGGGGGGGGGGGGGGGGCTCAGTGGTACGGTCTTTGCTTCCTACCCGAAAGGTACCGAGTTCAATCACCCGCGCCGC
>NC_088364.1:71426508-71429008 GCF_034508935.2 Berghia stephanieae | reverse complement strand
TGTGTGTTTGAGAGCTTTTGCCAAGATGCGGGTCATTTAATTCGACTGATATAATTTGATGGACGAGTTTTCCGGTCAATTAAAAAAAAATTGTTTCTTTCCAGACGGCAGTTAACTGGTCAAGCACTGTGGCAATGTCGGAAATGCGAAAGTTCAAAATATTGTATATAAAATAGATACGATTGTTAGTGAAACGATAGCAATGTCGTAAAGTGACAAAACACATTATTTCAGTTTTTTCCTGTGGTCTAGTTGTATGACTCACGCCTTTGGCCGGTAAGTCCATGATTCGAGTCCTAATGTTGATGGCGCGAAAAATTGAGTCGTTCAAAAAGGCTCTTTACTCACATATTATCACCAGTCTTAGACGTAAAATTAGACTCTAACTAGAATCCATCTCCCAAAAAAAAATTTTTAAAAACAAAACAACAACAACAAAATATAACACAACAAACGAACAACAACAACAACAAAAAACAACCCTCAAGCCTGACACTTCAAAGACGCCTCTGGTTCGAGATTTTTAAACAAGATGATAGTCGTTTCAAGAGATAATTATTGAAATAAAAACATTTCTACTCTTCTGTCAGAGAACATCAGAACAACAGGGCGTGCATCCCGTGGGTGAAGTGAAGACGGCCACTACAAATCTATGGACGCATGTACTTTGTTTCCATGGAAACGTAATGGCGGGTAGACAAACACTTGCTAATGAGGTGATAAAGGTGGTGGTTTTCCTCCCTTTAATCATTGGTGGAGAGCCGATCTCACCGAGCTGGTTGTAAACATCGCACGTCACTTATTGCCATCCAACTGATGGTCATTTTTTCCATTGCTCCAGAGGTTGAGGGTTTAAATGAGGTTATGGTACTAAAATAAACAAACGAAAAGCAAAACAACAACAACAAACAAACAAAAAAACCCAAACAGACACACCCTCATTAAATGAGAAGGCTCTTAACTCACATTCTCTCACTGTACTCAGGTGTGAAATGAGTTCCTGGTCGTTAACAGCGTTGTCTCTGTCCGAAAAAAAAATTGTAATATCGCTAAACGAGCGTCATGTTCCGTCCTAAATGTTAAATGTTACTGTTGGCCAGGGACCCCTTGTAAAGCGTTTTGAGCACGTTTAGTGGATAATGCGCTTGAAAAAAGCTTATTAGTTTTTTAAGTTTAATATTATGATGGCTGAAAACTGTTCCTTGCATTTTAAGGTGGTGACAATAAACATGAGCTACTTCTTGTCACGTCCAAAAAAGGTAAATGGGTGACAGACAAAATCACCCCTTAACTCTCTCCTTACCAGCCAGTTTCAGGATTTTCCCCAAAACGTCACACTCAACTAACACAAAATTATATTTTTTATCACTCAAACACAATAGCAGTAAGTTCTTACGATACATAATTTATTTAGCAAAACTTGCTCTGCAACACGATGTTCATTTTCTTTAAATTGTATGATGTACAAGAGAACTTTGAATACGAAAAAGGTTGGTTGTATCGTAACGAATGTGACGATTTTCCTATAGTTGGTAAGGGGAGAGAGGGTTAATCCACTTATTGGGACTCTGAGCGACTCATCATGACGATCCCAATGCTTTATTTGCTCCCCAATGTTGACACGATGGAGCAGCGTGGCTCAGCGGTACGGTCTTTGCTTTGTACCCGAAAGGTACCGAGTTCGAATACTCGCTGGCGCTGTGTGGCCTTGTGAGCAAATCACCTTAGGTGACCTAGCTCTTGCTCAGTTTGCGGCGCTGCACTGCGGGTGACACATGGGTTATTCCGGTCTTGGAATAGGCCCTCAAGACTATTTTTCACCTATGGGATGAATAAAGGGATTGACACGGCACCCTCCGCCTGGCCATGAGAGCGAGCGGTCGCACAACCGACTGGGTTATCCAGCCACACTTTCAGTTTAACGCCCTATAAATTATAAAATAATAATGTGAAATTGATTGTAAGCTTCAATTTAATTACAAAAACAGATCAAATAAACGTTTCGGGTTCCCCCTTTATCAACAAAAACAGGATGAATGAAACACCACAGATGCATGAAATAATGTGGTAGTGGCGTAGTTAAGATGAATAAACAAAACATTCAAAAAATGTTATAAATTCTAAATACAAAATAAGCGCCAACTTCGTTTTAAAGTCTATCGACGACACGTTTATAAGGGGGATAACAACGTACCATGACTGGATTTTCTTATGGAGAAAAAATGGCATAACAAATGTGACCCTTCGCCTCAAAACGGTATTAAGTCAGGATAGTTAGGATGTTGAAAATTGAATTTATAGTCAGAAATATCAGACTTGTGTTGAGTTTGTATGTTTTATTGAGAATGGATACCATATATTTAGGGTGCTAATGCTAATGCCAACAATATATATTTTTAACCAATTTAACATTTAATTCGGCTTTTAAGCATATTGTTCGTTTCGACATAATACCGTTTTGAGACGATGGGTCACAAATGAATTGTTATGGTTATTTATT
>NC_088364.1:71389008-71416508 GCF_034508935.2 Berghia stephanieae | reverse complement strand
GGCGATGGATGGTGGTGTTGGTGATGGTGGGTTGTTGGTGATGGTAATGGCGACGGATGGTAGTGTTGGTGATGGTGATGCGATGGATGGTAGTGTTGGTGATGGTGATGGCGACGGATGGTAGTGATGGTGATGGCGACGGATGGTAGTGTTGGTGATGGTGATGGCGATGGATGGCGGTGTTGGTGATGGTAATAGCGACGGATGGTAGTGTTGGTAATGGTAATGGAGACGGGTGGTAGTGTTGGTGATGTTGGGTTGTTGGTGATGGTAATGGCGACGGATGGTAGTGTTGGTGATGGTGATGGCGAAGGTTGGCGGTGTTGGTGATGGTAATGGCGAAGGATGGTGGTGTTGGTGATGGTGGGTTGTTGGTGATGGTAATGGTAATAGCGACGGATGGTAGTGTTGGTGATGGTGATGGCGAAGGATAGTGGTGTTGGTGATAATGGTGGTTATGGCGATGGACGGTGGAAGTCGGGACTGAGATGATCTTAAATTTCGAGTGGGTTCATATTTCTTAATTAGTTCATGCAAATATCCAGGTGCCAATCCATCCAGACATCTAAAAACATACCACAATATCTTAAATTCTATCCTAAACTTCACAGGAAGCCAATGCAATTCCTGGAGAACTGGTGTTATATGATATCTTTTCTTCGTTAATTTTATAAGTCTAGCCGCGTTATTTTGAATTTTTTGAAGTTGATGAATTGATCTGCTTTGACAGCCAATGAGAAGGGCATTACAATAATCTAATCTGCTAGTAATAAAAGAATTAAGAAATGGAAGATGATGATGATAATGATAATGATGATGATGCTGATGATGATGATGATGGTGATGATGATGATGGTGGTGGTGGTGGTAATAATGAAGCTCGCAACAAAGTTGTAATTCGAGAAAGTAACTCTATTGTCGTGCTCAGGATAAGCACATCAACCATTTTGCACGAAAACTGTTTACTCAAAATGTCAATCGATTGTGTTGACGGTCAAAAAGTCTCATTTCTTCCATAATTTATTGTTGTCGTCGATCACACATATAAGGGTTTCCTCCGTTCTTTTTTATTAGAACTAAAATCAAATTTGAGCTTTTGTATAGCACAATATCATATCCACTAAACGTGCTCAAAGCGCTTTACAAATGGCCCCTGACCAACAGCAACACGTAACATGTAGAACGAGACATGACACTTGTTAGGCGATATTATATGTTTTTTCCCCGACAGAGACAATTGTGTAAACACCCAGGTACTCATTTTACACCCCTGAGTACGATGAGAGAGTGTGAGTAAAGAGCCTTTTCTAAAGACTTAATTTTGCGCCTAGCGGAACTCGAACCCCAGTACCTTCCCATCCGAAAGCGAATGCCATTACACAAGACCACATACCTACAAACAGTCGTTTTCCCATTAGTAACGGCCAGTGACGCCTTACTTGTAAGATCGACGTGGATAGAATAGAATGAATCATTAATAATATTGGTATATCTAGACAAAAGAAATATGAATCTACATAAAAATTATATGGACGTTCGTCAAGGTGCATAGTCTGTCTCTCTCTCTCTCTCTCTCTCTCTCTCTCTCTCTCTCTCTCTCTCTGTCTCTCTCTGTCTCTTCTATCTCTCTCTGTCTCTCTCTCTCTATCTCTCTCTCCCTCTCTATCTCTCTCTCCCTCTCTATCTCTTTTGTTCTCTCTCTCCCTCTCTCCATGTGCGTCTCTCTCTCTCTCTCTCTCTCTCTCTTTGTTCTCTCTCTCTCTATGTGCGTCTCTCTCTCTCTCTCTCTCTCTCATCTCTTTCTTCATTTCAATGACAATTTTTCCCACTCGATCAAACAAACACACACATATATATATAGAAAGGTAGATAAAGAGAGAGAGAGAAGAGATAGATAGATAGATAGATAGATAGATATATAGATAAAGAGAGAGAGAGAGGGGGGGAAGAGAGATAGAAAGACAGATAAAGAGAGAGAGAGAGAGAGAGAGAGAAAAGAGATAGATAGATAGATAGATAGATAGATAGATAGATAGATAGATAGATAGATAGATAGATAGATAGATAGATAGATAGATAGATAGATAGATAGATAGATAGATAGATAGATAGATAGATAGATAGATAGAAGGAAAAAAATAATGAAAAAATAGTTTATAAGTAAAATTCAACATAATTTTTAAAGATGCAATCCTTTCCTAAACAAATATATACATTTATTTGGAAATACATAATTACATTTTGAAAGTCAAACTTTTAATCCATTAGGAAATTAATTTTCACTTAGACGGACGCTAGGGATGCGTTGAAGAAAAAAACCCATTCCCCATGAGGTATTAACTCTCTCCTTACCAGCCATTTTCAGAATTTTCCCTTAACTCTCTCCTTACCAGCAATTTTCAGGATTTCCCCCAAAATTTCACACCCAACTAATACAAAAGCAGATTTTTTTCTCACCCAAACACAATTGCAGTAAGTTCTTGCCATGCACAATTTATTGAACAAAACATGCTATACAAAACACTGTTCATTGTCTTTAAATTTTATGATGTACATAAGTAATTTGAATAAGAAAAATGTTGGTTGTATCGTAACGAATGTGACGATTTTCCTAGAGTTGGTAAGGAGAGGGTTAAACTTCACACCCACCTACACAAAAATATATATTTTTCTACTCAAACAGAAAAGGAAAAAGTACATTCTATACATAATATTGTCCAGTGTCTAATTTTTATCGCTAGAACAAAATATTTTCTTTATAATTTGTGATGTACAAAGGATATCAGAATGAGAAAACTGTTGGTTGCATCGTAACAAATGTGACGATTTTCCTATGGATGGTAAAGAAAAGGTTAACGTTGAGTTTCCTTGTTATTTATTCTTGATATGATTTGTGTTGAAAGTTGTTTTGACGGGGAGGTCAATGGCACGAATGAAAACAAAACAAAAAACAAGCTTATATATAGGGAAATATTCACTAAACGTGCTCAAAGCGCTTTACAAAATGCTCCCTGACCAACAGCAACACGTAACATATAGAACGAGACATGAAGCCATTTAGGCGATACAACAACTTTTTTCCGACAGAGACAACGATGTTGACGGCCCGGGACTCATTTAACACCTGAATATGGTGAGAGAATGTGAGTAAAGAGGACTCAACTATGAGTCGAGCGAGGCTCGAACCCATAGCTTCCGACCCGAAAGCTAGTAACACTACAAGATACTACAAGACCACATAGCCACATTACATTGAACCCTATGAGAAAAGACAGCTTTTTAAAAACTTATATAAGCGATATAACCAATGTCAACAAAATTATGTGCTCAAGGTGCTTTACAAAGGGTCCCAAGCCAACAGTAAAACTTATTTTTGGGGCAAGACATGAGTGCCTGTAAGACACTGTTAATTTTTTTTCCGACAGAGACAACGGTTTTACCATCCGTGTACTCATTTCAATCCTGAGTGCAGTGAGAGAATATGAGTAAAGAGCCTTTACCAAGTACTCAACTCAACATTGTGTCGTTCAAAGCGAGACTGGAACAGGCAATAGCAATACGTCTAGTGTTAAAGCACAAACCACGTTTAGCTAATGAAGGGCTGGTGCCAAGGCCAATGGAAGCGATCTATGTTCATGTTTTCGTCCAACCAAGTCATCAATCACATGGTCTGTTGTTGTCCAACGATGGGATATTTCTTCAGAAATGTATACACGCTGCTTTGTTTATGAAAGTTGTAAATAAACACATGTGTCATGCTGAACAAAATGACCAATCGTGATGTTAGCTCTTTCAAAAACTGTGAGCACTTTTCACGATGTGGGTCACTTTGAGCACATATTCCAATGTGATCAATGACCTCGAGCACATGGAATGGTAATATAGACCATGCCCATTCATTCATATCACCCGTAATATAATAATGTTATGTCTGACTACTTACTCGAACCGTTTCAGTTTCTTCTCGATTATTTCGAGCGGTTTAAATGCGACACTCTGGAAAAAATTCATATTTTAAAATTTGGCCAGAAGACCCGTACTTCAAATATCGATCGATTTAAATGGCCACTCATTCATCTTGGCAAAACTCTCAAACCTGGGAATGTCGCGAAGTCTCAGGTTTGAGAGTTTTTCCAAGATGAGGGTGAAGTCCCCGGTTTGAGAAAAAAATATATGTATGTATGTATATATGTATGTATGTATGTATGTATGTATGTATGTATGTATGTATGTATGTATGTATGTATGTATGTATGTATGTATGTATGTATGTATGTATGTATGTATGTATATATATTTGTTTTTTTTTTCCAAGATGAGGGTCATTTAAATCGATCAATATCTGAAGGACGAGTTTTCTGGCCAAATTTTTAAACACGAGATTTTCCAGAGTACGGGAGTAACTGGTTCAGAGATATAATATTATTGATCACAACGACACGGATCTTAAATGAAATGTTTAAGGCATACGCCATTAATATATCATGGCCATTGTACAAAGTTAATCATCCCGCTAAACGGATAGTGAAGATATTACTTCCCATTGTAAGACCGACTTCCCAGTAGAGTCCCGACTGACAATGTTATCATCGTCATTATTGTCATTATTGGCAGAGGTAATGGCAGAATCCAAAGTAATATCAAAAGCCTGGAGTTAGGCGTCATTCTGTCACTCTCCGATAAAACACGTTTTTTTTTTTCCTTCTCATTTTGGCAGACAATTTTTTACACTAAATTATATCAAAGGAATACAATAGTACTC
This sequence comes from Berghia stephanieae, assembly GCF_034508935.2. NCBI lineage: Eukaryota > Metazoa > Mollusca > Gastropoda > Nudibranchia > Aeolidiidae > Berghia > Berghia stephanieae. The sequence continues at coordinate 71,411,746 of NC_088364.1, read as the reverse complement.
AACTTATCGAAAAATCTGAAACCTGAGACTTCTACGAACGTGTTAAGTTTAGACAAGTTGAGGATATCTTAATCCATCGGTTATTGAAGTCTACCAGTTTTATGGTCCAATTGATATAATATATCGGAGAGCTGCAATTTATATTAGGGACGCTTTCTCACCGCACGGACAATGAATGGCTGGGATCAGGGAGGGTTGTCGAACTGATTTAACCAGTTTAATATTAGAGATAGATATGTCGTATGTAGTATAGGTACGCAAAGGGGAAGACCATTTAGTAATAGGATTCAATATTCTGATGTCACGCCCGCCCAGCAACCAGCAGCTTGGTTCTAAACAAAGAAAACCGGTACATTTTATTCTTCAACTTTTTCACATGTCATGTGATCAGAATGTATAAAAATAAAAGTCAAAACATGATCAGATTTATAATGTTTTTCTCCTTTGAATACACTTTGATGTTCGTCCAAGACGTATTTCATAAGGGCGTCCGCCATTGTTCCGATAGTTTAGAACCAGTTACTAAGTTACAATGCGTCATTACGAGGGAAGTGATATCACGACTGTTGAAGGCTATTGGGCGGTTGGGAAGGAGGAAGAGGACAAAACGTGCTACAGTACCATTTCAATATTGAGCGCGTAAAATCACAAACGTTGTTACATTGACGATCATTGGAAATATAATTGAACTTGTTATCCTGAAAATAACCTCTTACACGCCTTTGGATTTAAGCCGTTTATGGTTTCAAATTCGAGAGAATTATGGGCAAACAAAATTTTTTAGCATATAATCAAAATAATTTTTATTGAAGGCTGGCCACAAATTGGAGCAGAGATACGTGATACAGACAAACTCAATGAATGATTTTAAAAAGTAACAGAAAATCATATTAAGAGAGAGTTCCTTACGCGCTTTCACTTAGGGACAATTTATAAAAAAATAGAATTCATAACTGTGTTTCGGTACTTTTGATCTGGTCAAAAAGGCTATTACATTTCATCGTTTCAGACATAGTCTGACATATCCCAGGTTTGAGAGATATTGGCAAGTTGAGGGACGAGTTTTATGGCCATATATTTAAATACGAGTCTTTTTTCTAGACTATGGCAATGAAATGGTTAACAGAGGCGCATATCTGCCTGACACAAGAATAAATATGGATAACGGAAGTGTGAATGGCAAACTAAATCTTTGACTGCAATGTAGTATACATCAGTGATGAGAAAAGTAAATACTTGTGACGTCTTTCTGGTATGACGAAAGTGTGTAAATTTGTCCATGCATATTCTATCCGCCATATTATCATCATCTACCCGTTGTGGCCAACGGTTGTGTAATCATAATGAGCAACGACCACCGTCCGTCCGTCCAGCTACGTGGACGTGAGGTTGTGTTTTCAAATATTCATGCCTACCGTGAGTCGACCAGAGCGAGCCCCGATCAGACTTTGGAAACGTTACCAAAATAGAAGACATTTATTATTATGAGACGAGACCCGTTTAAATGGACATCATCGTGTTTGTAGCATCATTGACGCACTATTCAAAGACAAAAATAGATTGTAAAGCTGGGATCTTTTTCTCATTGTACGAAATGCATGACTGGGACAAAATACCCCCCCCCCCCCAAAAAAAAACAATAAAAAAACAAAACAAAAACAAAAAAAACAAAAAAACGGAGATTTAATACATGATATATGGTCACGATTGTAAAACGTAACATTGCAATATCGTTATTTCGTATTAGAATCAGGACACTGATTTTACGCATTGAACAAACATAAAAACCCTTACATTTAAAAACATTTGTTTCATTGCCTTCATACCCTTTCCAATAAATAGAAACAAGTATGAATATCAAGTTTACACAAATACTCGTGGTTTGTGACGTCAACTTCACAAGCATTTAAGGTAAAACAAAGCAAGTGGTATAAACAAAAATAAAAATAAAAGAATAATTTCAATAATAAAACAAGTAGACCTAAAACAAGAATCGTGAGAGGAATACAACTTGAACTATTGCGAGCTATTGCGAGCTGAAAACTGAACTTTGTTTCTATCTATCGTTCACATTGTATCGCGGCCATCAGAAACTGATTTGGGATTTCAATATTTATACAAGAGTGCAACAATTTGTAATTTATTGCACATTTATTGTGCGGCTATGTGGTCTTGTGGTATGACACTCGCTTTCGGATCGGAAGGTCCTGGGTTCGAGTCACGCGTTCGGCGCATAGTTGAGTCCTTGGAAAAGGCTCTTTACTCACATTCTCTCACCGTACTCAGGTACCTGGCCGTTAACAGCGTTGTCTTTGTCCGAAAAATTGTAATATCGTCTAACAGGCGTCATGTCCTGTCCTACATGTTAAATGTTGCTGTTAACCAGGGACCACTTGTAAAGCGCTTTGAGCACATTTAGTGGATATTGCGCTATATAAAGCTCAGTTTTTAAAAGTTATGAGCGAAATCATGTAAACAGTTCACTCTAAGGTGATCAATTATCAGTCTTAATGACTTCGAATAAAGTTTGAAAATATCTGAACGTTTTTAGAACTATCTACGTTTTAAAGTGCGGTAACTGCAAACTGTCGTGGACACGTGATGATGTTGTAATAGTTGTAAATAATTCAACTTGGGCAATTTTATCATGCATGTCGGTCACAACCATAGCCTAATTAAAAGTAAGATGCGAAAACATTTCACTTCTTTAATGTAACCATTAGTCATGCCCGACATATTTAGTCATACTGTAACCTGTTTATTTTGATAAAGAACGGCACCATTATAAATCATCATCAAGTGCCAGGCCTGTTGCAGATATCGGCGATCATGTCCCTCCAACCATATCTGTCCTCATATCTTCTCAATAGTTCGATTCCTGTTCCTCCTCCACCAATCCATCCGTTCAGATTGTCAATGTAATCTATCCTCCGTGTCCCTCTTCTTTTCTTCCCAGCAACTTCACCCGTAAGTACAATCTTTTCAATTCCGTTTTTTCTGTAAATATGTCCTAGAAATTTTAACTGTCTTTTTCTGATGGTGTTTACCAAAGCTGGTCATACTCCAATTTCTCTTAATACATCCTCGTTTTTTATTTTATCTTTCCATGAGATTCTAAGAATGCGTCTATAAAACCAAATTGCGGCTGCAGTTATTCTACGTTCACATTCTTTGTTAATCTTCCAACCAACACTCGCTGCCATAAAGAAGCACAGACCGCACGTATGACTTCATTACCCGGAGTTTTGTTGCCATCTCAATTGATTATATGTGTTCTTTGCTAAAGCAATTCTTCTATTAATTTCATGGGTGGATCTACCATCAGAATGTAATAATGTATCCCAAATATGTAAAGCTTTCAACTCTCCTGATCGTTTTGATGGGATAATTTGCAGGATGGTTTATATTATAAATTATAAATAGGAAAGTAATTATCAACATATCGAAAAGATTGAAAATCTAATGTAATGCAAGAAAGAACATAATGCGAGAAAAATATGATAAATAAAAATAAAAAGTCTCGAAAATCATTCTAGAGTGACAATGTGAAAAAGTAGAACATCATACATATTATGTTAGAATGTATTGACATTTTACCTTTTAAAACCAAGAAAAGTGATGAATTTGAGAGTCTACAAGAGAATTGATTACATTGTGTATGAGTAAAAAGTAATAAAACAAAAATTAATATAACAGCTTTTAAAAAATACAAAATACCAAACACGTAATGTTTCGAGCTGAAAACCCTTCTTCAGCTAACATCAAAAAACAATAAAAATTATAAATACATTACTAAAAGACCAAATCAACGATCTGTCCTCGAACTGGCTTTATATTAATGAATTTGTGTTTTTATTGTTTGTTGTTTTTTGTTGGCTTCAGGAGGGTTTTGAGCCCGACACGTTGCGTGTTTGGTATTTTTTTTTTTAAGCTGTTATATTCATTTTTGTTAATTACTTTTTACAGTCCACAGCTTCATGGGACAGCGTGGCGGTACGGTCTTTGCTTCGTACCCAAAAGGTACCGAGTTCGATCAACCGCCGCGATGTGTGGCCTTGAGCAAGTCACCTCGCCTTAGCTCAATTTGCGGCGCTGCGTTGCGGCTGACGCCTGGGTTATTCCAGTCTTCCCTTGGAATAGACCCTAGAGACAAATTTCACCTATGGGATGAATAAAGGGAATTTTTGTAAAAATTTATTCTAGCAGCCTGGTATCACTTTGACTTGTGTTTATGAGTACTGAGCTTTAACCTTGGGCGTGAAAGGCTGATGCTCAGTACTCTGAAAAAAAAACCAAACTAATTATTTATACTTATAATGAAATAATATCAAATCATTACCATTTGAAAGAAAGTGCGTATGTGTGTCTTCTACGTGTGCGTGATTGTGCGTGTATGATAAATGGGTTTGGGGGAGGGGGAAGTATGAGGCTGAGGGCGGTGTGTGTGTGTGTGGGGGGGGGGGGGGAAGGGGTGATGAGCATAATAATACAATGGCCTCAGGTGGCAGACTGGAATGGAAGAAATGTTCCATCAAATGCCATAAGACACGACAGGAGACCTGTGCATGTGGTACGTTTTGATGCCAACTGTGGACGATGACATGTCATGTGATGCCAGAAATAATAGACAGCACGCAACACGAGATGATGAGACGAGACGTGTTGGGTGAAGAGCTAGGACTTCATATACTCTATAGATGTCGCTGGTGAAGAGCCAATTATAGAATCTAACACTGGTGAAGTAATGAAATGAGCTGAATAATGTGGAATGTTTTTTGTTTGGTTTTAAGGGTTTTACGGCGCTTACAACATATTTGGGTCATCTCAGCGCCAGTAAAAAGGAAGAAATTTGGAGAGTAAAATTTGGATGAAGAGCCAATTATAGAATCTAACACTGGTGAAGTAATGACATGAGTTGAATAATGTGTAATGTTTTTTTGTTTGGTTTTAATGGTTTAAGTTTTACGGCGCTTGCAACACATTTAGGTCATACCACATCAGCGACAGTAAAAAGGAAGAAAATTGGATAGTAATAACGTTCTAGAGGTACAATTAAAAGGACTTGAGGAAAAAGAAAGTCAAAGGGGAATGGTTCAAATAGGGAACGGATGTAGATTCCAATAGCACACCAACAGTGTACTTTGAGATTACCTAAATGTATCACCCAGACACCAGCACAAGATCCCACTAAGAGGAATACGCTCAAAATGATTACAAATCATTTGTTAAAATTTAACAAATAACAGTACACAACACAGAGATGATTTACAAGGAAAACAATATCATATCCCAACTATAACTATACATTTAACTGTTTCCCTCCCAGCCAAGGACTCCGGCCAGGGTCAGGACAAAACTTAGTAATCCCATTCCAAGACAAAGACAGAAAGCAATTGGAAAAGAGATAAAGGGGGATAGAAGACACAAGTACCTCCCTGGCCATCGTGGGACGTCGGGAACCCCACCCAGGAATAATGTGTAAAATCAAATCAAAAACCGTCATCAAATATCTCCTTAAAACTAATTTAGTAATAGCAATTTGCTACCGAGTGTAAAGTCCTCTGTATTTTCACGAGTCAACAGTCAAATTCTTTTTTTTTAAAAAAAGAGAGAAACAGTAATTTAAATGAATAAAATCACAAATAAATAAGCGTTATAAAATATATATTAAATTTCATAATGCAATATATCATATCAAATAAAAATAAAAGTAAAGGTGCATTAATCATATTAATATAATTATAATAAAATATGTATGATATATTATGTATAATGTGTACATCACAATATAATATTATTAATATATCTAGTAAGAAAAGATAGATACAATAAAAATTAATTGTGTGTCTTTTTATCGCTTCTAGACCGACGATTATATATATATATATATATATATATATATATATATATATATATATATATATATATATATATATATATATATATTATATATATATTCTTACCACAACCTGTTTTCACTCACGGACAACTGTATGTTATCGTGTCACGGGTCAGAGGCTATAGTGGCTTACACTTCATGTTGGGCCACACAGAAAAATCAACAGAGGATGTACCAAGTTACACAGACAACGTTGTTTACCAATCTGCCTTCATTAAATGATGGTGAGTACAGTATCGAATGAAAATAGTTCTTTCCCCGCTAAATTGCGGGCTTTTTACTAGTATATATATATATATGAGCCAAGATCAAAAGGTGCCAATTTTTTTTCTCAAAATAAAAGTGACATAATAGTCCATTCATGTTTCTATATGTGTAGCAAAAACCCTGTACTTCATGAATCAAACGCCCTTTAGATAACTTTAAGGTCTAACGCAGCATAATATCGTCAACAATACCTATAGGTTGCTGGTGTCACCTGTGACCGGTGACACCAAAATGAGACAAAAAACTCTATAACCAAATGATTTTTTTTGAGTATCAAACTTTATTTAGTAAGTTATGGACAAAAAGACACAATCAACAACAATCATAGTACAATAATATTACCAACTATTGGAGAAAATGTTGCTTTTTGGTGTCATCGGTCACAAGCAACATAGAATGCAAATATATTATTTCATAAAAATGTTTGTACATTAACAAAAACAACAATATTGCATATGTTTATTACCAGCAATGTTCAGAAACTTTTGGAATAAAATGTTGGGAAATAATGTGACCAAAGCATATCTTATTTAGCGGCATTGTGTCACTTGTGACATTAGACCGATGACACCATTACTTATGTCACAAGCAATACCAAATTGCAATTTCGACAATATGTCATTAATTTCAGTCAAACCAGTGTAATAACCACAGTTAAATATGGAATTTAATAATATTTCAGAAACCAAAGACTTCAAAAATAGAAATATACATGGAAATTAGAGCATCTGAATGTGACTTGTGACATAAGACCGGTGACACCATTACTTATGTCACAAGCAACACCAAATCACACTTTCGTCCATAATATATCATTATTTTCAGTCAAAAAAGCACAATAACCTACTCTAAAATGAAATTCAATAATATTTTAAGAGACTAAATACTTTCAAATTGGAAATATACTTAGAAATTAGTAATACCATTGTTGCTATTACTTTGGTCAAAATCGGCACTAGAACGCAATTTTGCCTCAATAAATCAAAAATAGCAACTGAACACATGCAATATAGCCTGTTAAAATGTAATTCAATGACATTTCAAGCTTTGAAGAACATGAAAACAGAAATACATTAGAAACTTCCAACTTAAGTGTCACCTGTGACATTTTAACCAATGACACCAATGGTCACAAAAAGTACCAGAAGCCACACAAACACTAGATAAATATCAGCCATGGTAATGAATTCATGTAACCATACGGTAACCATCACCATACTGCTCAAATCTGCTAGTTTGTAGTAATTTAGTGTGTTAATAGTAAATCAAATCAAATTTCTTGACAACCCTTCTTTTATCTGGATTCGTCAAAAGCTTGAGTTTTGTCTTTTTCTTGATTGATACAACCCTGAAATATAAAAAATTAGAATTACAAGGAAATAATTAATTGTGTCAAAATCACAGTCTTATATGAGATGTCATAATATCATATTTGTAAATAGAATAACAGCTGAAAACATAATTTTTTGGTGGCACTTTGTAATATCCAATAGCGAGTGTTGCTTGTGACAATGTAAAATGCGATGACACCAAAGTTCAACTTACCTTTTCTGCATGTAGCCACGCTGGAAAGGCAAATGAACGTGCTGCACTTCAAAGACTGGTAAGAAGGGTGGATCCAAATTGCGAATCGCCATTTAACGAAAAAAACTTCCACGTGTTCACGCATGCCGTGTTGCTTGTGACAAATGACACCAAAACCAATAAGCCTCAATACCGGCAAAACGGTATACATTTACTCCCAGATTTGAGTTAAGATAGTAAATCTATGCTTTTTTCTCATAATAAAACATTTTATAAACATTAAACATGAGCTTTAAAGTTTCGTGTCGAGTCTTAGTATTGTGCTGTGTTTGATGACACCAAAGGTCACAAGCAACACCAACTTTTTAAGAACTCTATATGAAACTTAATCAGATATGTAATATACTGCAATTGCGTTTAAAAGTAAATTTTGACTTTATACAATTAGTCAAATTTCAATCAAGGGGGTAAAACATCACATTTAATTTCTACATGATTTCTAAAAAGGTGATGCGTTGACCTCGTTTTAAGCACATGCCAAACAGCATTCAAATTTCACTTTCAAGTTGTTTATTTCATATTCTGTTGAACAGAGTATGTTGAGCTATCTCATTTTATCTCTTCTTCATATTATCAATTGATTACAAGCATTAACCCAATGAAAACAGCCCATAATTAAGTAAAAATCAAATTTTCTTAACACTGGTATCAGGCGGGCACCTTTTGACCTTGGCTCATATATATATATATATATATATATATATATATATATATATATATATATATATATATATATATATATATATTGATATATATACATACATATATATAGGAGAGAGAAAAAAGACACAAAATAAATTTTTATTGTATCTATCTATCTATCTATCTATATATATATATATATATATATATATATATATATATATATATATATATATATATATATATATATATATATATATAATGGAATCCATTTCCGTCGGCTCCTGTACACAGAGTGGTATTTGCTAGGCCATCGTCTTCATTAGTATAATGGCTACCACCAGACACAACTGTATACACACGTTGTCTGTCATAATCTCGTGGCGACTGCTGTTACTCGTGTTGTATTTTCCCGATCAATACTCTAACTTTTTTGCTTGCCTTCCCCGGAGTACATACCGGAAGTCATTACCATTAACCCCAGACGACCCGGCGTTCATCATTTTTTAGGAACCCCCGTATTTCGAATGCAAGCTCATCACCGCATGAGCCTTAATAATGGTTAATAACACTAAAAGTTTTGAGCTGGATTCCCTGAAATGGCAATTACTTCAAATTAATAATATCTATAAGAAGGGAGTTATTTTTTGTTTAATTGTTTGATTGGGGGAGGGATGATTTGCTATTCATGCTGAAATAAGACGCAAACTTCATTTCAACATTTGCATATGAGATAATTCTCATTGGGACGATAGTGTCTGATCGTGTTAAAAGAGGTGTTGCAAAATGAGTGTTATTTGTTTTCAACAGAGCACACAAATGCGGGGATACGTGTATATCTATTGACCGACAGATCTACGTCAACATGAAATCATGGTGAAGTAAAAAAAAAAAAAGGAGTATTTTATCATTTGTCAAAGTTGTCTTGTCTGGAGCCATGGAAAATAGAGAAAAATGGACTTGTCCAGAAACCATGCTGAAGTAAAAAAAAAAAGGAGTGTTTTATAATTAAAATTTATCAAAGTTGTCTGGAGCGATGGAAAATAGAGAAAAAAGGACTTGTCCAGAAACCATGGTGAAGTAAAAAAAAAAGGAGTGTTTTATCATTAAAATTTATCAAAGTTGTCTGAAGTCATGGAAAATAGAGAAAAAAGGACTTGTCCAAAGTAGACTCATAGACAAACTTCCGACAGAAAATTCCTTGTCCAAGTCATGTTGCAATGGCGACTGTTTTATGATCTTTTTTAAAGTTATGTTTTATTATAATATTCCAATCTGACGACAAAAGGTGGTAGTTTCACAAAATTTGAATTATGACACTCGTAAAACAATTTATCAGATGAATACAAAGGCATGATAAGACTGGACAACTTTTTTTAAAAGAATTATCGTTAACATTAGAAGGCGTTTTGAGAATTCTGACCTTTTCTATTCCGACATTGATTTCATCTAAAAAAGAGAAACATGAACGAAAATCGTAATATTCAGTCACATATAAATATGGATATCCTGGACAACAAAGTGACAAAAACAAAGTGTATATAAAACAAAGGGATGAAAAAAATTCTTGCTATAAAAGACAATTTACGACTTTCCATCGGTAAGAACATCGTCGTGGAAACTCATCGAGACACTATAAAAAGACGCATGAAAGAGACCGTCTGAGCTATATATAGAAAAGTAAATAGAGACTTCTTTGTAGATCCGAGCTAGCGCCCGAGGTGAGTACACAACTCCTTCAAAAGAAGTCATTTGCTGAGCAGCCCCCAACTCTCCCGACGTAGTTTTCTTTTTCAATTATTTATGTCATCTCAACAAGTTATTCAGTCCGACTACTTATCTATCCATCTATTGATTCGTCTCATTCTTCTATATGTTTATCCAATTTTCTATGCATCACAAGATAACTCTCTATCTATCTTATTTGAGACCAGTTCAACAACAAAATTTCACACCACGTTTGTTTATCTTTTCTTAATAAAAAGGGAATTAAATTGTGATGTAAAAACAACAAAACTGTTTCATATCCGATTGGACGCGTAAAACCACTAATTAAACCAGAGGACTGAATCCGTACTTTGTGTAAATGGTCTTCTGGTTTTAGAGTGATGGCATCATATTTGTGTGTTTGTTTCTGTTTTTAAGGGTTTTACGGCGCTTGCAAGACATCAAGGTCATATCAACGCCAGTAAAAAGGAAGAAAATGGGATAGTGAAAAGTTCTAGGATTACAATTAAAGCACAAAAGAAAAGGTGAGACAAAGGGGAATTGGTTCAAATAGGGAACAGATGTAGATTCCAAGAGCACACCGTCAAGGTACTTTGTTTGAGATAACCTAAAAGTCTCATCCAGACACGAGCACAGGTCCCAACTAAGAGGAATACTCTCAAAAAAATATTGAGCTTTTATATACAGCAATATCCACTAAATGTGCTTAAAGCGCTTTACAAGGGGTCCCTGGTCAACAGCAACATTTAACATGTAGGACAGGACATGACGCCTGTTAGGCGATATTACAATTTTTCGGACAAAGACAACGCTGTTAACGGCCAGGTACTCATTTTACACCTAAGTACGGTGAGAGAATGTGAGTAGAGAGCCTTTTCCAAGGACTCAACTATGCGCCGAGCGCGAGGCTCGAACCCAGGACCTTCCGATCCGAAAGCGAGTGTCATACCACTAGACCACATAGCCGCACTATACATCCTACTACTAAAATAATTATGCCACCTTATGATTCATTTTGTAACCGATTCATTCTTAGTCCTCCCAAGGACTGATTACATACACTCTTCCATGATTTTTGGAACCAGAAAAGTAGATGATGTGACGTCACCACTTTTCTCCCCTATTCACTGGATACCTCTTGTACGAGAGTATAATATTTAAATCATTTATTTTCATGGATTATTTTTTGTTTGTTTATGGAACGTACCACAATGACTAAAAAAATATTGAGTATTAAAATCGTGTCAGTTCAAATAATATTATTTTTCGTATTACTCTCTCAATATCCATCTACCAACTCCTAATTACAGCAATAGCGAAATTCAAATGTTATTTTTCGTATTACTCTCTCAATATCCATCTACCAACTCCTAATAACAGAAATAAATAGAGAAAACAGTTAGAATGAAATTGATTTTAAACATAAATCACAGTTAATACTACCTAGAAGACATCAGAATCTTTAAACTTGAATTGTGACCCTTCCCCTCAAAACGGTATAAAGTCGGGATAGTTAAGATGTTGAAAATTGAATTTATAGTCAGAAATATCAGACTTGTGTTGAGTTTGTATGTTTTATTGAGGAGAATGTTACCATATTTTAGGGTACTGATGCCAACAATTTATATTTTGACCACTTTAACATTTAATTCGGCTTTTAATAAAGCATATGGTTCGTTCCGACATAATACCGTTTTGAGACGATGGGTCACAATGATTAAACATAAATCACAGTTAATACTACCTTGAAAACATCAGAATCTTTAAACTTGAATTGTGACCCTTCCCCTCAAAACGGTATAAAGTCGGGATAGTTAAGATGTTGAAAATTGAATTTATAGTCAGAAATATCAGACTTGTGTTGAGTTTGTATGTTTTATTGAGGAGAATGGTACCATATTTTAGGGTACTGATGCCAACAATTTATATTTTTGACCACTTTAACATTTAATTCGGCTTTTAATAAAGCATATGGTTCGTTCCGACATAATACCGTTTTGAGACGATGGGTCACAATGATTAAACATAAATCACAGTTAATAATACCTTGAAAACATCAGAATCTTTAAACTTGAATTGTGACCCTTCCCCTCAAAACGGTATAAAGTCGGGATAGTTAAGATGTTGAAAATTGAATTTATAGTCAGAAATATCAGACTTGTGTTGAGTTTGTATGTTTTATTGAGGAGAATGATACCATATTTTAGGGTACGGATGCCAACAATTTATATTTTTGACCACTTTAACATTTAATTCAGCTTTTAATAAAGCATATGGTTCGTTCCGACATAATACCGTTTTGAGACGATGGGTCACAAATGATTAAACATAAATCACAGTTAATACTACCTTGAAAACATCAGAATCTTTAAACTTGAAGTAAAGGCTGTGATCCCATTAACGAGCTATATAATCCCGAACGACATGCCTGCAGGATTACAGAGCCAATCACCGAGAGATGCATCAACAGACTTAACCCTGTAATCTCCAATGACACTGATGGGCCCACTTGGGGATCTCACTGTGACATGCGCACGGTTCAGTAACTGACATGCAGATGAGATTTGCCCTTCATTCAAGATTAGAATCTCTACGGCCATACTCTTATAAAAATAAACATGTTTTAAAAAGTTTTGGTCAGAAAACTCGTCCTTCAAATATCGAGCGATTAAAATAACCCTCGAATTGTAAATATTCTCAAACCTGGGACTTCATTGAAGTCTCCGGTTTGAGAGTTTTTTAAAAGGTGAGGGTTATTTTAATCATTCGATATTTGAAGGACGAGTTTTCACGCCAAAATCTTTTAACGTTTAGGACATTATGGCAGTGGATTTGTTGAGTCGTATGGCTTGCTTCACCACGAGGACAAAACACACATTTTCCATTTTGAATACGAAATGTATACTTCATAATTTAAATTGAGCTTTATAAAGGGCAATATCCACTAAATGTACTCAAAGCGCTTTACAAGGGGCCCCTGGTCAACAGCAACATTTAACATGTAGGACGGGACCTGACGCCTATTAGGCGATATTACAATTTTTCGGACACAGACAACGCTGTTAACGGCCAGGTGCTCATTTTACAACTGAGTACGGTGAGAGAATGTGAGTAAAGAGCCTTCTCCAAGGACTCAACTATGCGCCGAGCGCGAGGCTCGAACCCTGGACCTCCCGATCCGAAAGCGAGTGTCATACCACAAGACCACATCTTCTGACATTAGTAACGTTTCTGACCATAAGTTTGTTCCAGTGTGAGGTTTTTACCTATCAATAAATTGTACACAAAAAGTGGCCTTTCAATAAATTGTACACAAAAAGTGGCCTTTCAATAAATTGTACACAAAAAGTGGCCTTCTGATAGTAAAAAACCTCGACGTTGTGGATAAAAATCATATGATGCTCTCTTATTCTGTATACAAAGGGCATTAGTATATTATCTAGTTCGATGCTTTCTTATTCTGTATAAAAAGGGCATTAACATATCTATTCGGATGTTCTCTTTTTTGTGCATACAAAGGGCATTGACATATTATCTAGTTCGATGCTCTCTTATTCTGTATGCAAAGGGCATTAACATATGATGCTCTCTTATTCTGTATACAAAGGACATTTATAATATCATCTAGTTCGATGCTCTCTTATTCTGTAGACAAAGGCATTGATATATAAACAATCTTCCAATTCTTGAGCAACAACAACAACAACAACAACAACAACAACAACAACAACAACAACAACAAAGCGAGCCACGGATTTATTCTCTTCGGCACAATTCTAATTTTATTAATGAAAATAACGAAGGACACCGTGATTATTAAGATAATCCGTGTTAAACCAGAGCGTGATACATGGTTTCCATTGTATCGACAATATACGTGGCTGGGAGGTCGCACCTAATCACTACTTGAATTAAGTATAATATAAGGATTGCCTTTCCGTCTATGCGTTCAATCACAAGAATTGAATTTCCTTTATAAGTAATGCCACCCAATTACTCAATTGCGTCGCGAGAACTTCAGTTTATTTGTGACCCATCGCCTCAAAACGGTATTATGTCGGAACGAATCATTTGCTTAAAAACCTAATTAAATGTTAAATTGGTCAAAAATATAAATTGTTGGCATTAGCACCCTAAAATATGGTATCCATTCTCCTCAATAAAACATACAAACTCAACACAAGTCTGATATTTCTGGTTATAAATTAAAATTCCAACATCTTAACCAACCCGACTTAAAACCGTTTTGAGGTGAAGGGTCACATTTCGACTTGTTGCTGATTGGATATTCTGTCTGTCCATTGCTAAATAGAGGGTCAATGACACGTATGAGGATCGTGTAAAGTTGGGATTGTGTCGTGCAATCACACGACCTCCAATCAAATTAGATTCAACTTCTCATTTCTCAAGACAAGCCGCCAGGAAATCATTTGGACTCCAATTAACGGTATCCAAGCAAATTAAGGCGTGCGTGCGGCTATGCGGTCTTGGGTCTGTGACACTCGCTTTCGGATCGGAAGGTCCTGGGTTCGATCCTCGCTCGGCGCATAGTTGGGTATATCAAATTAAGACATTAAGGAGCAGGCACCGGTGCAAGCTATAGATCTGGACAAGTGTGTTTGAAAGTATTTTTCTTTCTTACGTTGTCTGGCACCTTTCATACACACTTGTTCAGATTTTTATCTTGCATAGTTGGATCCTTGGAAAAGGCTCTTTACTCACATTCTCTCACCGTACTTAGGTGTAAAATGAGTACCAGATGGCCGTTAACACCGTTGTCTCTAACAAGTGTAACATCGCCTAACATGTGTAATGTCACGGCCTACATGTTGAGTGTTGCTGTTGGCCAGGCGGGACCCCTGGTAAAGCGTTTTGAGTACGGTTAGAGGATAATGCGCTATATAAAAAGCTCAAGTTTTAGTGTGGAATCTATCTCACATTCCAGTCCAAACTGTCTATTCTACTTCATTCTCTCTACGGGGCACAAATAAATGAATAACCATTTATTGCTAGGACGGAACGCTGGACGTCACATTGTAAGTCTCGGAGGTCAAGCTGGACGTCTCATTATAAGTCTCGGAGGTCACGCTGGACGTCTCATTGTAAGTCACGGAGGTCATGCTGGACGTCACATTGTAAGTCAAGGAGGTCACGCTGGACGTCACATTGTAAGTCACGGAGGTCACGCTGGACGTCACATTGTAAGTCACGGAGGTCACGCTGGACGTCTCATTGTAAGTCACGGAGGTCACGCTGGACGTCTCATTGTAAGTCACGGAGGTCACGCTGGACGTCACATTGTAAGTCACGGAGGTCACGCTGGACGTCACAGTGTAAGTCATGGAGGTCACGCTGGAGGTCTCATTGTAAGTCACGGAGGTCCGCTGGACGTCTCATTGTAAGTCACGGAGGTCACGCTGGACGTCTCATTGTAAGTCACGGAGGTCACGTTGGACGTCTCATTGTAAGTCACGGAGGTCACGCTGGACGTCACATCGTAAGTCACGGAGGTCACGCTGGACGTCTCATTGTAAGTCACGGAGGTCACGCTGGACGTCACATTGTAAGTCACGGAGGTCACGCTGGACGTCACAGTGTAAGTCATGGAGGTCACGCTGGAGGTCTCATTGTAAGTCACGGAGGTCCGCTGGACGTCACATTGTAAGTCACGGATGTCAATGTAACCGGTGTATAAATGTAATAATAAACAATTCTTTCATCTCATTGTATTTATTAAACGAGTTATTTTTATCGTGCCCATTTAACACAACGAGCGTGCGAGTAAATACAAAGAAATGAAAGATTTCGATTATTCTACCCTTCCAAGTAACATTATTAGATAAGGTATGGTATTAGTGCTTCTATTCACCAAAATTTGTTTCTTTCTCCTTCTGCTTGAATGACAATTTGACCCAAAAATAAAAATAATTGGATTTATACTCAGTCGCATCAAAAGATAATTTTTAATTCGATACCAATCAGCTGTCTTCTCCACCGAATTTCACACCAATAAAATAATCTGCAATCGTTGAATAAAAATTTTATTCCAAGCGTTCAAAGCATTATTCAACGATTAGTAGACCTAGATACCTATTTTCTAAGAAAAGAAATGGTATGGTTTTCCAATGAGAGGGGTAGAATAAAAACATTTTATAATAAAAATTTATTTATTTATTGTAAATATGAAAGATGGAATCATTTGGTTTCTTCAGATTGTAAAAAGTAAGAATCAGCAATTTTGCGTACGAAAAAAATTCATTTGACCAAGTTTGACAGAGAAAGTAAGAACTGACTAAAAAAAAATAAGGAGCAGACACCGGTGTAAGATAAAGAACTGAACAAAAGTGTTAAACAAAGCAAGAAAGAAAAATACAAGAAAAAACAACAACATCGACTTAGTTTTTGGGATGTTTTTTTTTTTCTCTTGTATTTTTCTTTCTTGTTTTGTATGGCACCTTTCATACACACGTGTTCAGTTTCTTTATCTTAAGAACTGACTTCTTCTTCTTCTTCTTCGCATGATACGGAAATTCTCTTAGGGAATACTGAACCCGCGACCTTTCAAACCATAGCGAGAGACTTATTCGCCACGCTCCCTGATCACCAATTGAGTCCTTGTCTGACAACGATGACCCCCCGCAAAGCGGACAAAGCCAGCCGATTGACCTGTATAGGATCCCAACTATTGTGCCCTGTTGCTAATCGAAATTATCAGAAATCGCGGTCTCTGACTGACAGATGATAACTAGTTCAATACAAAACTATTTGGAACCACTTGAGAGAGGGGATTTATTTCAAGCGCCGTTGACATATTAAGTTCAAATGGACGATGACAACTCAGTTTGGCGATTGCTCTGTGATAGGATTTGTGGGGAATTCAAATTTTAATTGTGTCACAGACAATATGGGGAGACTCCAAAAACTGGTACAATACGAAGCGAACGATTTCTTTTAGCTTGAGTTTGGGCTTTTATATAGCGCAATATCCACTAATCGTGCTCAAAGCGCTTTACAAAGGGTCCGTGACCAATAGCAAAACGTAATATATTGAACGAGACATGACGCCTGATAGGCGATAGTGCCATTTTTTTCCGACAGAGACAACACTGTTAACGGCCAGGTACTAATTTTACACCTGATTGAGAGGTATATATATATATATATATATATATATATATATATATATATATATATATATATATATATGTGTGTGTGTGTGTGTGTGTGTGTGACTAGAGAGAGAGAGAAAGAGAGAGAGAGAGAGAGAGAGAGAGAGAGAGAGAGAGAGAGAGAGAAACACGTGAGCTTTTATATAGCGCATCATTCACTAAATGCGCTATAGCGCTATAATTAGGGCCCCAAGCCAATAGCAACCCTTAACCAGCTATACAATACAAGACGTTTGTTACTCATGTTACACCATCAGTGTTCCAAAGGCCAGTGTCATGCCACAAGACCACAAAGTCGCACAAAATCCATCCATTGTTGCCAATATTTTGGTGGCTTAAAGCGGCAATCTTTTCGTGTCCCCCCAAACATAATTTAATCAAAAGAACCGGAAAAGGTCGAGATTAATTCTGACCCCTCTGTCCATCGAGCAGCTAAGTCTGTTATAAAACCTGACGAGAATACTTCGTCACAGACTAGCGTCATACCCCAAGGGTGGTGGGAAATTGTTACTTTCTCTCATGCTTACAGACCCTGGATGAACTCGGGCTCCACGTCCCTTCGAATGACTCTCAATGATAACTTGTTTAACAATGTTTTAAGTAATTTTTATACCATATATTCCGTGAAGTACAGTACAACAAAACTATATTAGAAAAAAAAAAGAAAGAAAGAAAGAAGAAAAAAAATCACCAGCAACAAACAATCAAGCAAAAAAAAAAAAAAATAATGATTTAAAAAAAACAAACAAACAAAAAAAAACAAAAACAAAAACAAAAAAAGAAATAAAATAAAATAAAGAAACAGCAAACAAACAAAACAAAAAATGCCGTCTTGTCACTCGACACTTTCTGCTTCCCAGACAGACATGGCACGCGTTAATTTCACATCGTATACGCACTCATGTCTTCTTTTTTTTTCTTCCAACCTCCTTTCGACGACGGATTGTCATAGAAATAAATCACATTGCTGGGACAGCGCAGCATCATCACCCCCAGGAAAGCGATTTCAACAAGGCCAAATTCACATCCACTCCACCCCCCCCCCCCCAACACCCCATCCCGTCCGTCCTTATCGCTCCATTAAAGATCATCCTTCCATTATTTACAGTGCTGGGATTACCCGCCCAAATCATTACCCGGGTATTACCCGGGTAGTGGTCGGATTACCCGGGTACCCGCGAGTACCCGTGGCAGGAGTGACTTTTTGACCAAAAAAAATGTTTTTGTGAAAGGGGGGGGGGGGGGGGGTCCTTTTTATTCTTTAAATTTTTTAATGTTTTTATTCTTTAATTTTTTTTTATTCAGTTATTATTTATTATTTATTACAACAAATGAAACGAAAGTAAGAAACAAGGATAATTAATTACAATGAAACCAAAATAAATAAATAAATAAATAAATAAATTTTAAAAATACCTGAGATTCCTTTAAAAGATAAGAACTAATATAGTCTTAATCTGTTGATTCCAAAATTGAATCAAATGTGAGTTAACAAATAAAACAAAAAAATCAATGTAGTTGAAAAATAAAAGAGGAAAATCTTTTGAAAAAAAGGTCATGTGAATGTAAATATGTAAGATCAAAATTGTATTACATCCAATTATCACTCAGTTCGGTTTCCATTTGTTGAAGCGGGTACCCGCTACCCGTCCCTTTTACTCGAGTACCCGGTTTAACTTTATTACCCGCGAGTACCCGCGGGTACCCGGGTACCCGCCCAGCACTAATTATTTATCCCATTAAATTCTTCCTGACAGGGCACTAGGGCAGATCAGCTAATAAAGATATCTCAAAGAATACAAGAATAAATGGGATGGGCTGGGGAGGGGAGTCATTGACGATGGACGTTGCTAGGGAGCAACTGTCTGTCAATTTCATTTTTACATGTTGTCGATATTTATAAATGTTAAAATTCTCTAGTTCAGTTAATTATGCCAAATGTCCAGACGTCTTGTAGAAAAATCACGAGAGTCGCTTCTACCCAATTCAACCCCCATTCCGTACTTTTTAATGTAAAGTTATGAGCTAAGAGCAGAAGTATAGCGTTTGCCTCCATACGACTTTCCGATAGGAAGGTCCTGGGTTCGAGCCTCGCTCGGCACATAGTTGAGTCCTTGGAGAAGGCTCTTTACTCACATTCTCTCACCGTACTCAGGTGTAAAATGAGTACATGGCCGTCAACATCGTTGTCTCTGATCTGTCCGAAAAAATTATTGTAATATCGCCTAAAATGAGTCATATCCCGTCCTACATGTAAAATGTTGCTGTGGGCCAGGGACCCCTTGTAAAGCGCTTTGAGCACGTTTAGTGGATATTGCGCTATATAAAAGCTCAAGTTTTTAAAGTGATCGATGTGAATCCTGTCTCCATTCAAGATGAACCCCACCCCCACCCTCTGTCCATCAAAATTAATGCCTCCATAACTAAAAGAGATTAAAAAATATTCCAACCAAAACACGAGTGGCACGACAGTTTGTTTCTAAAGGCCTGAATTTAATGTTTGAAAACAAAGGCCGGAATCTAATTTTGAAAATAAAGGCCGGAATCTAATGGTTGAAAATAAATGCAGGAATCTAATGTTCGAAAATAAAAGCCTGAATTTAATGTTTGAAAATAAAGGATGGAATTTAATGATTGAATATAAAGGCCGGAGTCTAATGTTTGAAAACAAAGGCCGGAATCTAATGGTTGAAAATAAAGGTAGGAATCTAATGGTTGAAAATAAAGGTAGGAATCTAATGCTTAAAAATAAAGGTACGAATCTAATGGTTGAAAATAAAGGCCGGAATCAAATGTTTAAAAAATAAAGGCCGAAATCTAATGTTTCAAAATAAAGGCCGGAATTTAATGTTTAAAATAAAGGCCGGAATCTAATGTTTGAAAATAATGGCCGGAATCTAATGTTTGAAAATAAAGGCCGGAATCTAATGGTTGAAAATAAAGGCCGGAATCTAATGGTTGAAAATAAAGGCAAGACTCTAATGGTTGAAAATAAAGGACGGAATCTAATGTTTGAAAATAAAGGCCGGAATCTAATGGTTGAAAATAAAGGTCGGAATCTAATCTAATGGTTGAAAATAAAGGCCGGAATCTAATGGTTGAAAATAAAGGTCGGAATCTAATCTAATGGTTGAAAATAAAGGCCGGAATCTAATGGTTGAAAATAAAGGTCGGAATCTAATCTAATGGTTGAAAATAAAGGCCGGAATCTATTGGTTGAAAATAAAGACCGTGTTTAAAATAAAGGCCGGAATCTAATGATTGAATATAGAGGCCGGAATCCAATGGTTGAAAAAATAAAGGCCACAAAAATGGTTTAACGCCGTTGTTGACTCAGGCTCTCTTCATCAAACAAGAATAAAACGGTCGATGAAGAAAACGGACTCATCTCGTATCCTGATAAAGTGAAATGATAATAATAATATTTATATAAACAAGCTCCCTTCTGTACTATCTAACTCAACTAGTCGACTATTCATGGATTCAGACCCCCCAAAAAAATATTTTTTAGAAAGGAGGGCCATTTATTTTTCTTTCTTCTTATTTTTGTCAAAACAACATATTGTTAACGTCTAATGGTTCTGTAAGCCTGTCTGTCCGTATGAAGAAGCGAGGGACCAAGTAGTTAAGATTTCATTAAGCGGTAACGATTGGGGTCAAGTCCATTGACTCCCCTTCCCCCCCCCCCCCCGCCCACCCACCCCCCGAGGCCCCCATGGTTATATAAATGTAAAGCCAAAGAAAAAGGGGAATATAAGATGAAAAAAATGATGATGATGATGATGATGATGATGATGATGATGATGATGATGATGATGATGATGATGATGATGATGATGATGATGATGATGATGATCTATACTTTTCGACCTTAAAACAACAAGAAAACTACGGGATCGAATGGTTTGATGTTTTTGAAGTCATTTTTGTTCACAAGCGACCCCCTTGAATTTAGAGAGAAATACACACACACAGAGAGAGACACACACACACACAGACAGAGAGAGACAGAGATATAGATAGATAGATAGATAGATAGATAGATAGATAGATAGATAGAGAGAGAGAGAGAGAGAGAGAGAGGAGAAAAAGACTGATAGAGAGAACGAAAGATTTATATATACTCCCTGATGAGAGCAAACGCTCAAAACAATATTGTAGAAGTTGATCATAATTATACTTGAAATGTTTTATAAATAGCTCCTTTTATCCAAAAGTTGAGCACTATTATATATATATATATATATATATATATATATATATATATATATATATATATATAGAGAAGAGAGAGAGAGAGAGAGAGAGAGAGAGAGTGTGTGTGTGTGAGAGAGAGAGAGAGAGAGAGAGAGAGAGAGAGAGAGAGAGAGAGAGAGAGAGAGAGAGAGAGAGAAAGAAAGCATGAGTGCTCATTTTTCGTGCTGTAAACCATAACCCAGTAGTAAAATTCTCAGCCCATTCACACTTGCAGGCAATAACCTGATGGAACCCTTGGCCCATAAAGTGCTTGACCAACGCCATAAACTGGACATAATAATAAATCCATCAAACGGCTTAGACAGATAACAACAAGATATGAAGTGAGTAGAAAAGTGCCAGAAGACAATAGAGAATAAAAAATTTTTTCGCGGCGGGGGTGGGGTTTGAACCTGCGACCTTATTGGTACGACAACTCCGCCTGGCAGGTGAGAGCGTGGCTCTACCGTGTGAGCTATCCACGAACACAAAAATATTCGTTTCAAACCCAAAGTCATTTCTAGATCCCTCTCTCACCCACTTGTTGAGATCGCCGATTCGTTCACCACCATCGCGAAGTAATTTTGACCAGCAGTCAAGCTTAATAGCCAATATTCTCATCACAAACATATAACATAGAAACGATTGAGACATTGAGTATGCTCCGGTGTATGGGGTGAATTTTTAATTCAGAAAAGTGAGTGGAGCAGGCACTTATGTTGGTAACAACAAGATATGAAGTGAGTAGAAAAGTGCCAGAAGACAATAGAGAATAAAAAATTTTTCGCGGCGGTGGTGGGGTTTGAACCTGCGACCTTATTGGTACGACAACTCCGCCTGGCAGGTGAGAGCGTGGCTCTACCGTGTGAGCTATCCACGAACACAAAAATATTCGTTTCAAACCCAAAGTCATTTCTAGATCCCTCTCTCACCCACTTCTTGAGATCGCCGATTCGTTCACCACCATCGCGAAGTAATTTTGACCAGCAGTTAAGCTTAATAGCCAATATTCTCATCACAAACATATAACATAGAAACGATTGAGACATTGAGTATGCTCCGGTGTATGGGGTGAATTTTTAATTCAGAAAAGTGAGTGGAGCAGGCACTTATGTTGGTAACAACAAGATATGAAGTGAGTAGAAAAGTGCCAGAAGACAATAGAGAATAAAAATTTTTTTCGCGGCGGTGGTGGGGTTTGAACCTGCGACCT
>NC_088364.1:71376508-71386508 GCF_034508935.2 Berghia stephanieae | reverse complement strand
GTGGTGGTGGTAGTAGTAGTAGTGGTAGTGGTGGTGGTGGTGGTAGTAGTAGTAGTGGTAGTGGTGGTGGTGGTGGTAGTAGTAGTAGTGGTTGTGGTGGTGGTGGTGGTAGTAGTAGTAGTGGTAGTGGTGGTGGTGGTGGTAGTAGTAGTAGTGGTAGTGGTGGTGGTGGTGGTGGTAGTAGTAGTGGTAGTGGTGGTGGTGGTGGTAGTAGTAGTAGTGGTAGTGGTGGTGGTGGTGGTAGTAGTAGTAGTGGTTGTGGTGGTGGTGGTGGCGGTAGCAACAATAGCAACAGCAGCACTCACAGTAGTTATGCAGAAGCAGGAGCAACAGGAGGAGGAGGAGGAGGAGGAGGAAGAGGAGGAGGAGGAGGAGGAGGAGGAGGAGGAGGAGGAGGAGGAGGAGGAGGAAAAGGAAGAAAGGTATCAGGTGTAATGAGGAAAATTGAATTGAGTTGTATTGTGATGAGGTGAAAACTTGAGGAGAATGATAAGGAAGTGGGAAAAGAGGAAGTATCGGAGAGGGAAGAGAATGAGAAAGTGGAGGAGTGAGGAGCGTTGACAACAACAAAAAATAGAAAAGATAATTGATGTTATAAGTTATATATACTCACCAGTTCGGCCCGCCATATCAAAAACTATGTGTAACCTTTTAACCTTTTTAGTAAGATTGAGAGTGTTTAGTGAGAACAACAAACCAAACTACTGACAAGTGTAAGCAATTTAAGCGTATCAATCAACCTTGCCCGTGCCCAATGAAGCGTGAAAAAGACCTGAACATCAATAGCCTTTTCGAAGACCAGGCCATTCAAGACGTGTGATCCGAAAGACATTAAAGTACATTTCCATGATATCACTGCTTTCTTTTGACAAAACATTTTTTTTCCATTTTAGAGGCCCCCCCCCCCCCCCCCCCCCCCCCCCCTCCCCACCACCGGGGCCACCCGCTTTAAAAAAAACAACAACCGAAAATAAGGAAAAACAACTTTTCCTATTGACCGACTTGACTGTAGGTCTCAAACCTGAGCCCTCAATGACGTCATTCAGCGTTCAAGTTCTCAATCCACAACTGTTTCATCTCTTTTTCATTACTTGGTGGCGGATGGGCAGCGTGGCTCAGTCTTTGCTTCGTACCCGAAAGGTACCGAGTTCGATCACCCGTCGCTGCGCTGTGTGGCCTTGAGCAAGTCTCTCCCCCCCCCCCCTCCTTAGCTTCATTTGCCTTGGTTATTCCAGTCTTCCCTTGGAATAGTAGTATTTTATTCTATTTTATTTATTCTTCTACACCAAAGTGCAAACTGAATAAAACGTTATATTAGATAAAGACAAAAACAAAGAAGCAATATTTAATAAAAACAGTTCTACATACGCCGCTATTCCCTCCACCCTCAGGTCAATTACGTCTTATTAAAACTCTTATTCGATTTGAGGCGTGGGAAGGATCACAAAGCCAAAGAAAAAAAAATCCCCCCAAAATTAATCAAAAATAAATTTTAAAATGCGAATGAGGCAAATCACGAACATGTATTTTTATTACATGGAGAAATCATTTCAGTTTCTTATAGTTTTTTTTTTTTAATCCACCCAGTATCTAGTTTTTTCTTTTCAAAACTGTGTACATTTAGAGACCTTATTTTGGTCGTATGGGATTCCAGTAGTATGAATGTTTTCTGTTATCATTGTCCCGTCTGTCCTGTCTACGATGGATGATTAGTTATTTCGGTGCCTGTCGAACGACTAGAATAACAATCCATCCCTTTTACGGCTTATTCAGGACTAGGCTTATGATTCTATTTCGATTTTTTAAAAGTGAATGAGTGAAGTATTAGTATCCTACTTTTTGGATCATGCTGAGGGCAAATTATTTATTTCTTAAGTTATTTAACGCGATTTTCCTTTTCTATTTATCCCTTGGAGACTATGTAAATGTTGCTGCTCGAAGCTGGAAGAAATAAATAATAATGTGAATTGATTGGAAGCTTCAATTTAATTACAAAAACAGATCAGATGAACGTTTCGGGTTTCCCCTTTATCAACAAAACAGGATAAATGAAACACCGCAGATGAATGAAATAATGTGGTAGTGGCGTTAGACACCACGTCTAACGCCATTACCACATTATTTCATTCGTCTGCGGTGTTTCATTTATCCTGTTTTGTTGATAAAGGGGAAACCCGAAACGTTCATCTGATCTGTTTTTGTAATTAAATTGAAGCTTACAATCAGTTTCACATGATTATTTATTCCTTGGAGACTATGAATTTTTGAAATTTCAAGCAGGCAGCGATGGATGACACCAAGCCTGTCTTTCCATTGTACTAACTGTACTCGCTAGATTCTAGAACCCCCAAATCCCAGCACATTCTGCAATACGGACGGATGGTTCTAGGTGACTGAATAATTTGTCATTACCTCCCGCCATGAGCATCGCATTTCGGCACGATCGGATTCCAGCAGGTTCTTTGGCTTCTTCTGAGAGCGTGCTAAAATCCAACGAGCAAAGTAGTCTAGTTTAACAATCTTTAATTTCCCATAAATGGCAGGTAAGCTCATTTCCTTCAATTCGTTGACAAAGCGAGTATGAGGTGATGCCTAAGGCAGGATTCGTATACAGCGACATCTATAGATAGTATGTGCTTGGCTAAGAAACTCATAACATTGCCATCCGGAAGTATAACGGACCAACACACAAAACTGTGTGTACCCGTGAACGTTTATAGTCACGTTAATACAGATCAGTGAGCATTATTCATAAACGCGGATGGCAAAAAACAATAACAAAGACCTGTGTGACGTCATCTTCGAACTATCTATAGAATAGAAGTTCTAGTCGGTGGCTGATGCGCGCTTCTTCACTCACGTTTGACATTGGTAATGGGGGAATTTCTAACCCACTTTAAATATTTTATGTGCCGATAATAAAGACTAGGTTTAACTGGCCGGATCGACCTATGTGGGTGAAAGAATCACTAATAATAAATCAGCTCGTACGTACATAAAATAATGTCTTTAAGAGGTTTGGTGAAGTGTCCACTTGACAGCCAGGAGGCTCGTTGTTGTGAGTAGGGTGTGATTGTATCCATGAGTCTCTCTCTCTCTCTCTCTCTCTCTCTCTCTCTCTCTCCCTCTCCCTCTTTCTTTCTTTCTTTCTCTCTCTCTCTCTCTCTCTCTCCCTCTCTCTCTCTCTCTACACACACACACACACACACACACACACACACACACATACATATATATATATATATATATATATATATATATAGTGTGTATGTGTGTGTTTGTGTCTATGTGTGAGTGTGTGGGGGGAGGGGGATTTGGGGGGCGGGGGGGGGGGGGGATATTCTGTAATAACGGTAAATAGCGTAAAAATGGGGTTAAAGTTGGTCCCCCCTAAATCTCTTGGTTGTAAATAGAGATTTAGGTTTCAGACGTTTGTCTGCTATCTGAATTACCTCTGTGTCAGTGTGTGAGTGTGTGTGTGTGTGTGTGTGTGTGTGTGTGTCTGTGTGTGCGTCTGTGCGAGCGCGTGTTTGAGAGATAAAAAAAAGACTTAGAAATAGATAGACAGATAGATAGATAGATAGATAGATAGATAGATAGATAGATAGATAGATAGATAGATAGATAGATAGATAGATAGATAGATAGAGCAAGAGAGAGAGTGAGAGAGAGCGTGAGAGAGAGAGAGATAGAGAGAGAGACAGCAGGAAGGGGAGAGAGACAGACAGAGGAGGGGTAGAGAGAGAGAGAGAGAGAGAGAGAGAGAGAGAGAGAGAGAGCAGGAGGGAGAGAGAGAGAAACAGAGAGAGAGAGAGAGAGAGAGAGAGAGAGAGAGAGAGACATAGGGAGAATAATGGGTTTGCGTGTGGGATTTATTTAGCAAGATCACTTGAAATTGTCCAGACTGACTGTGTGCTAAGCGACCGTGGATCAAGGGGATATTCAATATTCACGCTTAATAAATTGAACAAACAAATCACATTGGTCCACTTCCCGTCTCGCCCAGCACCCGTCATTCAGGCATAGCTAGCTCGGCACTCAATCTAGGCTTATAAATTATAATAATGAGCAAACATCATTATACAAGATATTATATTATATGCCACAGATTTTAACATTAGTATGTGCCCGTAAATTGACCCTTTTTCAGTAATTGAGTAACTGGTCTGTTAGATTGGAAAGTATACTTTGCAATTGATTGGCGTCTTATCAAAAAGGTAGCAAGCAATTTAGCGCTATAGAAACGGTGATAAACTCCGCGGCTTTATGGGCCATTCTGGCTAAGAGGAACAACGCTGAAATAGGCGGTCGTAATTTCATTTTGCCTGCTGTTCATAATGTAAAAGATGACATTTCAATGCTCGTCTTCTTGAAATCTCCTAGATTTTACGAAAAGACAATAACTTCACGTTGAAGAAAATAGTTGACACAAAATATACAAAACGTTATAAAAACATTGCAATGGTAGTGATCTGAGCTACAAATTAAAAAAAAAACAGAATAGAATTTCATGATATTTGTTAGTGGAAAAGAAAAACCCCACTGAAGAAAAAAGAGATTGGAAAGAGAAATAAAAATGGAGAAAACTAGACTAGTTAAACAAGACATTTGAAACAAAGCTATTAAAAGAGATAACATACACACTTGTATTATCATATATTACGAGGGCTTTCCCAGAAATAAGGTAAGTAAGCTCGTAACTCAAAAAGTTGTGAATGGAATTGAATGAAACTTACAGTATAAACTTTGACATCATTTATTTACTTCTCAATGTAGTCGCCGTTCCGATCGATGCATTTCCTCCATC
Source organism: Berghia stephanieae (assembly GCF_034508935.2). Taxonomy (NCBI): domain Eukaryota; kingdom Metazoa; phylum Mollusca; class Gastropoda; order Nudibranchia; family Aeolidiidae; genus Berghia; species Berghia stephanieae. The sequence goes on along the minus strand of NC_088364.1, from coordinate 71,381,701 downwards.
GTGACAGGAGGGCAAATACCCCCTCCCTAAAAAAATTGACGTCAAGACATTTCAGGAAATTCTCCACTTCTGAAATCAATTCATCCTCGTCGTCGTACTTGTTTTCCACCCAAGTATCTCTTAAGGGGCCCAAACAGATGGATATCTGACGGGGCGAGATCTGGGCTAAGAGGAGGATGAGCTCAATATTAAAACAGCAACGTATGCGATGTTAGCGGTAAAACAGGGGCAGTTTAGCGGGTTTTACTGTATATTTCAACTAAATTCCATTACCCACTTATATACAGAACGCTACCAAGAACCAAGGCGTGCTAATATAATATATGACTAATCAATACCATCTCCCTGACCATAAACTACCCATCACCAGACTACAGGTTAATTATTAACGTTCTTAAACAAACCCGAGAAGCCCGTGTTAAGCGTGTTAAGTCGTTAACTGTAGTATAAACAAGGATACAGAATGACTATTACGGCCAATTAAGATCAATAAACAAATCTTCTCTGCCCTTTAAGACTCACAAAATAGCTTCTGAAGGAACCAAATTTCACCACAAGTTTTCATCATTTTCATAAATATATTTCGGTCACACTTGACATATCTATGTGGAATAGGATCTAAGGACGGCCCAGTTAGTCACTTTTACCGGGTAATGTCTAGTCCTACATGTTACATGTGTTACTGATAGTTAGGGACCCCTTGTATAGCGCTTTGAGCACATTAACTGGATATATAAAAGCTCAAGTTTTTAAAATAGTATTCTTGCTTTCTGCTTCATCACACCCTGTATCTTTTACACATCTTCATTTTTATCGCGAATAAAGTGATTAGCACCTATCTAAATATGAGAGGCCTCGGTTCGTTTTGAAGTTCTTACGTTTGGCCGCTGGATGGGCGATTTTTGTCGAGCTAAAATGTTCAAACAATATTCAAATTAAAAAAAATAAAAAACAACAACAAACAAAAAACAACAAACAAACAATCTCGGACAACGCATAGATATTTGACACGTCAAGACAACCTGACAACAAATAATGATGAGGCTAAAACAAATTATAACGTCGCGAGCAAATAATTTATTCAAATTTCAAGAGGAATGTCATTGTCATGTCATCTTTGGCTATCTAGAACTAACAACTACAACACAACGATTCGCATATTCGACTTTTATAACATCGAAAAACAGTTCAGCAATAATACTCTTCAACAGTCGTAACGTCACTTCCATCGTAATGACGCATGGTAACTAGGTAACTGGCTCTAAACTATCGGAACAATGGCGGACGCCCTTATGAAAATATTTATTTCTCTGACGAGCATAAAAGCGTATCCAGAGGGAACAAAACCCATTATAAATCTGATCATGGTTTGACTTTTACACATTCTGATCACATGACAATTGAAAAGTTCTAGCCAGCATGAAGAATAAAAAGTACCAAATTTCTTTGTTTAGAACCACGATGGCCGCCGTTGCTGGGCGACGTGACATCAGACTATTGAATCTAATTGACAACGAGAAATACATGCCTTCTCTTAAGCTGCTATACTGGCGGCATGAGATAAACAAAAACATGATGAGATAACCGTATTCCGTCAAGGTCTGTATAAGCCTGTTGTTATAATGATCATATAAGCTCATGGTGAGTTATTTTTGGCATTGTCAATTAGTGGAGGAAGAGGAAAGCGTGGAGGCAAACCACAAATCAATAACATTATGTTATCAGTTAAGTTGTCAATTTGAAATATACTCCCCATAGCAACAATTAAACTTGAGCTTTTTAACATAGCGCAATATCCACTAAACGTGCTCAACGCGCTTTACAAGGGGTCTCTAGCCAACAGCAACACATAACATGTAGGACGTGACATGACGCCTGTCAGGCTATTACATATTTTTAGGACAGAAACAACGCTGTTAACGGCCAGGTACTTAATTTACACCTGAGTACGGTGAGAGAATGTGAGTAAAGATCCTTTTCCAAAGACTCAACTATGCGCCGAGCAAGGCCCATGTATATAGCATATACTCGTTACTATTCCGTTTGAAAAATCCATTTTTGTGGTCGGCGAGTATGATGTTTCGGGTAAAATTCTGAAAATAGCTGGTAAGGAGAAAGTCAACCAGTTAACTGCCGCACTCTCAAACGACACGTATCTTAAAATTTGGCCAGAAAACTCGTCCTTCAAAAGTACCGATGGATTTAAACGACCCTCATCTCGGCAAAATTTCTCAAACCTCGCGAGGTTCTCCTTTATCTTTCTTTAACCAGTAAACTCTGCGGCTATGTGGTCTAGTGGTATGACACTCGCTTTCGGATCGGAAGGTCCTGGGTTCGAGCCTCGCGCTCGGCGCATAGTTGAGTCCTTGGAAAAGGCTCTATACTCACATTCTCTCACCCTGTAAAATGAGTACCTACCTGGCCGTTAACAGCCTTGTCTTTGTCCGAAAAATTGTGATATCGCCTAAAAGGCGTCATGTCCCGTCCTACATGTTAAATGTTGCTGTTGACCAGGGACCCCTTGTAAAGCGCTTTGAGCACATTTAGTGGATATTACTGTATATAAAGCTCAATTTTGTTTTTAACTACCGTACTCTCTGGTAAACTTTTTTTTACATAGGCCGCCCCTTGGGGCGCCCAACATGAGCCACAAGTCTTCGCCATTCTGTCCTGTCCTCCATAAGCGTACGAGCTCCCGGGTGTTGTCCATTCCTGTGTCATCTAGCAGACAGTCAATGTAAGTTTTATTCTGCCTGCCTCTGCTTTTGGTTCTCTCAGGTGGTTCCCATAGCACAAGACTGCTCGCAATCTCCTCCTTGCGTCTCAAGCAGTGCCCCGCAAGTCTCAGTCTTCTCTTTGTATCTTCGAGGTCAATGGGGGGAGGTCACTGTAGAACTCTTCATTTGATATGTGCTCTTTCCAGCTTACATTGAAGGCCATCCGCAGCATACGGGTGAAGCAACGGTCCAGACTCTCTGGTAAAACATGCATTTAAAAACTTGGCCAGAAAATCGATCCGTCAAATATCAATGGATTTAGAGCATTTGCCAAAATGAGTGTTATTTGAATAGATCGATAATAGAAGGACGAGTTTTCAGGCAAATTTTAAAAATTAAATATGTACGTGTCTTTCTAAATATTACAGCAGCAGTTGACTGATTAAGGCCTTTCCAAAATACTGTGTTCAATAGTCCTTAAAATTAGCTCACTTTTGGTTCAATCTTCGATAAGAATTGAACATAGGAAACATTACTGAACTATGTAACATTATTATGTATAACGAAGTTTGGAATATGTGGTAGTAATTATAATAAATAATTGGAGAAATCTGAGAACAGACAAAGTAATATTTGGTTAATGTATATATATATATATATATATATATATATATATATATATAATATATATATGTATATATATATATAGTTGAATTTGACACAAAATCGCCCATATAACGCGACCCGGTCATTAACAAGAAACATTAAAAGGTCTTTATTCCCGTCCTTAAAGACTACTCCAACTCCGCTAACATAATTCCGGGAAAAGCTATTTTGTCCGTGTGCCATCGGCCATGGCCTAATCAAGGGCGACAACTCTGTATAACCCTATCAAGGAAAACAGGAAAAGGGGAAGGAAATGCTTAGAAAAGAAAGAAGAAGAAGAAAAAAAATTAGAAAGAAATGTTTGGCAATTTAAAAAGTCTGTCTGTCTGTCTGTCTGTCTGTCTGGTTGGCTGGCACAAGTCGTCGTTGAATCCAAACCAGACGTACAAGACTCATTTCATTTATTTGAGGATGTGACGAGTGTTTGAACAAGAGGAGATCTATCAGTTAAAAATGAGGCACAAGTCGATAAGAACATCGCATTTAGATGTTACTACTTTAGAACATGTCATCCGTTGTCGAAATTCTAACGGGAGAGAATGAGAATGGCGACGACGTGCTTTAGATATTCAAAGATACGTTTGTGAATTATGAGGAAAGTACGTATATTTTCAGCAGGGCTTTACTACTTACTGCAGGGAGTTGAAATATCAAGAATGGAATTAATTTACAAGAGCAGCATGCAAAATCAGAATGACAGTAGTGGACAACTGTAAGGTGGATAACTAATTGCCTTTTTGGAGATATGATGAACTGAGCGAGTCTCGAAATGTCTTTGGAAGACGTATGTCAATGGGCACCATCTATTTTACATTTCCATGTGCTCGAGGTCATTGGTCACATAGCAAAGTGTGCTCAAAATGACCCACATAGTGAAAAGTGTTCACAGTTTGAGAAATATCCAACGTTACAATTAGTCATTTTGCTCAGCATGATTCATGGGTATGTTTACAACTTTCATAAACAAAGCAGCGTGTTTAGATACATTCAGAAATGTCCAATCGTTGCACAACAAATCATGTGATTGATGACTAGGTTGGACGAAACCATGAATATATATCGCTCCCATCAAAGGACATCGTGATTTGACCTGATCACTTTACCCACAACGTTAATGAATGTTGTTAAAGAAATGGTTGATTTTTAAGTACGTGGATGCGTATGTGTGTGTGTGGGGGGGGGGGGGGGGGGGTAATATCAATCTGTTATTATCTCTGATATTCCTGATTTTTAAAAAACATACAGTTTTTAAATTCTATTTCATGAAAGCCCTCACACATTAACCTTCATGTATTTGTAAAAGAATTATATTTTACACGGACATGTCTGCTGTTTTTAACTTTACGAGATCGCATGTGTTCGGTACGGAATGGGCTTCAACAGTCGTGACGTCACTTCCCTCGTAATGACGCATAGTAACTTAGCAACTGGTTCTAAACTATCGGAACAATAGCGGACGCCCTTATGAAATACTTCTCCGACGAGCATAAAAGTGTATCCAGAGGAGAAAAACTGTATAATTCTGATCATGTTTAGACTTTTATACATTCTGATCACACGACATATGGAAAAGTTCTAGCCAGCATGAAGAATACAAAGTACCGATTTTCTTTGTTTAGAACCAATCTGCTCGTTGCTGGGCGGACGTGATATCAGACTATTGAATCCTATTGTACAGGCGCTATAGATAGTATGCGCTTAGCTAAGAAGCTCACAACATTGCCATCCGGAAGTAAAACGGACCAACACACAAAACTATGTGTAACCTTGAACGTTTATAGTCTGGTTAATACAGTTTAGTGATAATTTC
>NC_088364.1:71341508-71371508 GCF_034508935.2 Berghia stephanieae | reverse complement strand
TCCGGAATTCCAAAAATCAAGAGTGTAAGAATCGTTGAATAAATATACCATTTCTGGCTACGCGCTATCACAAAAATGAAACATGTTTACACTTTAGAGGCCTGAAGGGTTCTTTGTGGCTCTGGTCAAGAAACAAACAAATCAAATGCCTCGCTCAATTTGTCTTCATTTGGCCACATGTTGCCAGCCCGTTGAGAAAGTAATCTAACAAGCCTGGGGCTTGGATCTTGTGTAAATGATGTGGATGAGCGATGGGCAAGGCTTTTCTAGAGGAATGAAATGACGTTAGCGGTCGTGTCCACTATCGTGATATCAGAATCTAATGAACGCTAAAACAAAAAATAACGATACCTCCATAGAGAGTTTGATTACTCGATACACACCCACCCACTCACATATGCAGACACACATGCATACGCGCGCGCGCACAGACACACACGCACACACACATACACATCACATAATATTTTACGAACATAAATTCTTCAAAATAAACGAAAACTTTTCTCGAAATGACAAAATGATCGCATTGATCAGCAATCAAATGGAAAAAACGACTACGATTACCATCAATTAACTAGATAATCGATTCACTACTCGACATCAAATTAAATACCATACATAGTCCACCCCCAAGGCAAACTTTAAAATAAGAATTAACCCTCCTCGTTTATCATAATATTTTATTTTTACCTTCCATTCTCTCTGACTTTATTTTCTTTGTCCAATGCAGCATTCATCTTAAGTACAAGCTCCTGATTTCCTTCTTTTTCTTTTCCATCATTCTTTCTTTCCTTTCTTTTTCTTCTTTTCTCCCCATTTCTGGATCCATGGAACTAATTTTGTCGACAAGATAGATAAGGGATCCAAAGATAAACTGCAGCACCTGAGTAAATCAACGGTTAATAATAACTGGCTCCGCCCGAGGTCTGGGCATCTGTTTCGCTGGTTAAACATACCTTGCTTCATAACCTGGACAGAAATCATAATAAAATAATTGATAGTCCATCTCACACGTTCTAAATTCTCGTCTACTTTCAGTGCTGATGGTGCCAAAAACTGAAAAGGGAGGAAAATTTCGAATGATAGCCTTTAAGAACCCTTTATTTTTACAGCATTCCCCCCCCCCCCCCCCCCCCCCCCCACACACACACACGGACACATTTTTAGAGCAATTGAGATGATAGACTATCATTGATACTCTAGCTAACTTCTAGAGAGTGGGAAACTGTCACCTATTTGTTCCACCACACATCAAATCTCTCACTGCCAGTACATTTGATTGAGGGAAATACAACTTTTTTAAAAAGAGGAAATTCCTCCTCTGACTCAAAATTCGCGGATTTCCGCGAATCCGAGGATAACCATCAGCATTGCTACTTATTTCCCATTGAGGGTTAAGCCACAAGTCTTGGCTTTGAGGTGTTTAAAAAAAACTAAAATAGCGCCTTACCGTGGCCATGTTTTAACCAGCACCTTTTGGCTTAGTTACCCATGTAATCCACCTTGAGCACATTAAGTGGATAACATAGTTCTTAATAAAAGCTCGTAGTTAGCAACGATTTCATGAGAGTCATAAATTTGGATTGATATTCCGACTATTGCATGAAGACAGGTGTTGCTGTTCAGTCTCAAGGAAGATAATTAACGTTATTGTTTCTATGGTATGTCACTCTGATAGATATCCCCCCCCCCCCCCCCCCCGAACACGAGCATTTCCCGAATTAGATAAAATACCCTCTAACATCAATGCCTAGAATTTGGAGAAGAAGAGAAAAGACAACGATAAAATAAGAAATAAACAATCAAAATCAACGAAATAAAATGAAAAGTAAAAAAACAAACATGTAGATAAAGAAAAAGATAAAATACAAACAAAAACATGCGTGTATGAAAGACAGATGCAATAAAAGGAGCATTGAAGAAAATCTACATTCTGCTCAATTTCTAAGACGGTAAAGCCGAATGGAATGAATTGCATATTTGATGCCAGCCAATGCCAGAACAAACAAAGGGCCAATAGGAAGTTTTCCACGGTATATAAAATGAATAGAAGAATTATTAATAAAAAACCCCCCCCCCCCCCCAAAAAAAAAAATAAAAATAATTAAAAATAAAATAAAACAAACAAACAAGCAGACAAAAACCCCTGCATTAAGACCTGATAGCGACAGTAGAAAAAAAAAAAAAAAAGGAAAATAGCTCTGAATGTATAAATCATATTTTGTCTATTATAAACAATCCATAAAAATGTAAATGATCATGTTTTGAAAATAATATTGTTTTATCTTCTTTTTCTTATCTTTTTTTTTTGGCACTTCAACAAAACAAAACAATTGAGCACAAGGACGTTTTTGCGTTATCCACAACACAAATACCGACATGACAATAGGGTCTTGTTTTCCTTTTGTTTTGGAAAGGGCCGAAGTTCCTGGTTCCAACAATGAAGGAATTATTACGACAATGACAACAAAGGGTTGGATTATGAAAAACAAAAACCAACAAAATGGATTGATTGTCTACTGAAATGGACCGGCTAGGAGAAATGAATGCAGAATGCTGTATTATGATATCGTATTCCGATCTTCATAAAAGATGGATAATGGGAAATAAAAAGACACCCAAGATGGATGGTCTGGGGAAATGACCACGGGGATTCTCGGTTTTCATTTCTCAAATGAGTCAAGACAGACGAGGCGAAACGAATATCGCGAAAAAAAAACAAAACAACAAACAACAAAATCAATCAAAACAAACAAAAAACCAACCAACCAACCAACCAACCAACCAACCAACCAAACAAACAAACAAACAAACAAATAAATAAAATAAAATAAAATAAACAAATAAAGCAATAAAGCCGCCTTTGAATCTGATATGGCATCTAATATTATTTAGCGTGGGAAAGTGAAAGAGCAGTGAGCTGACTTCATTGTTCTGAGGAAATTTTATTTCACTTTCTATAGAATTAAATGCGCACTTTTTATAAATATCTATTGCTCTATCTTAATTCGTGCTTCCTTAAAAAGGAGCATATCTAATATTTCCTGTCCATCAATGTTTTTGTTTATTCATCTCAACAACGCTACTACCACATTATCTCATTCGTCTGTAGTGTTTCATTCATCCTATTTTGTTGATAAAGGTAAACCCGAAACGTCTATTTTATCTGTTTTCGTATATTATATTGATGCTTACAATACATTGTTCGTTTTCTTTAAATTTTATAATGTACAAACGAAATTTGAATAAGAAAAATGTTGGTTGTATCGTAACGAGGGGAGGGTTAATGAAGAAGGAGAGGCGGTACAGTGTCAAAGTGATGGTGAAAAATTTGAATTTATCGCTCAAGATATAAGACTCTTCTTTGAAGCAGTTGAATATTATTTTTGAAACGGAGAAAAGATAAAAAAAAAACAAAACAAGTCATGTCCCTGGCGATTTAAAATGTTATTTCACCCCGACACAAAACCATTTTAAGACGACGAGTTACATTTATCATCATACACCCTCGTGGCTATTGATGCCATGCGTATGTACAAAAACTCACAACAGACTAGCCGGATATAACACACAAAACTATGTGTAACTTTATAAGTTTATAGTCTGATTGATAAATTGTATAACTTGGATCCCGAGCTTTTATATTATAGCGCAATATCCACTAAAGGTGCTCAAAGCGCTTTACAAAGGGTCCCTGACCAACAGCAATACGTAACACGTAGAACAAGACATGACGCCTGTTAGGCGATATTACATTTTTTTCCGACAGAGACAACGATGTTAAGGGCCAGGTACTCATTTTACACCTGTGTACGGTGAGAGAATCTGAGTAAAGAGCCTTTTCCAAGGACTCAACTATGCGCTACAGAGACGGGATTAAACTCCAACTCTATGGCTCTGAAGTCTCGCACTTGCCCGATCGAACGTGAGTACGCGTGATTTGAATCGAATATCGCTTAAAATCTGCCTTTCTTTTACATGTATTAGATATATGTTACAGTGAATGAATGACATAATTCGTCGGATGGTGAAAAGGTTTGAACTGAGAAGTTGCCAAGTGTAGTTAGAAGCTCAATGTTATCCAAAATGAGTTCTTGTCATAAATGATTAAATCAAGCGTTTTTTGTACATCTTCGGGAAATACAAAAGCTTAATTTCACTTCTAAATATTTTTTACAGCTGATCAAGTTGAAAAAATATGAAATTTGAGAAAAGTTGCTGGATACCTTTCCCATATATCTGACCATAACTTCATGAAAAATCACCCGATTTACTTCAAATAAAGATTGAAATGCTCTGGTGAGCAAATTCTTTCACAAAATGAAATCTAAAAATGCAAGTCCAGAATGTTCACCTTACGGCTGATTATGTCATGCATTGAAACATATAATACCAGGGAGCATGTTTGTAAACAAAGCAACGTTTGTTATTGTTTGTGAAGTATGTAGTAGAAAAGTCTAGAGCAGCCATGCCAAAATTATAAATAATTAAGGAATAAACGGGGGGCAGGGAGGGGGTATGTCTGCTCTCTGAATCTGAAGATTGTTTGTAAATAGTCAGATAAGATATAAAGAGAGACTGCATTGAGCAGGTTTAACAGCATATATAAAGTTTATGAGTTCATATAAAAAAAATAAAATGAAAAAATAATGACTACAATGTAAGCAGGCATTTACAGGGATCCATTTTTAAAGAGTGCCTGTTCAAATTTGTATCGAAAGTCAGTACAGTAGATGTGTCAATAGGCTTCAAAAGTCGTGACGTCACTTCCCTCGTAATGACGCATAGTAAACTTAGTAACTGGTTTTAAACTATAGGAACAATGGCGGATGCCCTTGTGAAATAATTCTCCGACGAGCATAAAAGTGTATCCAGAGTAGAAAAACATTATAAATCTAATCATGTTTTGACTTTTATACATTTTGATCTCACATGACGTGTGAAAAAGTTCTAGTCAGCATGACGAATTTAAAAGTGCGGATTTTCTTTGTTTAGAACCACACGCTGCTCGCCGTTGCTGGGCGACGTGACATCACACTATTGAATCCAATTAACACTAAAAATAATTCATTAAACCCAGGTTTTACCAAAATACAGAAGGTCAATGACACCGCGATCTACTTGATTCGTGCATGCGACGAAAGACGTCACACGTTGAAGATGTTTGCACTCCCTCTCGCTCCCACTTCAACTTAAAAAATACCATTAAATAATATGACGACGACGACTATCCCACTGTCTGTCTAACTCGGGGTTAAAAGACAATTGGCATTTCTAAATTTAGATACTCTCTCTCTCTCTCTCTCTCTCTCTCTCTCTCTCTCTCTCTCTCTCTCTCTCTCTCTCTCTAAAGACAATTAGCATTTCTAAATTTAGATACACACTCTCTCTCTCTCTATCTATCTCTCTCTCTCTCTCTCTCTCTCTCTCTCTCTCTCTCTCTTCTAATCTCTCTGTCTCTCACTACCCATCCTCTCTCTCACACGATCTCCCTCATTCTTGATCCGCCCCCCCCCCCCCCTTCCATCCACACACAACCCTGATATGATACGTTTGCAGAAGAGCAAATATGAAATAATGGCACATTTTCCCGGGTGTCCCAAATTCCCAAAATAGTTGTGGGGTCTAAATGTGGATTAGCGAGCTGTCATGGACGTCTGAGGTTATGTATGTAAGGGAAGGGGGGTGGGGGAGGGAGGGGGGGGCAAGAAGTGATGTGAATTACAGGGCTGATAAAAGAAGAAGAAGAAGAAGAAGAAGAAGAAGAAGAAGAAGAAGAAGAAGAAGAAGAAGACGAAGAAGAAGAAGAAGAAGAAGAAGAAGAAGAAGAAGAAGAAGAAGAAGAAGAAGAAGAAGAAGAAGAAGAAGAAGAAGAAGAAGAAGAAGAAGAAGAAGAAGAAGAAGAAGAAGAAGAAGAAGAAGAAGAAGAAGAAGAAGAAGAAAGAAGAAGAAGAAGAAGAAGAAGAAAGAAGAAGAAGAAGGAGGAGGAGGAGGAGGAGGAGGAGGAGGAGGAGGAGGAGGAGGAGGGGGGGGGAGGAGGAGGAGAAGAAGAAGAAGAAGAAGAAGAAGAAGAAGAAGAAGAAGAAGAAGAAGAAGAAGAAGAAGAAGAAGAAGAAGAAGAAGAAGAAGAAGAATAAGAACAAGAAGAAAAAGAACAAGAATTAGAGTAGTTTAGGGTATCTCGTAGATGGGTAGAAGTAATATTATTAACTCATCCATTTCATAACAAAAATATTGACAAATGACACAAGACCAAGTCATGGAAATCATAACATTTGTATTGGCCATATTAACGCACAGTCATCGAGAAACAAGACATTCGATATAATCGATGTCATAGATCAACACGATATCGATATTCTATATATAACTGAATCATGGTTGCGTCAGTTCGGTGATGAACCTATAATGAAAGAAATGACACCTCCCGGCTACAAGATGGAATCGTTCCCAAGAAATGGACGATCAGGAGGGGGGATCGCCATCATATACAAACACGCTCTTTCGTCTAAAATACAAAACAGGCCAATTTCGTTCAAAAGTTTCGAGTGTGTCCAAACCACATTGATCTACCCTCAAATTTCATTTTTAATCACTTGTATCTACAGACCACCCCCAAGCAAAAAGAACAAACTGAGACAGAATGATTTTGCTGACGAATTTTCAGATTTTGTATCAAAAGACACATCAAATAAGCGAAAAATTTATATCGGCGATTTTAATATTCAGTTTGATGTTGATCAGAATAGTCTCGTTAAAATTATAAAAAATATGCTGAATGAACATGGCCTCACTCAGTTAGTGACCTCTCCAACTCAAAGATTGGGGCACATCTTGGACTGGTTCATCATTGACACACCCTCGCTTGTTGAATCAATTAAAAATATCAAAAAAGAAATTTCAGACCACAATCTGATTCTGGCAACTCTCAAATGCATCAAAGAGAAAGCAAAGAAAGTCAAGATAGTGTCTAGGGATACCAAAAAAATAGACATTAGTTCCTTCAAAAACAATCTGTCAGAGGAACTAGGAAGAATGGATATACCATCAGCACAGAAAACAGACGAGGTACTGCGCAACGTCATCGACAGGCATGCGCCAAAGACAACTAGAATAATAAATTCCAGGAAACCGTCTCCGTGGTTTAACCAGAGTGAAAAAACTGCCAAAAGGGAAAAAAGGAATGCAGAGGCATCGTGGAGAAAATCGGGCCTTGAGATTGACCGGCTGATATATATAGCAAAAAAGCATAAGTATAAAACCACCTGCAAAAGAGCAAAAAGAAACTATTATAACACAAAACTGTCATCAGTGAGGGACACTAAGGAATTTTTCTCTGTTTCAAAGGAACTTTTAGGGGAAGAAAAGGGCATGTGTCTACCCACTAATATCCCGGTAGAAAAGCAGCCGGATGCATTTTCAGATTTCTTTTCGGGAAAAATATCGAAAATTCGGAACAATTTGGACCTCGTGCAAAATGAAGATATAAATTTCCACCCTTTTTCGGGTTCACAGGGATTCTCTTGTTTTAAAGAAACAACTGAAGAAGAAATTTCTAAAATAATTTTTTCATCTTCCTCGAAGTCATGTGATTTAGATCCTTTACCAACTAATATTTTGAAATTATGTCTTCCTGAATTGTTACCTTGCATAACTTATATTATAAATCAGTCACTTATCTCAGGACAAGTCCCAGATATCTATAAACATGCAATTGTAAAGCCTCTCATAAAAAAGCAAAATCTCAATGTAAATGACCTTAGTAACTACCGTCCCGTCTCAAATCTGCCAATTCTTTCTAAAATCCTTGAAAAAGTTGTACTCAGACGTCTTTCACAACATCTCCATGAAAACAATCTATGGGAAAAATTTCAGTCAGCTTATCGTTCTTACCACAGCACAGAAACTGCTCTGTGCTGTGTTGCGAGTGATTTGCTTGATGTTTTAGATAAAGGTTCTGTTTCTCTTCTGACATTGTTAGACCTTTCGGCGGCGTTTGATACTATTGATCACGGTATTCTCATTAAACGACTTAATATAACCTTTGGCTTGTCTGGGACTGTCTTGCAGTGGTTTGAATCTTATTTAGATGGCAGAAAGCAACAGGTTATGATTTTAGATAAACTTTCTCGTCAACATACATTGTCTTTTGGTGTTCCTCAAGGCTCTGTTTTGGGTCCAATTCTTTTTGTTTTGTATACTTCTCCATTATCTAATGTCATCACTGGTCATGGGCTGCGCTATCATCTCTATGCAGATGATACGCAACTTTATGCTACTGATAAAACTAAAAATCTCGAAAATATTGTGAAACGTGTGGAAGAATGTGTGACGGATGTGAAAGAGTGGATGGATGCAAACAAGTTGAAAATGAATGAGTCAAAAACAGAAGTGATGATTGTGGGAAATAGAGGGCAGTTGAAGGTGAATGATGGTCTTGAGGTGTTGATTGGGGGTGAAAAGATCAAAGTTTCAAAGACTGTGAAAAATTTGGGTGTCTATTTTGATTCAGAAATGAAAATGTCAGCTCACATTTCTGCTCTCTGTAAATCTTTATACTTTCAATTGAAGAAAATCAGTTCGATCCGTCAGTATATTGCAATTGGAACATGTAAAACATTGGTTGTTTCCCTCATTTTTTCGAAACTAGACTATTGTAACTCGCTGCTTGTCAACTTGCCTCAGGCTTCTATTAAACAATTGCAACTACTGCAAAACAGTGCAGCAAGATTAGTTTTTGGCAAAAAAAAAATTTGATCATGCAACCCCTTTGTTGGCCTCTCTCCACTGGTTGCCCATTGAAAAGCGCACATATTACAAAGCAGCGTGTCTTGTTTATAAGTGTTTGGCTGGTATAGCACCGGCATATCTCACAGATCACGTGGTCATGTGTAAATTTGAAAATTACACTTTAAGATCATGTAATGATCAAACGAAAATTTCGGAAAAAAGATCAAGAACAAAAATTTGGTGATAGATCGTTTGCTTGTTTCGGCCCCAAGATTTGGAATGAACTACCACGTGGTCTGAGGGAGTGCAAGTCTTTACCTACTTTTAAAAAGAATCTCAAGACACATTTTTTACTGTATTTGTTTTTCTTGACTCTATATGAATCCTTGATTTGGCTATGAATTGTTATTGTTGTTATTATTTTATTTTTTTATTTTTTCACTTAAAATTGATATTTATATTGTAAAGTGCCCAGAGCTTGTGTTTTACACGAGAATGAGCGCTATATAAATGTGTATTATTATTATTATTATTATTATTATTCATATCAAAGGTTAGACGAAATTATGAATATTGCCGTACTCTGAAAACGAAACAAAACACGTATTTAGAATGTTGGCCAGAAAATTCGTCCCTCAAATATCGACATAATAAAAAAACCCTAATTTTGTCAAAAACTCTCAAACCTAGGACTTCCGCGGAAAAAAAAGTTAAAACGTACAGCAGCAAAAGGGATGGCTCAAATCGAAAGTAGATAAAGCTCGATGAATAAGTCTGGAGAAAGTTGAACTAATCTATGAATAGAATGGATGAATGTACGTCACTCGTTCAAGGGTTCACACGATTTTGTGTGTCTGTACCATAAATATCATGCGGCATGACAAAATTATTACACCAAAAAAAAAAAAAACAAAAGAAAAAAAAACAATTTAAAAACAAACAAAAACAACAAAAAATAAACAACAAAAAATAAAATAAAAAACAACAAAAAAAAAAAAAAACAAAACAAACAAACAAACAAAATGAAAACTGAGAAATCACATCATACAGTGACATCAAGATGTCAAAAAGCTCAACTGATAACAAACTCAATTAGTCCGACTATCTATTTACCAATTATCAAAGTTAATGATTGAAGTAAATAGTTCTAGATAGTCTACGTGAAGTATTACCAGTTGTTGGCTAAAGAGGAGTTTTGAGCCCGAAACGTTTCGTGTTGAGTATTTTGCTCTTTTTCTGAATCTATTATATTCATTTTTGTTCAAATCTTGTTTGTTTCGACGTCAATAAGTCCTGAAATGTTACGGGTAGATGATACGTATTGATGTTAGTGACATTCCACTATGGGGCCATGTGGTCTCGTGGTCCTGGGTTCGAGCCTCGCTCGGTGCATAGTTGAGTTCTTGGAAAAAGTCTCTTTACTCACATTCTCTCACCGTACTCAGGTGTAAAATGAGTACCTACCTGGCCGTTAACAGCGTTGTCTCTGTCGGAAAAAAAAGTAATATCACCTAACAGGCGTCATGTCTCGTTCTACGTGTTACGTGCTGCTGTTGATCAGGGACCCTTTGTAAAGCGCTTTAGCGGATATTGCTCTATATTTTTAAAAGCTAAAAAAAAAAAAAAAAACAACCAAGAAGCAAACAAAAAAAAAACAAACAAACAAACAAACAAAAAAAACCAAACAAACAAACAAACAAACAAACAAACAAGAAAAAAAACACAACAAAAAAAAAAAAAACAAACCAAAACCAATAGGACTGATATAAAAATCTCGTGTATAACAGACTGTCGGAATGTCAGATGACTGTAAACCAATATAAATCAATTAAACACCACTGCTAAGCCTTCCAAGCTGTTGCCTCGGGTTGGCGTGTCAATTATTTGGTATAACGACGCATCTTCAAAAGGGTTAATCTTGTCCCTGGGCGAGCCAGTGGCGCAGTGGGTTATACATAACGTGTCCCGAGATCAAAGGTTGGAAGTTCAAAGCACTCTAAGTCTAAGACAGACACCGGGCTTTTTCTCATCAACATACACATCTTCAAGAGGATGTCAAGCATCAAACAGGTTTCTGGAACGAATTGGTTTTGTAGTCAAATTATCCAGCATTCAAAACGATATTCAATCCAGCCTACAGAGACAGTCCAAAGCGTTCATTGAGTGTACTTTTTTGTATATGATTTATTAATTCAGAAAAGTGAGTGGAGCAGGCACTTATGTTGGTAACAACAAGATATGAAGTGAGTAGAAAAGTGCCAGAAGACAATAGAGAATAAAAAAATTTTTTCGCGGCGGTGGTGGGGTTTGAACCTGCGACCTTATTGGTACGACAACTCCGCCTGGCAGGTGAGAGCGTGGCTCTACCGTGTGAGCTATCCACGAACACAAAAATATTCGTTTCAAACCCAAAGTCATTTCTAGATCCCTCTCTCACCCACTTCTTGAGATCGCCGATTCGTTCGCCACCATCGCGAAGTAATTTTGACCAGCAGTTAAGCTTAATAGCCAATATTCTCATCACAAACATACAACATAGAAACGATTGAGACATTGAGTATGCTCCGGTGTATGGGGTGAATTTTTAATTCAGAAAAGTGAGTGGAGCAGGCACTTATGTTGGTAACAACAAGATATGAAGTGAGTAGAAAAGTGCCAGAAGACAATAGAGAATAAAATTTTTTTTTCGCGGCGGTGGTGGGGTTTGAACCTGCGACCTTATTGGTACGACAACTCCGCCTGGCAGGTGAGAGCGTGGCTCTACCGTGTGAGCTATCCACGAACACAAAAATATTCGTTTCAAACCCAAAGTCATTTCTAGATCCCTCTCTCACCCACTTCTTGAGATCGCCGATTCGTTCGCCACCATCGCGAAGTAATTTTGACCAGCAGTTAAGCTTAATAGCCAATATTCTCATCACAAACATATAACATAGAAACGATTGAGACATTGAGTATGCTCCGGTGTATGGGGTGAATTTTTAATTCAGAAAAGTGAGTGGAGCAGGCACTTATGTTGGTAACAACAAGATATGAAGTGAGTAGAAAAGTGCCAGAAGACAATAGAGAATAAAAATTTTTTAGAGCCACGCTCTCACCTGCCAGGCGGAGTTGTCGTACCAATAAGGTGGCAGGTTCAAACCCCACCACCGCCGCGGGAAAAAAAAATTTTATTCTCTATTGTCTTCTGGCACTTTTCTACTCACTTCATATCTTGTTGTTACCAACATAAGTGCCTGCTCCACTCACTTTTCTGAATTAAAAATTCACCCCATACACCGGAGCATACTCAATGTCTCAATCGTTTCTATGTTATATGTTTGTGATGAGAATATTGGCTATTAAGCTTAACTGCTGGTCAAAATTACTTCGCGATGGTGGCGAACGAATCGGCGATCTCAAGAAGTGGGTGAGAGAGGGATCTAGAAATGACTTTGGGTTTGAAACGAATATTTTTGTGTTCGTGGATAGCTCACACGGTAGAGCCACGCTCTCACCTGCCAGGCGGAGTTGTCGTACCAATAAGGTCGCAGGTTCAAACCCCACCACCGCCGCGAAAAAAAATTTTTATTCTCTATTGTCTTCTGGCACTTTTCTACTCACTTCATATCTTGTTGTTACCAACATAAGTGCCTGCTCCACTCACTTTTCTGAATTAAAAATTCACCCCATACACCGGAGCATACTCAATGTCTCAATCGTTTCTATGTTATATGTTTGTGATGAGAATATTGGCTATTAAGCTTAACTGCTGGTCAAAATTACTTCGCGATGGTGGCGAACGAATCGGCGATCTCAAGAAGTGGGTGAGAGAGGGATCTAGAAATGACTTTGGGTTTGAAACGAATATTTTTGTGTTCGTGGATAGCTCACACGGTAGAGCCACGCTCTCACCTGCCAGGCGGAGTTGTCGTACCAATAAGGTCGCAGGTTCAAACCCCACCACCGCCGCGAAAAAAAATTTTTATTCTCTATTGTCTTCTGGCACTTTTCTACTCACTTCATATCTTGTTGTTACCAACATAAGTGCCTGCTCCACTCACTTTTCTGAATTAAAAATTCACCCCATACACCGGAGCATACTCAATGTCTCAATCGTTTCTATGTTTTATGTTTGTGATGAGAATATTGGCTATTAAGCTTAACTGCTGGTCAAAATTACTTCGCGATGGTGGCGAACGAATCGGCGATCTCAAGAAGTGGGTGAGAGAGGGATCTAGAAATGACTTTGGGTTTGAAACGAATATTTTTGTGTTCGTGGATAGCTCACACGGTAGAGCCACGCTCTCACCTGCCAGGCGGAGTTGTCGTACCAATAAGGTCGCAGGTTCAAACCCACACCACCGCCGCGAAAAAATTTTTTTATTCTCTATTGTCTTCTGGCACTTTTCTACTCACTTCATATCTTGTTGTTACCAACATAAGTGCCTGCTCCACTCACTTTTCTGAATTAAAAATTCACCCCATACACCGGAGCATACTCAATGTCTCAATCGTTTCTATGTTTTATGTTTGTGATGAGAATATTGGCTATTAAGCTTAACTGCTGGTCAAAATTACTTCGCGATGGTGGCGAACGAATCGGCGATCTCAAGAAGTGGGTGAGAGAGGGATCTAGAAATGACTTTGGGTTTGAAACGAATATTTTTGTGTTCGTGGATAGCTCACACGGTAGAGCCACGCTCTCACCTGCCAGGCGGAGTTGTCGTACCAATAAGGTCGCAGGTTCAAACCCCACCACCGCCGCGAAAAATTTTTTGTATTCTCTATTGTCTTCTGGCACTTTTCTACTCACTTCATATCTTGTTGTTACCAACATAAGTGCCTGCTCCACTCACTTTTCTGAATTAAAAATTCACCCCATACACCGGAGCATACTCAATGTCTCAATCGTTTCTATGTTATATGTTTGTGATGAGAATATTGGCTATTAAGCTTAACTGCTGGTCAAAATTACTTCGCGATGGTGGCGAACGAATCGGCGATCTCAAGAAGTGGGTGAGAGAGGGATCTAGAAATGACTTTGGGTTTGAAACGAATATTTTTGTGTTCGTGGATAGCTCACACGGTAGAGCCACGCTCTCACCTGCCAGGCGGAGTTGTCGTACCAATAAGGTCGCAGGTTCAAACCCCACCACCGCCGCGAAAAAAAAATTTTATTCTCTATTGTCTTCTGGCACTTTTCTACTCACTTCATATCTTGTATATGATTTACTGACTTAAGGCCTTTCGCTTCCTAATCATCCGATGGGGGCGCCTCGGCTGCCTCTCTAATCATCTGTGTCAATTCCCTCCACAGTTCACTGTCTTTTGCTGTGGATGCGAATTTCATATAAGGTCTTCCTTTTATTTTAATTCGTCGTTATTTTGAAGGCGTTTTAGGTATCTATTGAGGACAGTGTGAATTGACGTGGGTGATATGCCTTTATATTTCTTGTGTCCAGACTGATGGGGTGAAAAAAAGTATTCATGGGTTTATTAGCTGGTATAGTTTCAACTCTTCTGAGTCTATGCCCCAAAAAGCCGCCATCTTGCCTCCAGGATTTGAATGGATAAGTGTCTTTCATTGCTTTTTTCATACAGTGTTTTGTTGATTATTTTTGTGGGGTATCGTATATTCAGGACTCTTTTCGGTTGTTTTCTATGGAATCTGTCTAATCTTTGCTCTTTGGTTCCGGTCAGTGCCCATGTTCCACAGTTGTATATAAGCACGAATTTTACAAGTGTTGTGTATAATTTAGTTCAGTGTTTATATTTATTCTATCTTTTCTAATCCACATATGTAATGATTTATTTATCTTTTACGCGAACATATCGACCGACCACTTATATCTCTGCGTGCTGAAGTCCAGAAAAATGGCATTACAAAACTTACTACCGCTCAGCTGGTAATTGGGGAATATGCGAGCTTTTTTTTTTTTAACATACTGAATTCCGTAAATAAACTGAAACAATCTTTAATGTTTTGAGGAGCTTTCCCTACATAGAGATGTGTAAAATCCTTTACCACACACCAAGCTTGCTCCTCATAGAGGTGTGTAAGATTATCAACCACACACCAAGCTTTGTCCGCATTAGAGGTGTGTAAAATTCTCTACCACACAAAAAGCTTTCAACACATAGAGAGAGGTGTGTAAAATGATTTAGCACACACCAAAGGCATTTCGCCAATCATTGATGAATGGAATAACAATTACATCTCCATTCGCACCGACACCAAATAGCATGTTACCTTGTTAACTCATTACCCTGATGTGGGGATCAACAGCTATCCGAAAAGATACAAAAGGGCTGTGTGATAAACAGAAACACACACACACACACACACACACACACACACACACGCACACATACACACACATACAGAGAGGGGGAGAAAGAAAGAGAGAGAGAGAAAGAGAGAGAGAAAGAGAGAGAGAGAGGGAGAGAGAGAGAGAGAGAGAGAGAGAGAGGGAGAGAGGCAAGGAAAGGAGGAGGAGCAGGAAAAAAGGGGGAGGAGAGGAGGAGGGAAGAGAGAGAGAGAGAGAGAGAGAGAGAGAGAGAGGCAAAGGAAAGAGGAGGAGGAGGAAAAGGGGAGGGGGGGGGGAGAGAGAGGAGGAGGTAGGGCGTCCAGGGGGAGTTCTAGTAATCGGGCAGGAGTGTATCACGTTATTCCCTTAATTTCATTGACCAAGCTATTTCTATTGCTATTTTAAAATACACAATACCAATAATACTGGCCACCATTAATCCTATTTCGGCATCTTGTTGATTGAGGGTGTAACATTAGACACGCATCAATGCTCCCTCCCACTTGGAAGTCGGGCGGAAATCTATTCTTGGCGATACATAATAATCGGTACCAAGAAATCAAATCAAAGTGTCGATTACCGGATCCGCAAATAGATGCTAATCAATCATAACATTATTTGTAAGCGCGTTTACAAGTGACAGCTGTTTTGTCCTATGCATGAGACGACGTGCAAGTAAGGGCTAACCCACACCGAACACTCACTCCGACGACCCGGCACTGCCGTCCTCTGTCATCTTCCGGATAAAGACGTCGGGCACGGACAAAATACTAATATTAAGAATATAGAGAAGAGTCGATAGACCTACCCATACCAAGCACCCGAAGCCCTTTGCCGTTTTTTGTTTCTCGAGCTGGGTATGGGTAGGTATAGCGGCTCTTCTCTGTATTCTTAGTATTTTGTCTATATCCAACGTCTTTATCCGGAAGACGACGGAGGACGGCAGTGCCGGGTCGTAGGAGACAGTATCCGGTGTGGGTTAGCCCTAAGAGTCACAAACGTGTTAGATATGAATATCAATAACAATCTAACCAAAACGGATAAAACAAAAACGAACACGTCTACCGTGTTACTGAGGCCCTGAAATACGCTTCAACAGTCGTAACGTCACTTCCCTCGTAATGACGCATGGTAACTTAGTAACTGGCTCGAAACTATCGGAACAATGGCGGACAACCTTACGAAATATTTCTCCGACGAGCATAAAAGCGTATCCAGAGGAAAAAAAAAAAACACTATAAATCTGATCATGTTTTGACTTTTACACATTCTAATCACAAGAAATATGAAAAGTTCTAGCCAGCGTGAAGAATAAAAATTACAGAATTTCTTTGTTTAGAACCACGATGGCCGCCGTTGCTGGGCGAATAGACATCAGACTATTGAATCCAATTGTTGCAGAGGTAAACACCGGAGAATAGGGCGGAAAGAAAGTCGCCTCCAACTTCTACACAGAACAGTATATTCCACACAAAAAACAGCAGTAACTCTTAACACAATATTTCACAAAACAACACTGTACATTCACAAGAAATTACCATAGCAGTAAGTTCATAATTCCAATACACAAAACCATTACATATAAAAACAGTTTCTTCCCAAGAACCATCTAGGAATGGAACAATCTACCACCAGAAGTCATAGAGTTATTTAGTGGATAATGCGCTATAAGCTCAAGTCACTGATATTTGAGCACACTCCCCCCCCCCCCCCCCCCCCCCACACACACACATCCCCTAATGAGTGTTATTGGTAACCTAAAGCTCATAAGATATAATAATAAAATAAAGTGATAGATCTTTACTGTGAAACAAAGGATTAGAATAACGAGAATTTAAAATATGCGGCTTTTACAAAAGCGAGTCAAATTTTGCCCAATGCTAGTCCGCTGGATGGTGGGATAGTTTGGAGAGAGAGAGAGAGAGAGAGAGAGAGAGAGAGAGAGAGAGAGAGAGAGCGAGAGAGAGAGAGGGAGAGAGCGATGAGGTGGGAGAAAGGTGGAGCATCTAAAACCAAGACACTCGACTTCTTGGAGTCTCCATGACCATAAATTACCTAAAAATACAATCTGGAAACCACATCCGTCAGTCAAAATAATAATAATAAAAAGAAAATATAGTTGGGGGGTGTGTGTGGGGGGAGGGGGGATGGAATCCCTCATGCAGGTTCCATTGTATACGATGCATGATAAGCTGGCTGACGAAGCATCTCAACGTTTTCTGTGTATCTGTTTCGTTTGGTTCTAGTTGTGGATACTATCTCTCTATCTGCCTTGGACGATTATCGTTCACGCCTATCTACACGTCAGACTCAAGGGCAGGTACTCGTACATAGTTGGGTGGAATTAAACCTAAAAGTTGGAATTACCGTTCTTGTTGTTACCAACATAAGTGCCTGCTCCACTCACTTTTCTGAATTAAAAATTCACCCCATACACCGGAGCATACTCAATGTCTCAATCGTTTCTATGTTATATGTTTGTGATGAGAATATTGGCTATTAAGCTTAACTGCTGGTCAAAATTATTTCGCGATGGTGGTGAACGAATCGGCGATCTCAAGAAGTGGGTGAGAGAGGGATCTAGAAATGACTTTGGGTTTGAAACGAATATTTTTGTGTTCGTGGATAGCTCACACGGTAGAGCCACGCTCTCACCTGCCAGGCGGAGTTGTCGTACCAATAAGGTCGCAGGTTCAAACCCCACCACCGCCGCGAAAAAAAATTTTATTCTCTATTGTCTTCTGGCACTTTTCTACTCACTTCATATCTTGTTGTTACCAACATAAGTGCCTGCTCCACTCACTTTTCTGAATTAAAAATTCACCCCATACACCGGAGCATACTCAATGTCTCAATCGTTTCTATGTTATATGTTTGTGATGAGAATATTGGCTATTAAGCTTAACTGCTGGTCAAAATTATTTCGCGATGGTGGTGAACGAATCGGCGATCTCAAGAAGTGGGTGAGAGAGGGATCTAGAAATGACTTTGGGTTTGAAACGAATATTTTTGTGTTCGTGGATAGCTCACACGGTAGAGCCACGCTCTCACCTGCCAGGCGGAGTTGTCGTACCAATAAGGTCGCAGGTTCAAACCCCACCACCGCCGCGAAAAAAATGTTTATTCTCTATTGTCTTCTGGCACTTTTCTACTCACTTCATATCTTGTTGTTACCACTAAGTTCCTGCTCCACTCACTTTTCTGAATTAAAATCACACCCATACAACCGGGCATACTCAATGTCCAATCGTTTCTATGTTATATGTTTGTGATGAAATATTGGCTATTAAGCTTAACTGCTGGTCAAAATTATTTCGCGATGGTGGTGAACGAATCGGCGATCTCAAAAAAGTGGGTGAGAGAGGGATCTAGAAATGACTTTGGGTTTGAAACGAATATTTTTGTGTTCGTGGATAGCTCACACGGTAGAGCCACGCTCTCACCTGCCAGGCGGAGTTGTCGTACCAATAAGGTCGCAGGTTCAAACCCCACCACCGCCGCGAAAAAAAATTTTTATTCTCTATTGTCTTCTGGCACTTTTCTACTCACTTCATATCTTGTAATTACCGTTCCTGAAACCATGGGTTTTTCGGAGTTTTGAGATGCCACCAGTTAACGAAGCCTTTAATTCCCATTAACCCACTCCTTACCAACTATAGTAAAATCATCACATTCGTTACGATACTACCAACATCAAGTTTCTTTTGTACATCATAAAATTTCAAGAAAATGAACAGTGTGTTGTAGAGCATGTTTTGCTAAAGAAAATATATATCGCAAGAACGTACTGCTATTGTGTTTGAGTGATAAAAAATCTATTTTTGTGTTAGTTTGGTGTGGAGTTTTTTGGGAAAATCCCGAAAATGGTTGGTAAGGAGAGAGTTAAAAGGAAGAAAATATAGTAAAATTTGAATCCTAAAAAAAAAAGACAACCAAGACAGAAGCGCTGCTGGGGTTGGGGGAAGGGGGGGGGGGCAATTAAAACATTGTTCAGCTCACAAATCAATTTTTGAAATGTTTATAATTGTTTAGTATATTTAAGTTTGAATTGGTAAGTGTGTGAATGAGCGGCATGCCTGAGTTTAAAGGAGCCATACATACCTAAATCCCGTTAGATACTAAAGAAGATAAGATTGTAGCAAGTGGAAAGAAATCGCAGCAATGTTTCCGTAGAGATAATGGGTATACGTCGGAAAGTTACATGGTACACTAGATATTGTGGGAATGAACTGAGAGAGCAGGTAGGCATTGGAAAATACTTGAGAAGAGAAATGAGTATAAGTTTTATAAAATGCAATGGGTGCTGAAAACAAAACAAAATATAATTAGCAACATCAAAAAAAAATATCAACAACAACAAACACACTACTACTTCTACAACATGTAGAACATGACCGTTAACAGCGTTGTCTCTGTCCGAAAAAATTGTAATATCGCCTAACAGGCGTCATGTCCCGTCCGACATGTTAAGTGTTGTTGTTGGCCATGGATCCCTTGTAAAGCGCTTTGAACACGTTTAGTGTATATTGCGCTATATAAAAGTTCATTTTATTTTATTTTAAAGACACCCCCGAGCTCAGTAATTTTAGAAAACTATTGAAAACATTCTGATTCAGGTAGGCTTTTGAAAAGTAAAAGTTCGTACATGCATTTTGTGACATCTATTGTCTTTCACAATATATCGCCTTAGAGCGCTTTGTGGGTTCTGCTCGGTGTATGAATTAATTACTCTTTTCATGGCGAAATCGATAAGTAGTAGTGTGGCTATGTCGTCTAGTGGTATGACACTCGCTTTAGGATCGGCGTATAGCTGAATCCTTGGAAAAGACTCTTTACTCACATTCTCTCATCGTACTCAGGTGTAAAATGAGTACCTGGTCGTTAACAGCGTTGTCTCTGTCCAAAATAAAAATTATAATATCGCCTCACAGGCGTCATGTGTCCCGTCCTAAATGTTAAATGTCGCTGTTGGCCAGGGAACCCTTGTAAAGCGCTTTGAGCACGTTTAGTGGATATTTCTCTATATAAAAGCTCAATTTATTATTATTATTTATCTGATAAAATATGAGTTAGAGTAAAATCGAACCCAGCTTGTAAAGGTTGATTCCATCCCCCGCTGTTCGTCCTGCTCGTCATCCCGTCGTCCCAAACGTCTCACGTCACATCCACGCAATCAGCCAATCAATCAAGGAGTTTGAATCGACGTGACAACTATTTCCTTCGTACCATTCATTCTCACTCTGACGTATTTTATTTGTGTCAATGTTTAACCAATTAACTGCAGCACTCTGGGGGAAAAAAACAACAACTCGTGTAATTTTTAAAATTTGGCCAGAAAACTCGTTTTTCAAATATCGATCGATTAAAATGACCCTCGTCTTGGCAAAAGCTCTTAAAACTGGGACTTCGAGAAGTCCAAGGTTTGAGAGCTTTTCCCAAGACGAGGGTCATTTAAATCGGTCGATATTTGAAGGATGAATTTTCTGGCCAAATTTTTAAATACGAGTTTTTTCTCGAGTACGACAGTTAAATGGTTAATCGTGCGTTATCGATGAATCTGGACAATTCTAGTAATATTGACTTTTTATCAATCAGCCTTTTCTACAATACGGTGACACCATCTCCGTTTCAACATGCGAGTGTGTTTTTATAAGTGCGTAGCACAGAACTTCAAAATGGTTTAAATATTTGTCAAACAATTATACACGAAAAACCCTTCAAACTGCCATGTTAAGTACAGGAAATATTTGACTGTATAACAAATCGTCCTGCCAATGTGTTGATGAGGTTTGTGCTCGCTCAGTCACGGACGGCGTTAGGAATATTATTAATTAGTGTGCTTTAACATGAGCGGTTATGTGGTATGACACTCGCTTTCGGATAAGTAGGTCCTGGGTTCGAGCCTCGCTTGGCGAATAGTTGAGTCCTTGGAAAAGACTCTTTACTCACATTCTCTCACGGTACTCAGGTGTAAAATGAGTATGTATGTATGTATGTATGTATGTATGTATGTATGTATGTATGTATGTATGTATGTATGTATGTATGTATGTATGTATGTATGTATGTATGTATGTATGTATGTATGTATGTATGTATGTATGTATGTATGTATGTATGTATGTATGTATGTATGTATGTATGTATGTATGTATGTATGTGTTAATGCGCATACGCCCATACGCGAAAGTGTTGTGCGTGGAACATCTGAAGAAACAGTTTCTAAAGGAAAAAGAAGCAATTTAAACAACTGGCTTCTACGATTTGATTTGTTCGAGGCAGTGTCGCAGCAAATGAGCGAAGTCAGCTGATGGTGAAATGATAATGCCATGGTCTCCGACTTCAGAAGATGGTAACGCTTTACGGTTGGAGATACACAAATCTAGATATATGAAATGATCGAAAATTCAAACAGTTAGTCGACAAAATATAGAATGTGCATGCGATTTAACTCCAAAATATTAAGTTTCTAGAGTTTTCAACAATTCATATCATGAATACAAGAATCCCGAAGTGTTAAAGATCCAAAAAAAAAAAAAACATGGAGGCGGTCACTGCTGTTTGTTTTGTTTTTGTTTTTAAGGGTTTTACGGCGCTTGCAACACATTTAGGTTATATCAGCGCCAGTAAAAAGGAAGAAAATGGGATAGAAAAAGTTCTAGAATTACAATTAAAGCACACAAGAAAAAGTAAGACATAGGGGAAGTGGGGACAAATAGGGATCAGATGTAGATTCCAAGAGCATACCACCAATGTTACATAGTTTGAGATCACCTCTAAGTCTCATCCGGACACAAGCACAAAATCCAACCAAGAGGAATACACTCAAATGCTAACATTACACATTGAAAATAACAAATATAATAATACATAACAGAGAGATGATTTACAAGGAAAAAAATATCATCTCCCAACACAACAACTATGCATTTGACTGTTTCCCTCCCAGCTAGGACCCCGGCCAGGGCCAGGACAAAACCAAGTAATCTCATTCCAAGACAAAGACAGAAAGCATGTTGGAAAACAGTTATGAGGGGATAGAAGACACAGTATGTACCTCCCTGCCCACTATGGGAGGTAGGAACCCCACCCTGGAGGCGGTCACTGCTTGAGGACTTCAGACTAGTAAACCTAACAGGAAAGGTAGTAAAGAGAAAGGTCAAGGACAGACCAAGTAAGCGGACATTTGTGGAATTAATTTAAATTGAGCTTTTATATAGCGCAATATCCACTGAACGTGCTCAAAGCGCTTTACAAGGGGTCCCTGGCCAACAGCAACATTTAACATGTAGGACGGGACATGACGCCTTTTATGCGATATTACAATTTTTTTCGGACAGAGACAACGTTGTTAACGGCCATGTAAGCATTTAACACCTGAGTACGGTGAGAAAATGTGAGTAAAGAGCCTTCTCCAAGGACTCAACTATGAGCCGAGCGATGCTCGAACGCAGGACCTTCCGGTCCGGAAGCGAATGTCATTCCAGAAGACCACACAGCTCTATACTACTCGAGGAACAAAGAGTTAGAAGTCATATAGAAAAGGTTATCTCTTGTTGACCATAATAAACTCCTCCGTACTCAGGCAAAACAGTTTTTTCTTCATTTGGGTCAAAATATCGTGTACATCAATTTTATCGATTGATTGAAATGACGACCACCTTGTCGAAAAGTCTTAAAACCTGAGACTTCAAGGAAAAGGTCAAAGGTCTCTACTGAGCCGTGATTGCGCTAATATTAAAACGGGCGTTTGCATAAAATTGAGGTATATGACGCCACGGAAACCGGGGTAATCCTGAATTCCAACTAAATTACACTAAAGCAACAAGTTGAAACATGTATAGTTGAATGTTTAACAGTGCAGAAGTATTAGCAAGAGCCTCGATATAATATATCGTATTTAGAGATACATAATATATTACAGAGGTCAAAACATCCATGAAATCAATATTAGTTGTGATGAGGTCTAATCCTCTCTGCCGATGACCCCATGTGACCAATTTGATCTCCGAGCTTGATAGGATGAGTCAGGAGTAATAACGGTGAGCGCGGGCTCTCTAGGTCAAGGTGACAAGTCCGAGTGGTGAGCATTCCTTCAAATATCCCGTTTCTGTCAGAAGTAAATGTTGCTGCTCGAAGCTCGAAGAAATAAATGATAATGTGAAGTTGAATGTAAGCTTCAATTTAATTACAAAAACAGATCAAATGAACTTTTCGGGTTTCCCCTTTATCAACAAAACAGGATGAATGAACACCACAGATGAATGAGATGATGTGGTAGTGGCGTAGTTAACATGAATAAAGAAAACTGTTAAAGGGGAAACCCGAGACGTTCATTTGATCTGTATTTGTAATTAAATTGAAGCTTACAGTCAACTTCACATTATTATTCGTGTCTGTCAGTGACGACAAAATATAAAGGTGAATTGGGTTTGACTCTTTAATGAAACAATAACACCTATCGTAACATTGAGAATGATTGATAAATATAGAGATAGATCGATATTTAGATAGATAGTCATAGACAAACAGACAAGGTGGTAGACAGGAGGGTGGATGTAGGTAGATAGGTAGGTAGATATACCCTTAGATAGATAGATAGATAGATAGATAGATAGATAGATAGATAGATAGATAGATAGATAGATAGATAGATAGATAGATAGATAGGTAGATAGATAGACAGGAAATAATCAGGCAACCCATACAGAATGACATCCAACCTACCCCTGTGATGACCCAGAGTGACCAATGCGATTACAAAGACAGATATGGGATGCGGTATATATAATCAGTACAGAAATAGGGATCGAGGTCACCGCAACTCAGCTTGGCCCTAACGAGAATTTGAATAAAACAGAATACATTGACCTTATCGTGCAATTTCCGGTGGAAACATATAATATAGAAACAGTCCCATCTCTCGAAATAGACACCTATGTCCTTGAACTACGGTTGTATAACGACCACGAAGAAATGGCATAATACATGTTATCATTATTACTCTTCATAGATTAGTGGAATGTGTATTAGGAGGATGTTTGTTAGTAGACAGACATGTTCAAAAGAAGCTAACTCAATAGTATTCACCGAAAGACAAAATTTGAATAAAATTAATTAAAATTCAAGTTTTCCATTTGTTCTTTACACATCACCAAGGGGGGTACGACCGTAGCCATCGTTAACATATTAGCCTGACACAAGAACCCTCGAGGACTGGCAGCGTCTCGTGAGTTGTCGTTAGTAGAGCTCATGGAAACAAGTTATTTCATTGGTTGAACTATTGAATACAACTCACGATTTGTTTTCTTTTGTGGCAAAAGACTGGCATTTTGACGTCAATTTTTGGTCAATGTCAGGCTATAACGTTACGATGGCTACGGTCCGACGCAGTTCAGCACTGCAAATTTAGCAACAAGGGCTAAATTTCTTGTTGAATGGAAGAACGTGATGCCAACTGAAGGGTCAAACCCTTGAAACCCTGTGTGAGTGCAATGCCTTACCCGTTAGGCTACTCCCCCCCCCCCCCCCTTCCCCCCGCGTCCCCAAACAACAACAATAACGGAGGTAGGTCCAATTCAACTTTAATTGGTTATGTTATATGTTTTATTCGGGACATTATAGGGAATAAGATTAGCGGAAGAGTAGCGTCCCTTGATTGGACGTCACCCATAGTCTGAGACGTCACCGGCGGAAAAGTTATTAGAGAGAGAACGTCATGTTGGTTGTGCGCATGCGTCTCTCGTCCTCGCTTCCGGTGAAAGCGGCTTGAGACACTTCAAAACCAAATTGACGTTCTCTCTGTAAGGTGACGTCCAATCAAGGGACGCTACTCTTCCGCTAATCTCATTCCCTATATACAATACCTTTAACCCCCCCCCCCCCCCCCACCACCACCAAAAAAAAAGTGAGCTTTTACATAGCGCAATATCCACTAAAAGTGCTCAAAGCGCTTTACAAGAGGTCCCAGGCCAGCTGTAACACTTGACATGTAAGACGAGACATGGCGTTATTTACAGCCAGTATTCATTTTACATATAAGAACGGTGAGAGAATGTGAGTAAAGAGCGTTTTCCAAGAACTCAACTATGCTCAGAGTGGAACATGAACCCCTATGTGAGTCATACCACAAGATCACGACATAGCCGCTTAAACGTGACCAAAGCTAAAAACCGACATTTCTTATCAATTTAAGTTTTCGGCATCCGGTCCACTTCGGTATAATACCGGTTCGAGGCGGTGGGTCTCGTATGTACATCTTCAAAACCTGGTGACACCACGAGCAAATGAGGAAATAATAATATGTGAGTCACGTGACACAAGTTGACATGGCTGCCTGCGGAATGCCGAAAGAATACTCAAATATGACGTCAGGCTAGTCGTCGACGGCCGTACCATGAAAAAACACATTTTCAAACTTTTGGCCATAAAAAGATAGCGTGCGGCTATGTGATCTAGTGGTATGACACTCGGTTTCGGATCGGAAGGACATGGGTTCGAGCCTCGCTCGTCAGCGAATAGTTGAGTCCTTAGAATAGACTCTGTACTCACATTCTCTCACCGTACCCATGTGTAAAATGAGTGCCTGGCTGTAAACAGCGTTGTCTCTGTTGGAAGTAAATTGTAATCTCGCCTAGCAGGCGTCATGCCTCGTTCTAATTGTTACGTGTTGCTGTTGGTCAGGGACCCCTCATAAAGCGCTTTGAGCACATTTAGTGGATATTGCCCTATATAAAAGCTCTATTTTAAAAAAAAATTGACCTCACCTTATCAGTCTCTCAAACCTGGGACTGTATATAAATCGAAGATTTGAGAGTTTTTGAAAAGGCGAAGGTCATTATGCCCCATGTATGGGAGTTTATGACAAGGTGGGTGGGGGGGGGGGGGGGGGGGGGGGTCATTTTAATCGCTTTTATAGATATTATTTGAAGGACGAGTTTTTTGGCCATTTTTAAAAAATCCCTTCTTTTTAAGAGTACGGCACAGAGAGCGAGTAGTTGCGTTTGATGGATAGATAAACAGAATTGATTTCCGTTATATATAGGATATTGGTGAATGTAGATGGAGGAAAATACAATAAAGGAATTTCTATGTTTTAGTCTTGAATGGTCTGTCTGCATTTATAAATCGATCAATTTATGCATCAATCCACTCTATCTATCCATTTATCTATTCATCCTTCTTTCATCAATCTCTCTCTCTCTCTCTCTCTCTCTCTCTCTCTCTCTCTTTATCTATCTATCTATCTATCTATCTATCTATCTATCTATCTATCTATCTATCTATCTATCTATCTATCTATCTATCTGTCTATCTATCTATCTATCTACCTACCTACCTACCAACCGACCTATCTATCTATATATTGAACTATCTATCTATCTATTTAACAAGCTATCTATTTATCTATCTATCTACCTATCTGTCTGTCTGTCTATCGATCTGTCTATCTATCTATCTATCAATTTATTTATCTATCTATCTATTCATCTATTTAGCTCCGTTTTTCTTTAACTCTCTCTCTCTCTCTCTCTCTCTCTCTCTCTCTCTCTCTCTCTCTCTCTCTCTCTCTCTCTGAATTCATGCATACACGAACGTGTGAGTGCGTGTGAGTGTGTGTGTGAGAAGGAGAGAGAGAGAGAGAGAGAGATAGAGATAGAGAGAGAGAGAGATAGAGAGAGATAGAGAGAGATAGAGAGAGAGAGAGATAGAGAGAGATAGAGAGAGAGAGAGATAGAGAGAGATAGAGAGAGAGAGAGAGATAGAGAGAGATAGAGAGAGAGAGATAGATAGAGATAGAGAGAGAGAGAGAGAGATAGAGAGAGAGAGTTTATGCATGTACATGTGTACGTATGTAGGGGTCCCAACAGTTCAGTTGATCCAGGTGCAGTCGCGATTTTTTTCTGACCCCCTCTGTCCACCCAGCAGTGAATGATATAGCTCGGTCTCTTAGATCTGGCGGAATGTACTTTGAAATAGATCAGCGTCCTGTCCAAAGGATTGTAAGCAATCGCTATAGTTCGTTTCACGCTTTAGAAACCGGGATAAACTCCGGCTCCATGGGACCAATGGCTCCGAGGGACAATATGTGTGAATGTATGTGTGTGTGTGTGTGTCTGTGTGTGTATGTGTGTGTGCATCCATCTATTGTTATGCGTATCTATAGATAGTGTGCGCTAAGAAGCTCCACAACATTGCCATCCGGAAGTATAACGAACCAAAACACAACAATATGTGTAACCTTGAACGTATATTCTATATAGTCTGGCTAATAGTTTTATGAGAATTACTCATAAACGCGGATGGCAAAAAACAAAAACAATAACAAAGACCCGAGTGACGTCAACTTCATACTATCTATATTTTGAATGAGATGATCACTACGAATTTTTCAAATGTCTTTTAAAAAAACCCCACAAAGAATCACCAAAAACGTTTTCAAATAAAATGTGACCCCTCGCCTCAAAACGGTATTCAGTCGGGTTGGTTAAGATGAAAATTGAAATTATAGCCAGAAATATCAGACTTGTGTTGAGTTTGTATGTTTTATTGAGGAGAATGGACACCATATTTTAGGGTACTAATGCCAACAATTTATATTTTTGACGAGTTTTAACATTAAATTCGGCTTTTAAGCATCTGGTTCGTTCCGACATAGTACCGGTTTGAGACGATGGGTCACAAATAGAGGAAAATAATAATAATAATTGGATTCTCCGGATAGATAATTCCGTTTGGAATTCAGATGTGTCGAGATGTCGGTAGCTACAACGTGTAATTTTCTAACGTGATGGAAACACAAAATAAGAATTTCGTTGCCATTAATACATCAATGAATTGAATCTCTGGCATTCACAGCCGATAGTGGTGGTAGTGGTAGTGGTAGTAATCATCATGATTATTTTTGATGATAGGGGTAATCAATATAATGACAATAATGATCTATGACAAGATACCGTCTGAAATCAATAATAATAACAATAATAAAATAATAATAATAACATAAATAAATAGACAAAAAGATAGTACGTCTATTTTCACAACATGTATGCATTGGCATATTCTACAGATTGATAATAATAATGATAGACAAGTCTTTGATGTGAAGATACTTTGACACAGACAATGAGAGATAGAGATGAAAAGTGGGTTGTAGTTGTAGTTGACTTCTATCATCGTAGACCGATTAACACACATACACACAGTCACACAAACAAACAAACACACACACACACACACACACACACATATATATATATATATATTATAATATTGTATATATATATATATGTATATACACACACATCATAATAATAATAATAATAATAATAATAATAATAATAATAATAATAATAATAATAATAATAATAACAATAATAATAATAATAATAATAATAATAATAATAATAATAGTAATAATAATAATAGTAACAATAATAATAATAATAATAATAATAATAATAATAATAATAATAATTAATATTTATAATGATAATAATAATAATAATACTAATAATAATAATATCTTATAATGATAATAATAATAATACTAATAATAATAATAATACTAATAATAATAATAATAATAATAATAATAATAATAATAATAATAATAATAATAATACTGATCAGCTATCTCTTCCCCCCCCCCCCCCCCCCCTTCTCTCTTAAAAACAACTTTTTTGGCCAGCGATAAAAATTTTTACCTGGCAACACTGTTTAGATATTCGTTACAGATCAATAAAAACCTAAATTACCCCCCCCCCCCCCCCCCCGCTTCCAAAAAAAAAAAGGAAAACAATAATAATAATAATAATAATAATATAATAATAATAATAATAATAATAATAATAATAATAATAATAATAATAATAATAATAATAAATAAATAAAACCCACTAAATATTTTTTTCAACCAAAAAGTCACTCAAGTGATTGGGTCAAACCAACGTTACCTTTATCCAAGCTCATCCTGCAAACTGTGGTCGAACCAACTAGCGACTTCCTTAACGGTTTCACTGCCTTACTCATGAAAGACACGTTGTTAAAAAATTTAGCCATAAAACTCGTCCTTCAAATATCGACAGATTTAAGTGACCCTCATTTTGGCAAAAACTTTCAAACTTAAGACTTCGCGAGGTTTCAGGTTTGAAACGTTTCGTCAATATGAAGGGTCATTTAAGTCTATCGATATTTGAAGGACGAGTTTTCTGGCCAAAATTTTTAAATAAGTGTCTTCCCAGAGTACGGCAGTTTAACTAACTGGCTTATGAACGATAACATGGATGGGCCAAGAATGTGTAAACAGAGGGGATCACGGCTAAGGGGGAAATCAGAACGTACTGAATTAGCCGCAGGTGTAATTTGGGTTAGGGGATGAGGGCCACTGATAACGTGAGTACGTGTATTTATGTGTGAGTGGATATTATATGTGTGGGATTTTTCAGTATGTTTGTGTGAGGGACGGCGGGTGGGCGAGAAATTATATAAAGTTTGTGCCGCTGTGTGTGTTTACTGCGTCGAGAGAGAAGAAGAAGAAGAAGAAGAAGAAGAAGAAGAAGAAGAAGAAGAAGAAGAAGAAGAAGAAGAAGAAGAAGAAGAAGAAGAAGAAGAAGAAGAAGAAGAAGAAGAAGATG
Organism: Berghia stephanieae; assembly: GCF_034508935.2. Taxonomy (NCBI): domain Eukaryota; kingdom Metazoa; phylum Mollusca; class Gastropoda; order Nudibranchia; family Aeolidiidae; genus Berghia; species Berghia stephanieae. Next base: position 71,341,849 of record NC_088364.1, on the reverse strand, counting down.
AAGTAGTGAAGGAGGAGGAGAAGAGGAGCAACGTATAAAATACAGAGAGGAAAATGAAAGAAACACACAAAGACGAGAGAGAGAGAGAGAGAGAGAGAGAGAGAGAGAGAGAGAGAGAGAGAGAAGAAGAAGAGAAACTGAGAAAAAGAATGTTTGTGTGTGTGTGTGTGTGTGTGTGTGTGTGGTATTGGTTGCTTACATAAGCTTAAACAAACAAACAAACAAACAAATCAGATCACAGATTTAAACCATGGACATGAAATTCAACGATTGATGAGGCGCCTACACTACAATGGTAAGTTTCATCACCTAAAAACTTCCATTTTTCATAACCAGTTGAC
>NC_088364.1:71324008-71334008 GCF_034508935.2 Berghia stephanieae | reverse complement strand
ATCCCAGCAAAATCTGCCTCGATGCTGCCAATTCTCCATAAGGACTATTCTATCCTTATCTCTTTGTATTTTATGACAGTGAAGTGACCAAACCAAGTGAGTCTCTGGGATATCAATTTGAACAAAACTACCGACTCTGAATAAAAAAAAAAACACATTTAATAAAAAAAAAATTTGGCCAGAAAACTCGTCCTTAAGAGATCGGTCGATCGATTAAAATGGCAATCATCATAATAAAATCTTTCAAACCTGGAACATCACGAAGTTCCAGATTTCAATTTGAGAGTTCCTGCCAAGTTCCAGATTTAAATTTGAGACTTTCTGCCAAGTTCCAGATTTAAATTTGAGAGTTCCTACCAAGTTCCAGATTTAAATTTGAGAGTTTCTGCCAAGTTCCAGATTTAAATTTGAGAGTTTCTGCCAAGATGAGGGTCATTTTAATCGATCGGTATTTCAAGGTAGACTCTTCTGGTCAAATTTTTTTTTTTGTTGGAAATATGTTGGTATTTTGGGTTGGGTTTCTTTTTTTTTTTTTTTTTTTTTTGTTCAGATTACGGCATATCTACTCCTGAGTCGTTAATAATAATTTCCAAAATGAAAACTATCCACAAGGATAAGAGAAGGACATTGGGGGTCTAGTCAGCACTAACTAGGCAGCGTACTTAAATAGAATCTGGCCCGAGGCGGCAACGGTTTTGGAACCAGGAGAGAGGATGAGTGTGTGAGAAAATGACATTGTCATTGGGGGAAGAAAGCCGAAAAGGTCGCGTTCTGGTGCGGAGAGTAAGGATTAAGATGAGGTTTCTGGAAATGAGGTGGATTAGGATGAGGTGAAGGATGATGAACGAGGAAAAGGTAGAAAGGGGTGGGGGTGGGGATGAGGAAGATGGAGAGGAGGGGAGAGGGGGTGAGGAAGATGAAGAGGAGGGGAGAGGGGGTGAGGAAGATGAAGAGGAGGGGAGGGGGAGTGAGGGGGATGAGGAAGATGAAGAGGAGGGGAGAGGGGGAATGAGAAAGATGAAGAGGAAGGGAGAAGGGGGGGGGGATGAGGAAGATGAAGAGGAGGGGAGAAGGGAGGGGGGGGGGGGGAAAGGTTAAAAGAGGGGAAGATAAAGAGGAGGGAGATGAAGGAGTAGTAGGAGAAGGATATGAAGGAGGGGGACAGGTCAAATAAATTGCGGCTATTTTGGTCTAGTGGTATGACAGTCGCTTTCGGATCGGAAGGTCCTGGTTTCGAGCTTCGCTCGGCGCATAGTTGAGTCCTTGGAAAAGACTCTTTACTCACATTCTCTCACCGTACTCAGGTGTAAAATGAGTACATGGCCGTTAACAGCGTTGTCTTTGTCCGAAAAAATGTAATGTCGCTTAACAGGCGCCATGTCCGGTCATACATATTAAATATTGCTGTTGAACAGGGACCCCTTGTAAAGCGCTTTGAGAACATTTAGGATATTGCGCAATATACAAGCTCAATTTGGAATTTAGAAAATTGGGAAAAATTGATCTGAATGAAGGGGGAGGAGGAGGACAGTAAAGGGTGCTTTAGGAAGTGTAAATAATGATTTTTTTTTAACATTACGTACAAAATAAAACAGATTTTTAATGTCAATAAATTATTCAAAAATAAATAAATATTAAACAGACAGATAAAGATAAAGATAATGGGAAAATTGGAAAAAATACATAAATACAACAACAAAAATCCCAGAAAAAAGTAGAGAGAGAGAGAAAGAGAGAGAGAGAGAGAGAGAGAGAGAGAGAGAGAGAGAGAGAGAGAGAGAGAGAGAGAGAGAGAGAGAGAGAGAGAGAGAGAGAGAGATGAGAGAGAGAGGCGATAGACAGAGACACTCGTTCGAAAAGCGACCTCATATAATTTATCAAGGGAATCGATGATAATAGTGACCTCTCATAAATCAATATCAATAAATCAATAAGTCGATCGATCCCCTTCCGTCTATCAGGGTGGTTAATATTTCAAGGAAACGGAGAGTTCTTTTCACAATGGATACATTTACGGTATCTTAATATATATATATATATATATATATATATATATATATATATATATATATATATATATATATATATATATATATATATATAATACAAATTGTCACTTACATTTTTTGTGGCCGTTTCGTTTCTGTCGAACCTCTCGGCCACAAAAAATGTGAGTGACAATTTGTATTCTATATTAGCTCTAACCATCATTATCGAGCACTATTGTACCTAAGAGTACCCACCAACACTCATATATATATATATATATATATATATATATATATATATATATATATATATATATATATATATATATATATAATATATATATATATATACCTTTCTCTTTCTTTTTAATTTAAAAAACAAATCCTAATTCAAAAATTAATGAATTCTTTGTTTCAACAATGGGGGGGGGGGGGGGGGGGGCCCGATAGCTCAGTTGGTAGAGCATTTGGCTTCATAAGCAAAGGGACCAAGATCGAGCCCGGGTGCAGTCGAGATTTTTTTCTGACCCGTAAGAATTTGGCCAGAAAACTCGTCCTTCAAATTAATATCGATTCATTTAAATGACCCTCATATTGGCAAAAACTCTCAAACCTTGGGACTTCGCGAAGTAAAGTGCCTTCGAGCAAAGATTGCCAATTGGTGAGACAGGCTAGAGGTAGATAAATATTCAAAGTAAGTGGACGGATCCTTATCTATTTTACGCGTCATTCCTTTGCTCTGGCTGTCTCGATAGTTCAGTTGGTAGAGCACTCGCTTCCCAAGCAAAAAGACTTAATTCTCATTCTGATTTTAGTTCTGTTTTGTTTTGTCTCCTTTCCTAGTTCAGGAAATTTATCACAATTTTAAAAGACGATAAACGCTGTCCATCAACAACACTGTAATGAGAGCACAGACAGTAAAAGAAACAGAAAATGAAACAATCTTGACATGATGGCAGGAGCACATTGCAACTCAATCGATTCAAGATGACACGTTCTAATAACATCGCTTCAAACCCTGCGGCCAATGAACTTTAAATCGGAAGCTTTGATGAAAAAAAAAAATAATTAAAAATGAAAATACAAGCAACAAACATTAAAAAGAAAGATTACAAAAAAAAAAAAAGGAATAAAAAAGAAAGAAAGAGCTTTCGACTTGACATGTACCATATAACCCGCAAACAAAAATCGCTTTTAAAATCAATATGCATGTTTGGTCACAACACAATGTAATCGAACAAAACAACAACAAAAAAATGGCGAGTGACATAAAAGATGTTTGCATCCAATGCATGATATAATTAACTAAACAATTTAACTTAGTTTACTCCAGACAAATATCGTTATCAAAAATGAATAGGCTACACATTTATTTGATCGAATCGAAGGACATATTCAGAATGTTCAGATCCATTAACTATATAGAACTAGAGTGGTATTAATATTAGCAGATTTATTCAGAATTCAGATCCATTAAATATATACGTAGAACGGGAGTGGCGTTAATATTAGCACTTCTATCAGATCCTGTAGTGATCAATTTTTAGAGAAAGGTACAAAATGGTGACTATTGTCTACTATTTATCATGGTTCGTATATTGTACTTTCGTACCCAATCTGGAACCAATGATTTGGCGGGCTAAGAAGTGATCAGTAAACTGTCGTACTCTGAAAAAGAAAAATATTTTCAAAATAATTTGACCCAGAAAACGTTTGCTTCAAAAGGTCCTCAGCCTGTCAAAAGACTCAAACCCGAAACCTTCTCGTGTATTTGCCCTATAGAGAGAATCCGCTTGGCTAAGAAGTTCATAACATTGCCATCCGGAATTATAACGGACCAACACATAAAACTATGTGTAATCATGAACTTTTATAGTCTGGATAATACCGTTTAGTGAGTATTACTCATAAATGTGGATGGCACAAAAAAAAAAAAAAAATAACAAAGACCAGAGTGACGTCAACTTCATTCTCTCTATTGACAGTTTGGGAGGCATGGCCATCGATATCTGAAATGAGACTTTTCTGTCCAAAAATGAAAATAAATTATGTTTTCTCAGAATTCGACACTATGTATTATTTGCATTGACACCCATAAATTGAGTGATTTATGCCTTATCTGAAGGAAAGATTGAATATAGACTGATTTGACAGACAAAAGACAGATTATTGTGCCTTGTGTGGCATGTAAAGGTGGTAAGGATCAACGCGTGATCATGCATAATTCGTGCAACAAATCCAGTTTTGTTCCGGAATTTTTGTTTTTGTTATTATTTTTCTTCTGCTGTCAATTCAACAACACACTCGTTTGATTACAAAAAAAAAAGGACATGACTTCATGCTACAATTTTTTTAAAAGGTGCAAACAGTGTGCAATTAAATCTAGATAGATTACCTACCATGCGACGTGTAGTTATTTACAAGTCTGGCAATTCAAATTGTTATGGGCTCATTGTTGTAATGGAAATAAATACTCTCAAACTAACGCTAAATATTGTCCCTTACACTTTATTTTTTAACGCTTTTGTTCGATTCTTGGTTTTGTTTTTGTTTTTGTTTTGTTTTGTTTGTATTTTTTTTATTTTCCGGATTCCTTGTTTTACAAAATAAATTCATTACTTTTAGGATATTATGTCTCGCTTGAGGACGAGAGACGCATGCGCACAACCAACATGACGTTCTCTCTCTAATAACTTTACCGCCGGTGACGTCACAGACTATGGGTGACGTCCAATCAAGGGACGCAACTCTTCCGCTAATATCATTCCCTATACACAGACATACGAACGAAACACGACATATCTCGATACTTATCCCTCGTTCAATGCTGCCACAATCTGACAAGCCTCTATCATCATTTATGGCCAGAAAACATTCGTTTCAAAATATTGATGAATTCACATGACTCTAAACTTGTTACAACTGCCAACTAGCCTCAAACCTGAGACGTCTTAAATAAGTGTCACACTTTTTGACAATTGTCATAAGTTGAGGGCTGTCTTAACCGGTTAACTGTCGTACTCCAGAAAGGCGCGTATTTTTTTTTTAAATGGCCAGAAAACTCATCCTTAAAATATTGATCGGTTTAAATTACCCTCATCTTGGCAAAGAAAAAAAAACACTTTCAAACCTGGGACCTCGCGAGGCAAAGTCCCAGGTTTGAGAGGTCTTTATTTTTGCCAAGATGAGAGTAATTTAAACTGATCGATATAAATTGAAGGACGAGTTTTCTGGCCAAATTTTAAAATACGCGTCTTACTGGAGTACGACAGTTAACTGGTTAATCAATCGTATTTATTTGTTAAAATAAGTAAAAGTTTTCTGGCCAAATTTTAAAATAAGCGTGTTTCTGGAGTTAACTGGTTAATCAATCGTATTTATTTGTTAAAATAAGTAAAAGTTTTCTGGCCAAAATGTAAAGAACAAAAACCTATGTGTTTTGTCAGAGTGTGTAGAAATATGAACACAGCTGTTACACGTTTGTGTAATGGTTGTTCTCACTGTTGCGTACTATACTGTTAACCAATAAGCTTAGCTGAAATCAATACACCTCAAATTTTTTTTATTACCCTTGGTATGTCCATAATGTGTGTGTCGTAAGCCTAAATATGTTTTATTTGAAAACAAAATAGGATTTATCTTTTAAAATATCAGCCTACCGCCAGTTTTTTTTTACTCCAAAGCTGTCCTGAAGGGGAATAAATACAGGTAATCCATCGAACAAACAACCGTTGACAACAGACCGAAAACATCCATTTTTGTCAAGGGGGAGGTTGGTGGGTGGGGGGGGGGGGATGAAGGGGGGAGGGATTGATTATATAACCTGCGGAATGGACTTTAAAAAATCATGGCGAAAGTTGAAGTCGAACTCGGGTTGTCGGATTACAGCGCTGTATTAACCCCCCCCCCCCCCCCCCCCCCCCAAACCTATAAGCTGGATGAGGAGCTGATAGTAGTAGTAATATCTGGAGTGTTTAGTCCGTGTCCCGGGTATCTTATGGGATTCTTTACACAGCGCCCGGAGTGACAGCGAGAGGATGTTCTTAGAATAAAGAAAAGGAGATTGGGGGAGGATTCTAATAGAAGGAATAAAAACCGAAAAAAATCAAATTCTATTTAAATGAATAATGTTGGGGACCTCTTTGTACCATCGAACACTGTCATCTCATAATAATACGCATCTAGAGTACGTTTTTCATTGTACGTACATAATATTTCTCTTCAAGGTTTTGTTATCCCACGAGAGGCGTCGAACTAGCTCCGGTAACCTATAGATAGTATGCGCTTGGATAAGATGCTCATAACATTGCCATCCGGAAGTATAACGGACCAACACACAAAACTATGTGTAACCATGAACGTTTATAGTCAGGTTAATACAGTTCAGTGAGCATTACTCATAAACGCGGATGGCAAAAAAACAATAACAAAGACCTGAGTGACGTCATCTTCGAACTATCTATAAGCCTTGTCCACCACTGACTGAACCCGACTCCCTCCCCCTCCCCCTCTCCCCCATCCACCCCTACTCTGTCAACACAAAATGAAATAAAGTGAATTGAATTCAAATATGGGCAGACAGTTCTAGAGCGAGCAGATCATATTATTACAAAGCAAACAGATAAAAATAAGAAAAAAATGCATATCCATTTAGCTCATTTCCGCTGTTGTAACCGCGATCAATGCGCTTTATAATAGTTCATTTAATCCCCCCCTCAACTCAGCAGGCGATATTGGATTACATTTCAATTTCAGACATAAACATGGGGGCTTTGGGAGTGAAGCGGGGGGAGGCGGGGAGCCCTATACAATACGCTTCAACAGTCGTAACGTCACTTCCTTCGTAATGACGCATGGTAACTTAGTAACTGGCTCTAAACTATCGGAACAATGGCTGGCGGACGCCCTTATGAAATATTTCTCCGACGAGCATAAAAGCGTATCCAGATGGGAAAAAAACCCCATTATAAATCTGATCATGTTTTGACTTTTACACATTCTGACCACAAGACATATGAAAAGTTCTAGCCAGCATGAAGAATAAAAAGTACCGATTTTCTTTGTTTAGAACCACGATGGCCGCCGTTGCTGGGCGACGTGACATCTGACTATTGAATACAATTGGAAACCAGAGATTCATATTAAACGCTTATGAAACCTAAAATTGTCTTTAATAAAAACGGTCAATGTATTCGGAATACAGAGCAATCAATGGGCTTCAAAACAGTATGTGCAGATTCGTCCCTTCCCTATGGAACTCCCGCCTTCTGTCATTCTAATGGGAGCGATCTATATTCATGTTTTCGTCCAACCGAGTCATCGATCACATGATTTGTTGCTGTCAAACTATTGGATATTTCTTCAAAAATGTAAACACGCTGCTGTGTTTATTTAAGTTGTAAACATACACATGTGTCAAGCTGAACAAAATTACCAATCGTGATGTTAGATATTTCAAAAGCTGTGAACACTTTTCACTATGTGGGTCACTTTGAGCACATATTCCAATGTGATCAATGACCTCGAGCACATGGAAATGTAATATAGATCATGCCCATTCATGTCACGTCTGCGGATCAGAATTTGGCCCAATATGTCGTGAGTCGTGCGAAGCTTGTACGATTACTCTAAATATAAGTGGCTTGAAACCCAAAAACACCTTTTTATTGGGAGGCCTTCCGAAAGCTCCTACATCCCCAGTATTCTTGTTTAGTAGGGGTTTTGGGAGGGAGGGGGAGACTTTTTAAAAAAAGTTTCCCCCCTCCCAAACCAAACCCCATACAAGAACGTTATAAAAAAACAAGAATACTGGGGATGTAGGAACTTTCGGAAGGCCTCCCTTTTTATCATTCCGGATAACCCATCTGCACTCATTAATAGTAATAAGTAATTGTAACCGCTTCACCGTGTTCGAAAATTGTTTTCGATAGTGGACCAAACGATAAGTAAACTGGTAAAATGTCAGTCACGTTCGAAACGTGAATAGCTTTGTATTTTCGTCATTCTCGTTCCGTCTTGTTGACAAAAAAAAAATTATATAATTAGTTCACGGTAATTCACATGCAAATTATTAGACTACCGTCGTGTTGTTTTGTACGATACGACAAAAAAAAAAAATACCACGAATGAATGAATGAATTAATGAATGAATAAATGAATGAATGAATGAATGATTGAACTCAATCACTTCCAATTGAGAACAAATCGATCATTCATCTACCCATTGAAATCAAACGGTTTACCTGTGGGGAAAATCCTCCTTGCCACGGGTAAAAAGTGTTGGGAGAGTTTTAGCTTTATTTTTTTTGTTTTCTTTAAACTGTAATTTTTCGCGATCATAAGTGACAGGTGAACCCGCCGAACCAATGCGAATAATGGGAGACCTTTCAACAAATATTGCCCTCAGTCAGTCACGGCAATTCGACACAACTCCGGACTTCCCCTATCGATGTGACGGAAACAGCAAGACGGTTTGTAAATGTATGGCAAATTGAAACAAGACCATTTCTGACATAATTTATCGTTTGCCAACGTTTTAAATGACAATGAACCCCTCAATAATGAATTCCTTGCACTTTCTCCATCCCCCCCCCCCCCCCCACCCTCCAACCAACACACACATTCTATGATTTGAACTCTCTTTCTCTCTCTCTCTCTCTCTCTCTCTCTCTCTCTCTCTCTCTCTCTCTCTCTCTCTCTCTCACACACACACACACACACACACACACAAACACACATACTACTTCTACTACTTTATGACGACGACTACTACTACTACTACTGCAACTACTACTACTGATACTACTACTACTACTACTACTACTACTACTACTACTACTACTACTACTACTACTACTATCACCACTACTACTACTCCTACTACTAATACTACTCCTATACAACAACTATTACTATTACTACTACTACTACTACTACTACTACTACTACTACTACTACTACTACTACTACTACTACTACCACCACCACTACTTCTACTCCTTTACAACAATAACAACAACTATTACTACTACTACTACTACTACTACTACTACTACTACTACTACTACTACTACTACTACTACTACTACTACTACTACTACTACTACTATCACCACTACTACTACTCTATACTAATACTACTCCTATACAACAACTATACTATTACTACTACTACTACTACTACTACTACTATACTATACTACTACTACTACTACTACTACTACTACTACTACTACTACTACTACTACTATCACACTACTACTACTCCTACTACTAATACTACTCCTATACAACAACTATTACTACTACTACTACTACTACTACTACTACTACTACTACTACTACTACTACTACTACTACTATACTACCACCACCACTACTACTACTCACTTTACAACATAACAACAACTATATACTACTAACTACTACTATACTACTACTACTACTACTACTACTACTACTACTACTACTACTACTACTACTACTACTACTACTACTACTACTACTACTACTACTACTACTCCTACTACTAATACTACTCCTATACAACAACTATTACTATTACTACTACTACTACTACTACTACTACTACTACTACTACTACTACTACTACTACTACTACTACTACTACTCTACTACTATACTACTCTATACACACATACTATACTACTACTACTACTACTACTACTACTACTACTACTACTACTACTACTACTACTACACCACACTACTACTACTCCTTACAACATAACCACTATACTACTACTAACTACTACTACTACTACTACTACTACTACTACTACTACTACTACTACTACTGCTACTACAACTACTAGCACCACCACCACCAATCCTTTTTAATAAATTATAATTATAATTTAAAATTATGTAGCCTGACATCAACATTCATTTTCAACAAGTTTTAATGATTTAAAACTCATGAAAAGCTCACGAAGCTCTGAAACTGGAGGCAAAAAGTCGTAATTTTACGAAATACGAAATAGTTCTCGTAA
>NC_088364.1:71316508-71319008 GCF_034508935.2 Berghia stephanieae | reverse complement strand
TGTTCATGATAAAAAAAAAAAAAATTAAAAAAACATATCGCGGCAACTGCTAGGTAGGTACATATACAAAAACAATTATTTTATTGGTATTTGATAGAGGGATACAGGGAGTACAATAGTTCGTGTGGATTTGTTTGATGCATAAATTACACAGTATACTCAAAGGGTAAACTGATAGCCTGATGGCGTTGACGGCCAATAGTATTAATAATAACACGACACGACACGGCTCGAACACGGACAAAACAACATGTTTTTTTCCCCCTCCTCTCATTTTGAATAGAAAAAAAAGTACCCTATTATTTTATATTATAACGATGAAGTAAGACTACTACCCTCAATATTTAAATAAATACGATAGATATAATGAAATTGACGTCACTCAGCTCTTTGTTACTGTTTTTAGCCAGCCATTTTTATGAGTAGTTATCAAATTGTATTAATCGTTACACATCGTTTTGTGTGTTTGTACGTTATATCCGACTAGTGAAATTAAATGTGAGATATTTTTTTTGATAAACGCCCAGCACCAATATTATATATATATATATATATATATATATATATATATATATATATATATATATATATATATATATATATATATATATAGTTGTAAAGTGTTGGGAGCATGACAATCAAGGATAGATAAGGCCCTATTCAAATGCAATATCCATATATGCTTTTTTTATCACTGTTTTCAATGCACATAGAAATCGCTGTTTTGTCCATGATTTCTGAACAAATATATTTGATTATACTCTCTAGCCATTACTGAAAAGAAAACAAAAGCTCCTTTTTATCAATTAACTGCCGTACTCTAGAAAATCTCGTATTTAAAAATTTGGCCAGAAACTCGTCCCTTGGCAAAAACTCATAAATCTGGGACCTCGCGAACTATTATATATACCGTCAAATTATAAGTATCAAGCTATCTTGTGCGTGTGTGTAATAGCCTATCTCTGTGTCAGTGCGCGAGCGAGCTCATGTGAATGCATTTCTGTAACAAATATATTCTATTTCATTTATCTTAATTCAAAATTTTACAACACCGCTGCTTGACCTGTTCTGTATATAATGAATTAAATATACAAGTAAAATTTCAATCTAATTTTTTTTAAATCGTTCTTGAAATAAACAACCCCCCCCCCCCCAAAAAAAAAAAAAAAAAAAAAAAAACTAACAAAAAAAAAAAAACTAACAAAAACTCCGCAAAAAAAATTTTAAAAACAAAAATACCCAACCTTCCAGCCTCAAAAAAAGACTGTTTTTTCTTAGCCTAGGACACTAATGTTTCGTAATTGCAAACTCCTTAGCGTATCGAGTACAGCGCCGTTTTAATAAGAACACGTTTACTTTTAACGGTGTTTACATGGCCTGGAATGGTCTGAATCGGACCGAAGTTGAAAACACTCTCAAAGCCATTAAAGCTTTCTCGAGATATTTTCAAACAACATCATTCATTTAAAAATAAAATTTAAAAAAATCAGATTATTCTTCTTGGCGTCTCCTCACCATCGAGTTCAATTTAGAGTAACATTTCTATCTCTTCCATTTTTAGCAAGACTTGCTGCGTCTTGGCAATAATAATAATTGTGACCCTTCGCCTCAAAACAGTATTAAGTCGGGATAGTTAAGATGTTGAAAATTGAATTTATAGCCAGAAATATCAGACTTGTGTTGAGTGTGTATATTTTATTGAGGAGAATGGATATCATATTTTAGGGTGCTTATGCCAACAATTTATATTTTTGACCAGTTTGACATTTAATTCGGTTTTTGAGCATATGGTTCGTTAGGACATAATACCGTTTTGAGACGATGGGTCACCATTGTCTGCTACGGACATTGTTAAGTGATCACAGAAAGAAAAATGGATGCCTTGCGGCAGGCATCTCGGTGCTAAATGAATGGAAGTCGTCTTCTATAACTTTGTTTGTTTTGTTTGTTTTTCATTTGGATCACTGAAAGACTGGGCGAGACTTCTAATACAATGTACTCGCTTTACTGTTTATTTTAGGTATTCAATCCTATGTACGTACTTTATTGCAACCATGCTTTCAATAGAATACAGTCCTACACATTCTTCCTCTAACTCTTATGTTTTCAAAAGTTTTATTTTTCAAAAAGTTTATTTTTAATTTATCCACTTAATTCTATTCACACAACACCGCCCTCTTCCCATTCCTGAAACTTCCCCCTCTTCCAACGCACCCCCCCCCCCTCTTTCCCAATTAAAAAAACTAACAAGTAGTAGTAGTAGTAGTAGTAGTAGTAGTAGTAGTAGTAGTAGTAGTAGTAGTAGTAGTAGTAGTAGTAGTAGTAGTAGTAGTAGTAGTAGTAGTAGTAGTAGTAGTAGTAGTAGTAGTAGTAGTAGTAGTATAGTAGTAGTAGTAGTAGCAGTAGTAGTAGTAGTAGTAGTAGTAGTAGTAGTAGTAGTAGTAGTAGTAGTAGTAGTAGTAGTAGTAGTAGTAGTAGCGTATGGCTACACCTTCAAATA
>NC_088364.1:71299008-71306508 GCF_034508935.2 Berghia stephanieae | reverse complement strand
GTCTAGATGACACCACAGACCTTTAAATCAGAGGGTAGATCAATATTTTTACTCATTTGTTTAACATTAAAAATTTTACTTAATCATTTCGGTCGAAGGATTTCTTGTATACAGTACTTAATCAAAAATAGAATCCAATTGATAGAGTAGCAAGCAGTTGTGCATGTACTGTCTGTTTCAATCTATAGAAACAATTATTAACACCAGCTCCGTAGAGCCGATGGCTCAAACGAACAACTGATAGGCCCCTTCGGCTCCAAAGACTTTCTTAACTTAGTAAATGAGAACAAATGAAGCATTGAAAAGCCCTCATATTCTTTTCTATCAGTACACCTAAATATTTTCCATGAGAAGTAAATGTTTCTTACCTCATAAGCATCCGGTATGTTAACGGGCTCTCCATTTTTAGCCACATAGCCAATAATTCCAGTTCCCCAAGTAATCCGAATTTCGTTCTCATGATTACAGGCGGTTTCAAAACTAGAATCACAACTAACATCGAACAGCTTCGATGTAAGAAACTTTTCTCTGGTCCCTTTGCCTTGAACAAGGAATAGTGAACATCTGTCTGCATTCAACAAAATGCAAAGGTTTTGAAGGATTTTATAACACAAGCTGGTTACGTCTAAATCATTACAAATATCAATCACAAGTTCGTACATCAATTCTTTCTCATCTAAAGCTTTTAATTCACTTTTAGATCTTCTGCGACATTTTGACTGAGTAGGTGTGGATGATGAAGGGCCGAGGAAAGTTGGTAGTCCATCAACTGTTGAAATAATCGGACTTAATATTCCACCTTTCTCAAATTCTTGTGCAGAAATTTTTCTTACAGGAGTATTCGCTCCAGAACTGGCTTTAGAATTTGAACTCGCACTTGAAGTACTAAGTGTATCTGCACCGGCTAACGCATGTGCAATTAGCCAACCATCAATCATACTTTTTCTTGCTTTCCTAGCAAAATAGTCATGAACAAATTCTGGATGCTCATCAAGCCACTTTTCCATTGTTTCATAATCCTGTCTCAACTCCTTATCTTCTTCTTCCCCTCCCCCTCCACTCAAATGAGAGTAGCTTCCTGCTGCTCCAACACTCATCCTTCCTACAGCATAACTCGTTCCTCTTGATGCAAATGTTTTAAAGCCCCATGGTTCACCTGTTGCAGGTCTCCCCACAACACTGTAAACAGTAGAAGGGCTTTGAACAGGGAAACTGCAAGGCGCCGTCACAGTCCGGACAGGTGGAAGTGGAACGGTGCCAGCCCCTCTAACACCTAGACTGGTCACACTAGACTGACCAACAGTGCTTGCCGATGCCGGTGGTGGCTGTGGTGCGATTCCACTACTACTACTAGTAACTCCGCTACTGCTATTACCACTATTCCTGCTGCTGCTAGCACCATCAACGTTGTCGCGATTTGAATCCAGCATGATGAATTTTTGCACTGACGGTCTGTCGCCAGGTTCGTTATTTTACACCACTGGCAAAATAGATGTCAGAGATGGAGATGAATACCAATAGAAATTGGCGTAGGTGAATCAATCGATTGGCAACATGTGTGTTAGTTGGTGTTAGCCCTCGCGACGGCTACCTAGAATTTGAGGTATCCGAGCGATCGTGAGCACTTCAATCATAGGTGATGAGCAGGCTTAAGTGATAAAAAAAAGACGGCTTGGTGAGATCATTGAAAATAACGATGTACAGAGGCCACACTTAACAATTTTCTCTAGTTCGATGATGAAACAGAACAAAAGCTATGGGCAGTTAACACATACCTTCGTGGTGATAATGAGATATTAATATAATTAACAACGCAATGGAAAATGGTGTAGATATATTGACATACACTATCACAAAAGGACATGTCCATCGTATCCAAGTCAATGTTCCTATTTTTCATGTTTACAAAAAAATAAAGAGAGATGCGTGTGTGTCTCGCCGTCGGAAATCTCTCCTCTTCGACAAACAAGATTTAAACGACGAGACGACACAAATCGTCTTCGACTCTTCACAATCCCTCACTTCCAAGCAGGCTGTAAGCAGCCGATCCCGGCGTTACGTTGTCTGAAGAACGCCTATTATCAAGTTGAATCCATGTTTGAAAATTCCCTAACTTCTCGGTTTAAAGAAATTTCGCATTTCGTTTATATTCGTAGTTTTTCAGGTCTATTTTAGAACAACTCCCACTTCATTCTCAAATTTTGTGTAAAACTTTCCGAAACGACTATTTTCGAATCACGCCATTGGCTAAACTACTCCACGTGATGTAAACAAAAGGGCGTGTCCTATCTACTACTACGAAACGACCCTGAGAGTACTTACACCATGAGAGTGGACCGCTCATTGACATTAATGATAAAATCCATTTAAAGTTAAATTCAATATTGAATGCATATATTAATCAGTCCATCGACAAAATTATTATTCAAATTGTTTTAGTACTCTATTGGTTAGTAGCCGTATCTAATCTACTGCTGTCTCCAGTTCTTGGTACAAGTCTTAGTCTTCTTCTTAGTAAGAAGAAGCGGTGGCTGTAGTTGAGCAGTGTGACGCAGTCGTTCATGCACGCTTTCGCTATCGTGGAAGCTTGGCGGAAGCTTGGCGTGACAGATTTCTGATAGATTGTCTAATATTTGAAGTCGAACTTTATATGTAAATTCATCAATGCACCAATGCCATGGTGTGTCAAAATTGACGTGAACGGTCAAAATCTATCCATTGCACTTCCGCGTATATTTTTCAGGGGGAGTAATAGATGTAAATATCTTTTAGGCCTTTACGATTTTACGCTTATGTTTCTTGAATTAGATACTCTTGAGAACTCCGATTTGATATTTCGCATATATTCTTTATATTCTCTCTTTTCTAAAACTTTTGATATATTTTTTATATGTTTTCTTTTTCAACTTGTTATCTTGTTATTCCCTACTGTCAACTACAATGCAAATTCAGTGGGTGTATATGGAAATAACCTTACACCATGTCAGTGATTAATTTTACATCGAAGATGTAGCGACGGTTGCTTGTGGTATATTAAGCAAGCAAAAACGAATTAACGAATCCATCAAGTAAAGTTCCTCGCACAAGCCACAAAATAATAATAATAATAATATATAATAATAATAATAATAATAATAATAATAATAATAATAATAATAATAATAATATATAATAATATGATGATAATAATAATATTGATGATAATAATAATGATAATAATAATAATAATAATAATAATAATAATAATAATAATAATAATATATATATAATATAATATTATTATTATTATTATTATTTAGTATATTATTATATATAGTAGTAGTAGTAGTATGTAGTAGTAGTAGTAGTAGTAGTAGTAGTAGTTAGTAGTAGTAGTGTAGTTAGTAGTAGTAGTAGTAGTAGTAGTAGTAGTAGTAGTAGTAGTAGTAGTAGTAGTAGTAGTAGTAGTAGAGTAGTAGTAGTAGTAGTGTAGTAGTAGTAGTAGTGTAGTAGTAGTAGTAGTAGTAGTAGTAGTAGTGGTAGTAGTAGTAGTAGTAGTAGTAGTATGTGTGTAGTAGTAGTGTAGTAGTGTAGTAGTAGTAGTAGTAGTAGTAGTAGTAGTAGTAGTAGTAGTGTAGTAGTTGTGGTGGTAGTGGTAGTAGGTGTGTAGTAGTAGTAGTAGAGTAGTAGTAGTAGTAGTAGTAGTAGTAGTAGTGTTAGTAGTAGTAGTAGTAGTAGTAGTAGTAGTAGTAGTAGTAGTAGTAGTAGTAGTAGTAGTAGTAGTAGTAGTTAGTAGTTAGTAGTAGTAGTAGTAGTAGTAGTAGTAACAAAAATAATACTGATCATTGGTCATAGGATACTTTGTGAACCGGATCGATCAAAGCTGATGGATCCAAACATTTGTCTCAATCTATGTTAATTTCCTAAATACTGTAGTATAATAATTAAAATAGACGAGTAACTGTTCATGAAAGCCTTTATTTATACGAAATACTGCTTTTTCTCCTGTTATTTAACTAAACAAGTCACCGATTCACTATCACACAAAAAAGTTACCTCCCTTCTTAAAAAAAAAAAACAAACCAAAAAACTTCCTAAGCCCTGAACTATAAAAATGTACGATAATTTAACATTTAGAACTATATTTATATCATCAACATAAAAATCTTTATCCAAATTTGTCTTTTTTGTCAATTTGATTACCATACTTTCAATTATTTACCAATCTAAAATTTATTTTTTAAATCTAAAACTGCTACATTCTGGGGCAGCGTGGAGCAGCGTGGCTCAGCGGTTCGGTCTTTGCTTCCTACCCGAAAGGTATCAAGTTCGATCACCCGCCGCTGCTCTGTGTGGCCTTGAGCAAGTCACCTCGCCTTAGCTCAATTTGCGGCGCTGCACTGCGGCTGACGCCTGGGTTATTCCAGTATTCCCTTGGAATAGACCCTAGAGACAAATTTCTCCTATGGGATGAATAAAGGGAATTTTCTTTTTATTTATTTTATTCTCTGACATTGTCTTCATACATTAAATATTTTATTATAAAAATACATAAAGAAGATAGCATATGCGTGGTCGAATTAATGTGAAAGTATAATTATAGGGGCTATAGCATAGCCTGCATAAACAGCGAATTTGCGCCTTCGCCTCTCAGTCGTGAGAGTACGTAGAAACCGCGTCTACGTTCGCTAGGGCATTATGATCGGTCATAATTGGATTCAATAGTCTGATGTCACGTCGCCCAGCAACGGCGGCCATCGTGTTTCTAAACAACGAAAATCGGTACTTTTTATTCTTCATGCTGGCTAGAACTTTTCATATGTCTTGTGATCAGAATGTGTAAAAGTCAAAACATGATCAGATTTATAATGGTTTGTTTTTTTTCCTGTGGATACTAGTGCGGGGCGGTCCTTGGCAAGCTTAAGGACCACGGTCCTACGGTCCTTGGGAAATGAAGACCGCAAGGACCGGTCTCTAGACCGGTCCGTTCATTCTTGAACCGTTAAAGACCGCTACACGATGAAAACCGTGGCCTACAGGAGTAAAACACACGGAGTAGTCACACTCATTTCAAATTGTAACCTAATTAGAGAAGAGGGGTGATGCCTTCTTTATTTGCTCACCGTACTTCATTGTTACTTCGATAATTTAATAAAATTTGAAATTTATCCCCATTAACGGAGATAATGGCATCGCCCAAGGCGTTGATCGAGTTGTTCGGGGCGTTGATACACACACGCAACTCCTACCCCCCCCCCCCCCCCCCCCCCCCCCCACACACACACACACATTAGAGGGCAGCGAGCATTGAAGAGTAAGAGAGAGACGTGAAGTTATAATAAGAGGGGGTGGATGAGGTGATAAGAGGGTCGATGGTGACTTTTCGCGAGATCTAACAAACTCAGCTACCCATTCATTGCTGAGTAGACAGGGATTCAGAAAAAAATCGACTGCACCCGGGATCGATCTCTGGCCCTTTGCGTATAAAGAGAGTGCTCTATCAACTGAGCTATCGGGGTCCCCAAATATTCTATTGGACCTTTTAAAAATACAGACGTTATAACTGGTTTTTTTGGACGGAAGAAACTAATGAAACTCATATTACTTGATTAGTTAAAACACCAAACGAAATTTTAATATTATTGTATTATTTTAAATGACAACAATGCGATAGAAAGGAGTGGCGACAAGAGATGGACAAAAGAAAACAAAAAATCAGACTTGCAACTTGCTAGGTTCGACACACACACACACACACACACACACACACACACACACACACACACACATCTTTAGTAGTCACATACATTTCAAACAATAACCCATTAGAGAAGAGGGGTCATGCCTTCATCATAGATCATTGTCATTGCGATCATTATGGTGTAGTAAATTTTGAAATTTACCCCGTATAATGGAATCGTCCAAGGCGTGCGCCTCCTGTTCCCCCCATCTCACACACGAAAGGGCGGTTTGCGGAGTGGAGGGAGGTGGTCGTCTGCCTCTATGGTCGTCTGTGTCGTTTAGTGTATGGCAAAGGGGGGTGGGTGCGATTAATTAAGTGGGATGGGTGGTGATTGGTGGAAGATAGGCAAAGGACCGAGGCAACGAATCGCTGGGGAAGTAGTATGGCGCGAGACCGTTGAAAGGTGATAAGAAGTGAGGACCGCCGGCGGTCTTCCTCTTTGGGACTGGACCACGGTTCACAGCTAAAAGACCGTGGGACCGGTCCTCGGTCCGGTCCTCAGCGCGGCACTAGTGGATACGCTTTTATGCTCGTCAGAGAAATATTTCATAAGGGCGCCCGCCATTGTTCCGATAGTTTAGAGCCAGTTACTAAGTTACCATGCGTCATTACGAGGGAAGTGACGTCATGACTGTTGAAGCGTATTTGACGTTGGGAATTGTTGCTAATTTTTTTTGGATGTACCTCCAAACTTTATTACCGGATCTATTTCGATCGCTGATGGCAAAAATGATTTGTTTCGATATAATATGTTAATTTCCACAATACAGCAGTATTATTATATAAAGTATAATAGATGATTGCCTATTGGTATTAGCCTTTGTTTCTGGACAAATGTTTCGGGTTCTCCACCAGCAATAATAATAATAATAATAATAATAATAATAATAATAATAATAATAATAATAATAATAATAATAATAATAATGATAATAATAATAATAATGATAATAATAATAATAATAATAGAAATAATAATAATAAAAAATAATAATAATAATAATAATAATAATAATAATAATAATAATAATAATAATAATAATAATAATAATAATAATAATAATAGATAATAATAATAATAATAATAATAATAATAATAATAATAATAATAATATAATAATAATAATAATAATAATAATAATAATAATAATAATAATAATAATGATAATAATAATGATGATGATGCTGATGATGATGATGGCGATGATGATGGCGATGATGATGACAATGATGATAATAATAATAATAATAATAATAATAATAATAATATGTCAAGTCAAGTCCCAGATTTGATAGTTTGTGCCAAGATGAGGGTCATTTAAATCGATTGATATTTGAAGGGCGAATTTTCTGGCCATATTTTTAAATGCGAGTTTTTCAATACTAGGTTGGGGCAGTTCACTGGTTAAAATTTAATTTTTCATTCTATGCATTTCACAATCCACGGCTTGCAGTAGTTCAGTATTCATTCTGTAGTAAGTGGATTCAACAGTCTGATGTCACGTCGCCCAGCAACGAAGACACTACAGGCGGCTTGAACTGTAGACAGAAAATGTAGTGCCATGCTGAAAGAATGATTTAGGCTTTGACTAAGAAGAATCGTTGTTCTAAACAAAGAAAATCTGTACTTTTAATTCTTCATGCTGGATAGAACTTTTCATGTCTTGTGATCAGAATGTTTAAAAGTCAAAACATGATCAGATTTATAATGGGTTTTTTTTCCCTTTGGATACGCTTTTATGCTCGTCTGAGAAATATTTCATAAGGGCGTCCGTCAT
>NC_088364.1:71287114-71292114 GCF_034508935.2 Berghia stephanieae | reverse complement strand
TCTTCTTACAATTTTATATTGTTTGAGTTTTTCTTAGAAAAAAAAAAAGATGGAATATTCCAGTGACGCGCATTGACTTAGGACTATATATTATATCTTGTTTTCATTCAAAATCTAAATTAAATCAATTCTATGATTGATAAAATGATATCCCATGCCGTTTCACAATTAAATTTCATATCTATGTACCTACATCATATTTGGTTATTCACAGAGGAGCATTGGGTGTTATAATAAGATTTGTGACCTAAATCGGGAACTATTTTACCTCGAGCAAACAGCCGGTAAACTTGGCGTTCGCTTTTGGGTCAAAATAATATCTGGAAAAATTGATATCAAAAATCATTCCCTTATCCCAAGCTAGATAAATTAATTAATTAAACTTCCTTCCGCTATGGTATCATGAGATACTGTCGCCTTGGCATTCCGTGAATGAATCTAGATAATTCACCAAACAAGATGTCTGATGTCAACAGGAATCACCCAAATCGGGGGTTAATTATCTTG
Organism: Berghia stephanieae; assembly: GCF_034508935.2. Taxonomy (NCBI): domain Eukaryota; kingdom Metazoa; phylum Mollusca; class Gastropoda; order Nudibranchia; family Aeolidiidae; genus Berghia; species Berghia stephanieae. The sequence continues at coordinate 71,291,607 of NC_088364.1, read as the reverse complement.
CCCAAGGGAAAAACTGAAAGTGCCTGAAGCGGGGTTCGAACCCAGGACCTTCCGGGTCACAGTGCAATCAATGCCTTAACCCCCCGGCCACTTCGCCCCCCCCCCCCCCCCCCCCCCCCCCCTAAGCTAAGAAAATATAAAAATATATTTAAAACGATGTTTTTACCACCACCGGTAGACCAAAGTTGTTTTGATTCTTTACCAGGTAATACTTATTTATAAAAAGAAAAAGGGAGAATAATTTGTACTTGAATGTCCTTATCTCAAGAAGCTCAAGGGGTGCAAGTACTGGATTGGCTATCACTTGTTCAATTTGATTTCACCTTGTAAATGAAGCACAGCTTTACGCAACGCGATTGTGATGACGATGGCAGGTATTAGAAACAGATGGCGGGCAGATAGTTGTTTTTTAAAGTGTTTTGTGTATGTGTGTGTGTGTGTTTGTGTGTGTTTGAGTGTGTTTAGTTTTGGTTGTTTGTTTTGCTTTGTTTTTGTTTTGTTTTATTTTTGTTTGTTTGTGTGACCAATTGTGTTCTTGTCTATTTACATAAAATAATTATAATGTTTTATTAAATATCTTTTTGTTTGCCACAAAAGAAAACAAATCGTGAGTTGTATTCAATAGTTCAACCAATGAAATAACTTGTTTCCTTGATCTCTACAAACGACAACTCACCAGACGCTACACAAACCTAAAAAATAACGTCAAACTGCCAGTCCTAGAGGGTTCTTGTGTCAGGCTATATTAACGATGGCTACGGTAAAATAACGTCCTTAATAGCGGTCGGTGTCCGGAGGTTGTAACCATAATAGCCATCTTGAATACATGACGACTTTAGGGAGTTCGAAGATGACGTCACTCGGGTCTTTGTGATTGTTTTTTTGCCATCCGCGTTTATGAGTAATGCTTGGCTAAGAAGCTCATAACATTGCCATCCGGAAGTATAACGGACCAACACACAAAACTGTGTGTATCCATGAACGTTTATAGTCAGGTTAATACAGTTTAGTGAGTATTACTCATAAACGTGGATGGCAATAAACAATAACAAAGACCAGAGTGACGTCAACTTCATTCTATCTATACGAGAGCAATAGCCGTCCAACAGATTATGAACACTGTTCACAATTTTGTGATAATGCTCAAGAATCTGGAAGTTTACATGGATCAGGCCGAACTCTAAGACTGATAGTTTGACGTCAATTTTTAGATTTGTGTAGCTTCTGGTGAGTTGTCGTTAGTAGGGCTCAAGGAAACAAGTTATTTCATTGGTTGAACTTTAGAATACAACTCATGATTTGACGTCATTTTTGGTCAGTGTCAGCGTGGCCTTCGTAAAGTTATGGCCTGGCACTGGAGCCATCGTTATGTTATAGCCTGACACTGAAATCCAAAAGGACTGGCAGTTTGACGTCATTATTTGGTCTTTGCACCGCCTAGTGAGTTGTCGTTAGTAGTGCTAATGGAAACAAGTTATTTCATTGGTTGAACTATTGAATACAACTCACGATTTGTTTTCTCTTGAGGCAAAAGACTGGCATTTTGACGTCATTTTTTGGTCAGTGTCAGGCCATAACTTTACAAAGGCCACGGTGTTTTTCACAATATTTTGATGCAGTGATGCATAGAATAACACTGTAACCTTGTCTAACGCCACCGGTTTATAACTATTTCTTGGCATACTCTAGAAAGACACGTATTGAAAAATGTTGGCCAGAAAACTTGTCCTAGTCTAATATCGATGGATTTAAATGACTCATATAATGCCAAAAACTCTCAAACCTGAGACTTCGCGAAGTTGGTCGCCGTGTAATGAAGATAGCTTTGATTATTTAAACTGAAACTAATTGATGTCCAACAGACAGTAAATGGTACTGTCAAACGCTCATCTCCTAGGGATGGCAATCGCCTAGGGATGGCAAAACAAATACCAGTTCTAAAAATCACACAAACCTATTCTTACAAAGAACCTATCACTTCTTTGGATGGCAAAATTGGAACGATAAAAAAATGGGTCACGCATGCTATCTATATGGCATTAAAGAAAGATTTGATTACATTGGTTAAAAGAAATATAATAAAACCAATTGCTACATATTTATGTTATCTAGAAAAAAAAAAGACATAGGCCTACATGAAATATAATATAAATAATCACATTATCAAATATGATACAATTTTACTCACCAAATTGACAAACAAAAAAGAGAGTCGGTACTTTCCAGCCGGTCCTACACCTTTGCAATGTCAGCAGCCCCTAGAACCAGCCCACCAAATAATATATAAACTACCCTATTCAAATCACTCGCTCACCCACACGTAAGCACGCCCCTTTTCACAATAAATCTTCCAAGACTCCTGACTCAAACAGATGTAATGAAAGGTCAGAGTCAGAGCGAGTATCTGCCTTGCCTTCAATTGTTTTCCGGTGCCTCACGAAAAGTAAGGCTGTTTATCCATTCATTTGAATATATAATTTCTAAATGAGACTGTATTTCCGCCGGTCATTTATTATTAATTAATTCATTTACGAGGGTAACGTTGTTTTGCTGTAATGGTGTATCTACCGGTATGACAGATTGTATTTACAAGGAGGAATTGTTGACACTATGAGGAGATTTGAATATTACTTAATTCAGAAATTATATAAAGCGACATGCAACAACCGTTTGGCGCGAGATTTTACCAGATCAGTAATAAAATGATAATAATTGTGTTTATGATGATGATGATGATGATGATGATGATGATGATGATGATGATGATGATGATGATGATGATGATGATGATGATAATAACAATAATAATAATAATGCTGATGATGATCACGGTGATGATGATAATAATAATAAAAAATTCTTTAAAACAATAATAATAATGGTAATAATAATAATAATAACAATAATAATAATAATAATAATAATAATAATAATAATAATAATAATGTATAATAATAATAATAATAATAATAATAATAAAACTAATAATAATAATAATAATAATAATAATAATAATAATAATAATACCACAACAACAACAACAACAACAACTACTACTACTACTACTACTACTACTACTACTACTACTACTACTACTACTACTACTACTACTACTACTACCTCCACTACTACTACTACGTACTACTACTACTACTACTACTACTACTACTACTACTACTACTACTACTACTACTACTACTACTACTACTACTACTACTACAACTACTACTACTACTACTACTACTACTACTACTACTACTACCTCCACCACCACTACTACTACTACTACTACTACTACAACAACTACTACTACTACTAATAATAATAATGATAATAATAATAAATAATAATAATAATAATAATAATAATAATAATAATATATAATAATAATAATAATAATAATAATAATAATAATAATAATAATAATAATAATAATAATAATAAAATAATAATAATAATAATAATAATAATAATAATAATAATAATAATATAATAATAATAATAATAATAATAATAATATAATAATAATAATAATAATAATAATAAGAAGAAGAAGAAGAAGAAGAAGAAGAAGAAGAAGAAGACTCTTATGTTTGGTGGATATAATTAATTCCTTCTCTTGATCCGGCAACTTGAGCTGTTTTAATAGTAAATGGAAGGAGCGCATTGGGGAAAAGTTCGAAATTGAAAATTCTGCAGTTTAAGATTCTTATCAAATGTATTCTTTTTTACAATGGTTAATGATTTGACATTAAGATTTATCATTGTGGTCATGCTATCACCATGCGTCAACATCTATTTTTAGTAATACCTGGTGAGTGCCGGAGAATCAAATATTCTCGAACTCCAACGCTTTTTAAACAAAGGATAATAAGGACGCCTCATATATATATATATATAATATATATATATATATATATATATATATATATATATATATATATATATATATAAAACAAAAACACAACAATCTACTTTCACTTCCACTTCTTGATGAGAGCTATCGCTTGAAACAATGTTGTAGAAGTTAAATTATCATAATTATACTTGAAATGTGTGTGTGTGTGTGTGTGTGTGTGTGTGTGTGTGTGTATACATTCATACACACGTACTTTTTAGGGGGGGGGGGGGTTACTATGCTATAATATAAAAAGGTTTTCCCCAAAATTTAAGGGGTGTAATAATATTTATTTCTGATCATCACACGCAACTTATGTAAATCCAGCTCCGACACTGCCTATTAATTATGTACCGATTGTTCTAACAAAGCCAACGATAGAGACGGTCTGAATTCATAGTAGGTGGACACGATGTCTTGATTTACATTATTGGGGAGGTTGCCTCTGTCTTAGCTTTGGCAGGAATAAACATACTCTCTCTCACACACACACATACACACACACACCACTCACTCACTCACTCACTCACTCTCTCTATCTATATATCTCTCTTTCTCCTCTCTCTCTCTCTCTTCTCTCTCTCTCCTCTCTCTC
>NC_088364.1:71283627-71287014 GCF_034508935.2 Berghia stephanieae | reverse complement strand
GTTTTGACTTCTTAGCCAAGCGCATACTATCTATACACATAGGTTTGTGCGAATTTTAGAACTGGTATTTGTTTTGCCACCCCTAGGCGATACGCGTTTGACAGGACCGTTTACTCTGTCTGTTGGACATCTATTTGTTTCAGTTTAAATCAAAGCTATCTTCATTACACGGCAACCAACCTCGCGAAGTCTCAGGTTTGAGAGTTTTTGCCAAGATAAGGGTCATTTAAATCCATCGATATTAAACTAGGACGAGTTTTCTGGCCAAATTTTTCAATACGTGTCTTTCTAGAGTATGGCAGGGAACTAGTTATAAACTGGTGGCGTTAAATAAAGTTACAGTGTTATTCTATGCATCACTGCATCAAACTATAGATAGAATGCACTTGGCCAAGAAGTTCACAACATTGCCATCCGGAAGTATCACGGACCAACACACAAACTCTGTGTAACCATGAACTTTTATAGTCTGGTTAATACAGCTTAGTGAGAACAACTCACAAACGCGGATGGCAAAAACAATAACAAAGGCCTGAGTGACGTCATCTTCGAACTATCTATAGATAGGTCTTTGTCATTGTGTTTTGCCATCCGCGGTTATGAGAAATTCCCACTAAACTGTATTAACCTGACTATAAACGTTCATGGTTACACATAGTTTTGTGTGTTGGTCCGTTATACTTCCGGATGGCAATGTTATGAGCTTCTTAGCCAAGCGCATACTATCTATAGATAGCATTGGGTCGTAGCCATCGTTAACATCGTTAACACAAGAACCCTCTAGGACTGGCAGTTTGACGTCATTTTTTAGGTTTGTGTAGCGTCTAGTGAGTTGTCGTTAGTAGAGCTCAAGGAAACAAGTTATTTCATTGGTTGAACTATTGAATACAACTCACGATTCGTTTTCTTTTGTGGCAAACAAAAAGATCTTTAATAAAACATTATAATTATTTATGTAAATAGACAAGTAAACAAAAGGGAATGAGATTAGCGGAAGAGTAGCGTCCCTTGATTGGACGTCACGGCGGAAAAGTTATTAGAGAGAGAACATCATGCTAGTTGTGCGCATGCATCTCTCGTCCTCGCTTCCGGTGAAAGCGGCTTGAGACACATGCATAAAACCAAATTGACGTTCTCTCTGTAAGGTGGCGTCCAATCAAGGGACGCTACGCTTCCGCTAATCTCATTCCCTATTGGTCACACAAACAAACAAAAATAACCCCCCCCCCTCCCCCCAAAAAAAAAAAAAACAAAGCTAAATAAACAAACAAAATGAAACACAAACACACACATACCCGCACACATACAAACACACACACATACACACACACACACAAACACTTTTAAAAAAACAACTATCTGCCCGCCATCTGTTTCTAAAACCTGCCATCGTCATCACAATCGCATTGCGTAAAGCTGTACTCCATTTGAAAGGTAAAATCAAATTGAACAAGTGATAGCCAATCCAGTACTTGCAACCCTTGAGCTTCTTGAGATAAGGACGATTCGAGTACAAATTATTCACTCTTTTTCTTTTTATAAGTAGATAGGTATTACCTGGTAAAGAATCAAAACAACTTTGGTCTACCGGTGGTAGAAACATCGTTTTAAAAATATTTTTATATTTTCTTAGCTTAGGGGGTGGGGGGGGGGGGGGGGGGGGGGGGAAGGGAAGCGAAGTGGCCGAGTGGTTAAAGCATTGCACTGTGACCCAGAAGGTTCCAGGTTCGAGCCCCGCTTCAGAACTTTGGGCAAGATAATTAACCCCCGATTTGGTCACTTGGACAGCATGGGTGATTCCTGTTGACACCAGACATCTTGTTTGATGAATTATCTAGATTTCTTCATGGAATATCAAGGCGACGATATCTAATGATTATTAATAAACGCCGATGGCAAAAAGCGATAACAAAGACTCGAGTGACGTCAACTTCATTCTATCTTTACAAAAGGATTGAAGAGTTCGGTCAGCTTTTATATTATAATGCTAGATTTAGGTCATAGAGTAGTTCCTGGTAAAGCCATCACTTTTTGGACTAAGTCTCTTATCGGTCTATACTGTTTGCGTTTTACGTCATCATCCAGTCACTCATTGTTGAATTACACTGTACGACAAAATATATTTTTGGGGGCTAGAAAATATTTTACTTCCATTGTGGATCGAAGTTCTTGCCAAATGTTTAGATCTTTACCTACAGGAATAATATCAATCAGAGTCTTTAAAAAAAGAGCTTTCATATAGCGCAATATCCACTTAAAGTGTTCAAAGCGCTTTACAAGTCTTTAAACTGCCTTTTACACAAAATAAAAGACATAATTTGAATCCCTGGATGTAATTGTGACCTGTAGACACAATTATTTGTATCTAAAATTATGCTACAGAAAAATAATAATAATTTTAACATTCATGTGAATTATGCTCACAAAATATTTTGAAGTGTCTGCATAGTTCTTTGTATAATATGTCATCAATATTTGTAAAGTTCTTATCTTTTTTTTTTTTTAAAAAAGCCGCAGAACAGTTTCCCATTTAGCTAATCTGAGTGGTGTATGAGAACCATGGGCGTACAATATAAGACACACATTTGCAAAGACAACCCGCTGAAAATTCTCTCCAAATGGGATCACCCCGGTTCTTTGAACTAAATGTCAGATATGTGACTTTAACCTTTGCCCTTCTTCTTTACCCTTTATCAGTCCGATGCATGTCCAGTGGGATATTATATCTAAGTATGAAGGAGATTCATTTTTCTCCATTGTCGATAGTTGTGTTAGAGTTTATATTTTATGTTCGTTGAGTTTGAAAGGTAAAACCTGCTGATTTCACAGTGTCATCATCATCCATCGTGGCTTGTGCTCTTGAGCACGTTGCCGTTCAGCTGGCTCCACGAATCACGATCCTCTGCGGTGCGCATGAAATCTGTGTTGCATTTTAAGTCACATTTTGCAATTCTAAGGTTATTTAAATAAGTCATTCTTTGTCTTCCTCCAGCTCTCTTTTCCTTCGATCATCCCAGATGTTACCGACTTTTCTATTCCGTCTCTTCTCCACACATGTCCCAGAAACAGTAACTGCCGCCTCTTTCTGATGGTATCGATCAATATTCTTCCCTTTCTCACCTTCTCCAACACTTCCTCGTTCGTTCACGGTGTACAAAATTATAAATATCCAAGTATGAGTAAAGAGGCGTCGATATCCAGTTGGTAGAGCACTCATTTCACACACAAAGATACCGTGATCGATCCCGGGTGCAGTCGAGATCTTTTCTGACCCCCCCCCCCCCCTTGTCTACTCAGCAGTGAATGGGCAGCTGAATCTGTTAGATTTGGTGGAAAGTACTTCGCGATAGACTAGCGTCCTATCCAAAGGGTAACAAGCAATTGCTA
>NC_088364.1:71158627-71271127 GCF_034508935.2 Berghia stephanieae | reverse complement strand
GAAAATCATTACTTTTTATTCTTCAAGCTGGATAGAACTTTTCACATGTCTTGTGATCAGAATGTGTAAAAGTCAAAACATGATCAATTTTATCTGGATACGCTTTTATGCTCGCCGGAGAAGTATTTCATAAGGGCGTCCGCCATTGTTCCGATAGTTTAGAGCCAGTTACTAAGTTACCATGCGTCATTACGAGGGAAGTGACGACATGACTGTTGAAGAGTATTAAGTATTAGGCAAATAGATAGATAGTCCATTTTGTATTTCATCAAATTATAGCAAACATATAGATAGTATGCGCTTGTCCAAGAAACTCACAACATTGCCATCCGGAAGTATAACGGACCGACACACATATCTCTGTAACCATGAACTTATAGTCTAGATAATGCAGTTAAGTGAGAATTACTCATAAACGCCGATGGAAAAATAAAAACAATAACAAAGACCCGAGTGACGTCAACTTCGTTCTATCTATTAGAAAATATTTTAAATTATAATTCATTCCTCTCCCTTTCTCTCTTTCTTTTTTGGTCAGCTCACGGAGACAACTCAAGATGAGATTATGGATGCTGGCAGTTTCATTAACTCTTTTGGCCTCCTTAGGATCGGCCACGGTAAGGAGATATTACATAGCAAATGTTCTTACTCGTAATGGGCATGATCTATATTAACTTTCCATGTGCTCGAGGTCATTGATCACATTGCAAAATGTGCTCAAAGTGACCTACATAGTGAAAAGTGTTCATTGATTTTGAACTATCTAACATTACGATAAGTCATTGTGTTCAGCTTGACACATGGGTATGTTTACAACTTTCATAAACAAAGCAGCGTGTTTACATTTGTTCAGAAATATCCAATCGTTGGACAGCAACGAATCACGTGATTGATGACCTGGTTGGACGAAAACATGAATATAGATCGCTCCCATTGAATCTTTGGATTGTACTCTATGGTTTAGCCAGACGATGCAATAACTGATGGCTACATTGATGGCTAATAATAATATAAATAATAATAAATGTCCCTTTATTCATCCCATAGGGGAAATTTGTCTCTAGGGTCTACTCCAAGGGAAGACTGGAATACGCAGGCGTCAGCCGCAGTGCAGCGCCGCAAATTGAATTGATCTAGGGCGGGGTGACTTGCTCAAGGCCACACAGCGCAGCGGCGAGTGATCGAACTCGGTACCTTTCGGGTACGAAGCAAAAACCGTACCGCTGAGCCACTCTGTACCCTTATGTTTTTTTATCTAATTTATTCAATTTCCGTGAGTTTCCTCATCGGACTGTTAAACACCATAAAATGCCCTTCGACCCTGGCACCACAGTGCGATGAGGGCTAATGGGCGTGTCACGCATTCGTAGAATCGTAATGAATGGCAGGTCGGTAGTCCTTGACCCACGTTCGTTGGCATTTATTCTCCATTCGTTAGAATCTGAGCCAGGGATATTCTTGTCCAAATATACATATATATATATATATATATATATATATATATATATATATATATATATATATATATATATATATATATAATATATTCTCTCCTCTCTCTCTCTCTCTCTCTCTCTCTCTCTCTCTCTCTCTCTCTCTCTCTCTCTTTGTTAGTTTTTCTTCCTTTCTTGCTTTCTTTCTCTCTTTGTTTGTTTTTCTACCTTTCTTGCTTTCTTTCTCTCTTTGTTTGTTTTTCTTCCTTTCTTGCTTTCTTTCTCTCTTTGTTTGTTTTTCTTCCTTTCTTGCTTTATTTCTCTCTTTTTTTGTTTTTCTTCCTTTCTTGCTTTCTTTCTCTCTTTGTTTGTTTTTCTTCCTTTCTTTCTTTCTCAACCCAATTCACAGTCTTAGGGTGAAGCACTTATGACATAACATGATAACACTCATGACCCAAATCCTTAAAACGGTATGCACTATGTCAAATAATAAATTGAGCTTTTATATAGCGCAATATCCACTAAATGTGCTCAAAGCGCGTTACAAGGGGTCCCTGACCAACAGCAACACGTAACATGTAGAACGAGACATGACGCCTGTCGGGCGATATTACATTTTTTTCCCGGACAGAGACGACGCTGTTGACGGCCAGGTACTCATTTTACACCTGAGTACGTTAAGAGAATGTGAGTAAAAAGCCTTTTCCAATGACTCAACTATGCGCCGAGCGAGGCTCGAACCCAGGACCTTCCGATCCGAAAGCGAGTGTCATACCACTTGACCACATAGCGCATATGTCAGGCCATTTATGTGGCGAATTGTCAGTTTATAGCCAAGAATATAGATAAGACTTGCGTTATAATTATCATTATCTGTCGTATTGAGAAATATTTGGAGTATCTTAAAATACCGATATTTATACTTTATTTATGTGTTGGTCCCGCGATCTCAAGTAGTCGGTGAGTGACTAGGGTTAGAGACGATTTTTTTTTGGGATCGTGGATAGCTCATACGGTAGAGTCACGTTCTCACCGGCCAGGCGGAGTTGTCGTACCAGTAAGGTCGCGGGTTCAAGCCCCATCACCGCTGCGAAAATTTCTTATTCTCTATTGTCTTCTGGCACTTTCCTACTCACTTAATCTCTTGTTGTTATTAAATTTACTAGGTCGATCCAAAACCGTAAGTAACTTTCATCTGTCGCTGATGTGGATGATAAACATATTATCATCTAGAAATAAGCGTAATGTGTTCTATGACTCATGATATTTATTCCAAACTCAACGAAATTAGAAGAAGTTAAAAGTATTTAATTTGTTAGCTTCCTTTTTGGAATAACTGGAATTGAATTAATGACATATCAAGACAAAGAATGAAAGAAAATGAGAAGAAGAAAGATAGAAAGAAAGAAGGCGCGTATGACAGACTGAGAGTTTTGTGTCTGTGTGTGTGTGTGTGTGTATGTGTGTGTGTGTGTGATATGTGTGTGAGAGAAATACAAATATATATATACATATATATATATATAGATAGATAGATAGATAGATAGATAGATAGATAGATAGATAGATAGATAGATAGATAGATAGATAGATAGATAGATAGATAGATAGATAGATAGATAGATAGATAGATAGATAGATAGATAGCGAGAGGGGAGAAAAAGAAAAGAAAAGAAAAAAAAAAAAAAAGAGAGAGAGAGAGAGAGAGAGAGAGAGAGAGAGAGAGGGGGGGGGGGAAGATTTGATTTAATCCTTTTTTTTCATCCCAATTTCAGAGAGGCAGCATCAGTCAAGACCTGTTTGCTGACGACATCAACGACGATGAACACAATGAAGTCATCGGAGACGAAGAGGAAACTGTTGATGTCCAAACGGAAAGACGAAGAAGTTTGTAGAATGAATTAATTGTTCTATATTTATAGCAACAAATGCTAACAAATTAAACCTTGTTCCATTTTCTGACTCAAATGCATGTGAAATGTCTGTTAAAAATTTGAAAAAGGTTCATGTGGTCTAGTGGTATGACACTCGCTTTCGGATCGGAAGATCCTGGGTTCGAGCCTCGCGCTCGGCGCATAGTTGAGTCCTTGGAAAAGGCTCTCTAGTAACATTTTCTCACCGTACTCAGGTGTAAAATGAGTATCTGGTCGTTAACAGCGTTGTATTTGTCGAAAAAATTGTAATATCGCCTAACAGACGTCATGTCCCGTCCTACATGTTAAATGTTGCTGTTGACCAGGGATCCTTTGTAAAGCGCTTTGAGCACATTTAGTAGATATTGCGCTATATAAAGCTCTTTTTTATGAAATGGTGCCAGACAGAGCAGAATAAACATACAAGAAAAAAAATGATCTCATCACTGTTTCATAAACACGTTTTCAGATTGGTATCTGACATCAGTTACTACTTTATGTTTTGTTACTATAAAATCATCTGTTAAATACCAGTGGAATTCCAAAACCTATGACCATATATTTCTTCCCGATCAAAATCAACAATGATTTCATATGTTATATATTAACGATAAATATTGATTTGTAAGCTTTAATTAATTAGACGAAGACAGATAGTGTGGACTTTTCGGGTTTTCCCTTTATCAACAAAACCGGGTGAATGAAACACTACAGACGAATGAAATAATGTGATTGTGATAGTGGCGCCACTCCAAAAAAAAAGTGGTTTCAAACTCTATATCTATCTTGAGCCGCTCTCCTCGACTTCTTGAGGTCACGGGTCAGATTGATATCTCACACCACTTCCTACTCCATGTTTTGTTACTGTAAAATCATCTGTTAAATACCAGTGGAATTTTGCTCGACCATTCCATACACTGATGACTAAATATTTCTTCCCGATCAAAATCAACGATTTCATATTTTATTTATCAACGCTATAGACCTATTCATAACTTTTCCGGTGCTTTGATATAACATTTCAGATGTGTTACGACTTACAGTTGTGAACTTAAAACTAAAGACATGACAAAATCAGAAGAGCCAGCTTTTGAAATATTCAATGTATCTGTAGCCTATAGATAGTTCGAAGATGACGTCACTAAGGTCTTTGTTATTGTTTTTTGCCATCCGCGTTCATGAGTAATGCTCACTGAACTGTATTAACCCGACTATAAACGTTCATGGATACACACAGTTTTGTGTGTTGGTCCGTTATACTTCCGGATGGCAATGTTATGAGCTTCTTAGCCAAGCGCATACTATCTATATCCCTAAAGCGTTTATGCTTTTGGTTTAAAATCAATTTATTTTTATTAACTATTCAGTTCTGAGAGGCGAATGGGGGCGAATATTATTTCAAAGCCACGTCTTCATTGAATCTATTTTTAAATTTAAATCTAGATAATGTGTAAAGGAGTGAAATTACGAATTTCGGATAAACCCCAGACTAAGGGCAAGATCTGTTGACCCACAAACAATCCGTTAGTTATTGGCATAAAATTGAATCACTTTTCAAAAAAAATATTTTTTTAGTCTGTGTCCAACAATAAAATCTGGCTACAATTTTAGGTGTGTCACAAATCAATCGAAAGTTACAAATACCAATTACTTCATTCTCAAGTAATAAATGTTGATTTTGTCAAAATTGAAAAATAAAAGAAACTATATTTGCCTGACATAATGTTTTGACGTCATTTAATTATATTTTTTTTAATTAAAAAGGAACTAGCAAAACTCTTTTAGTTATGAATTGAGCATCCTGCATTGAATTATAACAGCACCTGCTGGCAATAATAAGGCTTCGTTCTCAAAACAGTCCCAACTGTGGACGACTCGGCAGCCAACACATCCGTTTCATCACTAGTTAATGGTGCACTAGATGCGCAGTAGAATGTACTACAATTAATTACCTTTGTTAACAGATTGGACTATTTCTGACAAAACAATTTTCCCACTTTGGACAGATTGATTTGCTTCAACTAGCTATCGATGACGAACACCGTGTCTAACGTGTCTAAATTGTCCTTAAAAGTCTGAAGAAGAATTCTCCTTCAATTTGTCTTTAGGGTCTATTCCATGGGAAGACTGGAATAACCCAGGCGTCATCCGCAGAGCAGCGCCGCAAAGTGAGCTAGGGCGAGGTGACTTGCTCAAGGCCACACAACGCATCAGTGGGTGATTGAACTCGGTACCTTTCGGGTAAGAAGCAAAGACCGTACCACTGAGCGACGCTGCCCCCCCCCCCCCCCCCCCCCCCCCCCCCCCGGTAGAACTTAAGGCTCAAACTATAAAGAAGGCATCCATGTGAATAACTTGACAAGCATAGCAACAAGAGGTCAAAGAGGAACCATCAATTCGATCGACATTTGACGAGTTGTCTCCCCAAATTTTTAACAAAATATGATTTTCTTTTTATCAGAGTACGGTATTGGTGTCAGGTGATTTTGTATTTAGAGGACATTTTTAAAAATTCAAACTGAAACCAAGCTAATGTTTTGTTGGTTTTTTTAAATTTTAACTAGATCCCTGTTTCACCAAGAATTGTAAGCGTGGTGAGACTTGCACACTGAACAAAGAGAGAGAGGCCCAGTGTGTTTGTAAACCAGACTGCAGCTTCTACGTCACCAACAATCCAAGAGATAAGGTGTGTTATTTACCAAAAAATAACTAATATGGGCCATCATCATCATCATCATCATCATCATCATCATCATCATAGTCGTCGTCGTCATCATCATCATCAATATCATCATCAATATCATCATCATTATCGTCGTCGTCGTCGTCGTCACCCTCCTCTTCCTCCTCCTCCTCCTCCTCCTCCTCCTCCTCCTCCTCCTCCTCCCCATCATCAACACCAGCCGCATCATCATCATCATCATCATCATCATCATCATCATCATCATCTTCAGACGTGCTGATTCTGTTGAATCATTTAAGTCTCCAAAATAGATATAAAATGTAAAATACAAGATACACATCGCGTGTTATCTTTGTCTATTGAACGCTGCTTTTTGGCGTAATAATACACTTTGCACGTAACAGCGTGGCCATTTTAATAATAATAAAAAAATATATATCTATATATAACAATGTGAAGTTGAATGCAAGCTTCAATTTAATTACGGAAACAGATAGAATGGACGTTTCGGGTTTCCCCTTTATCAACAAATAGGATGAATGAAACACTACAGATGAATGAGATGATGTGGTAGTGGTGTTGAACAATCTTCGTGCAGCAACATTTACATTACCCATTTTAAGAAATGAAAGAGAAGTAATTAATTGCATTGCCACAACTTTGGCACCACTACCATTTTGACTGAAGGAGGATTAATTATATTTGATTATGCACCTAAAAAAAAGACACTTGTTGAGCAGCTTCTTGTAATAATATTATATAATATGGAATATGATCTCAACTCAAATTCTTATCTGTTATATAATATTCTATTTGGATTTTTTAAACGAATAACACATGTCTTTGTTTTTATTACGGACTAATTGCAAATGTGTAATGCTCAAAGCCGGTTCTTTCTGGGTAAAGCACGATACGTATTCTATATATTAATCTATGTATTGGGTGATAGAAAAAAAAAAACCGGAAATGTGTAGAAACATGCATCCGAAAGACTGTAAATTTTACAAGTCTGATATTTTTATTTTTCAAGATAATATGTTGAAAAATTATTATTCCACTATTGTTTCAGATATCTATTTATACATCGTAAAAATGCCATATCGAAGAATATGGACGTAATTTTCAGAATGTTGATATGATCTGTCAATGCCTTGATTTGTTTTATGACTTACAGATGTAGATGTGATGCCTTGTTCGGTTTGTTTAGAGCTACTATTGACTTTCGACTTCCTTTTAAAGCGCATTGAGTGCATTTCGTGAATATTACGCGATTTAATAAATCAAGTTAATGTTTTAATACTACCTTTTCATTTTCAGGTATGCAGCAACAAGAACGACACCTACGAGACACAATGTCACTTGGATCAAGATCACTGTCGCTGTAAACGTAACGAGAAGGGCTGCACGAAGCCTGGTGTCAATAAGATCCAGCTGGAATATTACGGGGCTTGTACAGGTTGGTTCAAAAACATTTTATGGGAGAAGATCAGAAAAGCTTGTAACATTTAGAATACCATAATACGCTTCAACAGTCGTAACGTCACTTCCCTCGTAATGACGCATGGTAACTTAGTGACTGGCTCTAAACTATCGGAACAATGACGGGCGCCCTTATGAAATATTTCTCCGACGAGCATAAAAGCGTATCCAGAGGAGAAAAAAACCCATTATAAATCTGATCATGTTTTGACTTTTACACATTCTGATCACAAGACATATGAAAAGTTCTAGCCAGCATGAAGAATAAAAAGTACAGATTTTCTTTGTTGCTGGGCGACGTGACATCAGACTATTGAATCCAATTCAGCCGTGTCATCTGGTGTCATCTGGGATGTGGCTGAAAGGCTAAAGCCATACTTTAACCACAGCAAGAGCGAAGTTTAGATATCTTAAATTAGATTTTTTAAAAACAATTTTAGATACACGCATTTCTCGGCTACGTCATTTATTATTATTATTATTATTATTATTATTATTATTATTATTATTATTATTATTATTATTATTATTATTATTATTATTATTACTATTATTATTATTATTATTATTATTATCTATTGTTATTATTATTATTATTATTATTATTATTATTATTATTATTATTATTATTATTATTATTATTACTATTATTATTATTATTACTATTATTATTATTATTATTATTATTATTATTATTATTATTATTATTATTATTATTATTATTATTATTTTTTATTATCATTATTATTATTTTATTATCATTATTTTTTAAAAAATTATTATTATTATTATTATTATTATTATTATTATTATTATTATTATTATTATTATTATTATTATTATTATTATTATTATTATTATTATTATTATTATTATTATTATTTCATTATCATTATTTAAAATAAATATTATTCTTATTATTATTATTATTATTATTATTATTATTATTATTATTATTATTATTATTCTTATGTGATCATAAGATGCCGGGGATGTAACTATAATATTTAACATATTATTGTATCATCCTGTACCTAAGAGTCATGCCGATCGCCTCTTATCGTCTTCATCGCGTTTAGTCTAACAAAATTCAAAGACTCAACCTGATAGTAATTTTTGATCGCAATAGGCTTCAACAGTCGTAACGTCACTTCCCTCGTAATGACGCATGGTAACTTAGAAACACTGGCTCTCAACTATCGGAACAATGGCGGAAGCCCTTATGAAATATTTCTCTGACGAGCATAAAAGCCTACCCAGAGGGGGAAAAACAATATAAATATGATCATGTTTTGACTTTTACACATTCTGATCACAAGATATATGAAAAGTTCGAGCCAGCATGAAGAATAAAAAGTACAGATTTTCTTAGTTTAGAACCAATATGGCC
This sequence comes from Berghia stephanieae, assembly GCF_034508935.2. NCBI lineage: Eukaryota > Metazoa > Mollusca > Gastropoda > Nudibranchia > Aeolidiidae > Berghia > Berghia stephanieae. Next base: position 71,262,229 of record NC_088364.1, on the reverse strand, counting down.
GCCGTTGCTGGGCGACGTGACATCAGACTATTGAATCCAATTATCTCAGCATTGAATTAGGTGACAGGTTACTATTTTCATGTGCGGCACCATGTTCATTTCTCTTGATCGTCATTGGTGTAGCAATGACTATCCCGCACAAATCTTTGGGCCTCTTTTTCGCTCACGAAGTGCCCGAATTCGCGTCAAAATATGGGACGAAGCCGTTTCGTATATGCTATTTTTAAAAATTAATAACGACGCTGTTTATCGATGAATATGACTGAAAGTTGGCACACAGTTAGAAAAAAAGTCATTTTAGATTATGTCAAGCGACAAAACTCGTGCGATTACCAGAAGACCGTTAAAAATAGATTTTTACTCTTTGGAGTAAAATATTTCTAAAACTACCGGGCGTGGAGGTTTTGTCGCTGACAAGGTAATACATGAACATTTCTTCTTTTTGGTTGTAAAATTTCATATGAATATGACGAGTACTTTTCCCGTATTTTACAAAACACCATCCTAATTTGCTCTTCAAGTTTCAATCTTTTAATTCTACACTTATTACGCAAGATACAACCAAAGGTCGAAAAAAATGCCGAAAAAGCGTCCCTTATTTTCGCGTTTTTTCCTCTTTGCGGGTCATCCAAATAAATGACACCTTTGAAACTGCATAACTTGTTTATTTATGAATAGATTTTTAAAATTCAAAAACATTTTTACTCAGTGGAGATAGGGCTTTGGTTTTAGACAAAAATTTTCCTCAAAAAGAGAAAAAAAAAACATTTTTCATAGTCATTGCTACTTGGTGATGACTTCTCTTTTCCACCAATATCTTGACTTGATGCTGAAGCCTGTCACGTCACCTGCGGCTTTGCAGACCTTGTATGAATGTTTGTGTTCAGGGTAAAAGGAATGTGCATGTGTGTGCGTGTGTATGTGTGTGTGTATGTATGTATGTGTGTGTGCTTGTCTAATAAGTCTAACAGAAGATGGGTAGAATGGATTGAGGTGGCTGTTTGATCTTGATCTGTGTTACCAAAGATTCATTTTTACAAAACCACAAATTATTACTTCTACTACTACTACTACTACTACTACTACTACTACTACTACTACTACTACTACTACTACTACTACTACTACTACTACTACTACTACTACTACTACTACTACTACTACTACTACTACTACTACTACTACTACTACTATTACTACTACTACTACTGCAACTACTACTACTACTACGACTACTACGACTACTACAACTACTACTACTACTACTACTACTACTACTACTACTACTACTACTACTACTACTACTACTACTACTACTACTTCTATAACTATATATGTGAACGTTATGTTTAAAAAATGATTTCTGCTTCTACTCATCAACCAAGTCGTACTTAAGTAAGAACTTTTTTATTTGCGACTTATTTAATTTATCAAATACAGAATTTCAAGAATGCGGAGAAGGAGATGCAAAGCAGTTCCCGGAAAGGATGAAGGAATGGTTGTTTATTGTCATGGAAGAATTGGTAGGTTGGACTCCCATTCGTACCTTATTAACCAACTGGATATTTTTTTAAAGAGCTTTTATATAGTGCAATATCCACTAAACGTGCTCAAAGCGCTTTACAAGGGTTCCCTGTCCAACAGCAACATATAACATTTAGGACAAGCCATGACGCCTGTAAGCGATATATATTTTTTTTTCGGACAGAGACAACGCTGTTAACGTGCCAGGTACTCATTTTACACCTGAGTACGGTGAGGAATGTGTGTAAAGAGCCTTTTTTCAAGGACTCAATTATGCGCCGAGCGAGGCTCGAACCCAGGACCTTCCGATCCGAAAGCGAGTGTCATACCACAAGACCACATAGCCGCACATAGATTTTACTCCTTTTTTTCATTTTTATTATTTTTTGTTAGAGCTTGATTATATTTAGATTTAAGCTCTACTGAGCAGCAGATTCAAACTAAATGATATCCAAGATGTGTGGCTATGTGTTCTAGTCGATCGAAAGGTCCTGGGTTCGAGCCTCAGCGCATAATTGAGTCCTTGAAAAAAGGCTCTTAAACTCACATTCTCTCACCGTACTCAGTACGGCCAGTACCTGGCAGTTAACAGCGTTGTCTTTGTCGGAAAAATTGTATTATCGCCTTAGAGGCGTCATGTCCCGTCCTATGTGTTAAATGTTGCTGTTGACCAGGGAACCCTTGTAAAGCGCTTTGAGCACACTTAGTGGATATTGCGCTATGTAAAGCTCAATTTTTTTGTTGATTTTTTTGTTGTTGTTGTTTGTACATCGAACAACTTGAATATAAAGGGGCGGCGTTGTTGTAGCATTAGAGTGGACTCAAAACTTCGTATATGGGTAAAAATAAAGATAATTTTGAATTGTAAGCTTTATTTTACCAGACCAAGACAGATACTGTGGACGTCTCGGGTTTCTTTTTTATCAAAACAAAACACGATGAATGAAACACTAAGGACGAATGTATTCACCTTCAATATGCCATTCACACATAATATCTCATTCATCCTTAGTGTTTCATTCATCGTATTTTGTTGATAAAGGTGAAATCTGAAACGTCCATAGTATCTGTCTTCGTCGAATAAATTGAAGCTTACAATTCAAAACTTACCTTTATTTTTTTTTTCATTTGAGCTTCAAGCAGCAACATTTTTCATTATAGGGATAAAGAACAACACATTGCGCACAGGTTTGAGACTTTTTAACAAAGTGAGGGTCATGACGTCACTTCCCTCGTAATGACGCGTGGTAACTTAGTAACTGGCTCTAAACTATCGGAACAATGGCGGACGCCCTTATGAAATATTTCTCCGACGAGCATAAAAGCGTATCCAGAAGGGGGGGGGGGGCATTATAAATCTGATCATGTTTTGACTTTTACCCATTCTAATCACAAAACATCTGAAAAGTTCTAGCCAGCATGAAGAATAAAAAATATCGATTTTCTTTGTTTAGAACCACGATGGCCGCCGTTGCTGGGCGACGTGACATCAGACTATTGAATCCAATTTCTGGCCGGAATGCTTAACATGTGTTTTGTTATAGATTTTATGACATTCTTACAATTCGGTGGTAAAACTGGAAAAAGTGTCAAGAAACTCTTGCGGTAAAATAAAAGAGTTCTTGCATTCTTGCCTGTCGTTCTCCGAACTTAATTGCTATTGCAGACTCGCAAACACGTTCGGCTGTTGGAAACATGGGAATGGTAATTGGATTCAATAGTCTGATGTCACGTCGCCCAGCAACGGCGACCATCGTGGTTCTAAACAAAGAAAATCTGTACTTTTTATTGTTCATGTTGGCAAGAACTTTTCATATGTCTTGTGATCAGAATGTGTAAAAGTCAAAACATGATCAGATTTATAATGTTTTTTTTTCATCTGGATACGCCTTTATGATCGTCGGAGAAATATTTCATGAGGGCGTCCGTCATTGTTCCGATAGTTTATAGCCAGTTACTAAGTTACCAAGCGTCATTACGAGGGACGTGACGTTACGACTGTTGAATCGTATTTCAAAACCCAAGAATGCAAGAATCATACAGTATCATCATTACAGTCTTTCAAGCGCAGTGGCAGCTCTATGTCGAAAAATAAGTGTGCAATATAAAATAACAATAAGATGCTATCGTATTCATAATTAGATTATGCATAACATACTGTCACATCAACTTCATCATCACCATCATCATTATCATCATCATCATCATCATCATCATCATCATCATCATCATCACCATCATCATCATCATCATCATCATCACCATCAACATAATCGTCATCATCATCACTGTATGTATTATGTAATATTGAATTTGAAACTGAATATCATTAGAGCTGGTGTGCAGTAGAAAGTTGTCACGAATCATGACAGAGTGAAGTAGAATGTAGTCACGAATCATGACAGGGTGGAGTAGAAGATTGTCATGAATCATGACAGAGTGAAGTAGAAAGTTGTCACGAATCATGACAGAGTGAAGTAGAATGTAGTCACGAATCATGACAGGGTGCAGTAGAAGATTGTCATCATGACAGAGTGAAGTAGAATGTAGTCACGAATCATGACAGGGTGCAGTAGAATATTGTCATGAATCATGACAGAGTGCAGTAGAAGATTGTCATGAATCATGACAGGGTGAAGTAAAAAGTTGTCACGAATCATGACAGAGTGAAGTAGAATGTAGTCACGAATCATGACAGGGTGCAGTAGAATGTTGTCACGAACCATGACAGAGTTAAGTAAAATGAGAATATTGTCACCTATCATAACAGAGTGAAGTAGAAAGTTGTCACGAATCATGACAGAGTTCAGTAAAATGAGAATATTGTCACCTATCATGACAGAGTGAAGTAGAAAGTTGTCACGAATCATGACAGAGTTCAGTAGAATGTTGTCAAGAATCATGACAGAGTTAAGTAGAAAGTTGTCACGAATCATGACAGAGTTCAGTAGAATGTTGTCAAGAATCATGACAGAGTTAAGTAGAATGAGAATATTGTCACGAATCATAACAGAGTGCAGTAGAAGGTTGTCACGAATCATGACAGAGTGCAGTAGAAGGTTGTCACAAATCATGACAGAGTAAAGTAGAATGAGAATGTTGTCAAGAATCATGACATAGTGCAGTAGAAGGTTGTCACGAATCATGACAGAGTGCAGTAGAAGGTTGTCACAAATCATGACAGAGTAACAAAGAAAATGGAGCAAGCAGCATTTTCAGTTCTTATATTTCGTTCATGCCAACAGGACAGACGTTCCCAGATGGAAGACTATAAAGATTTGTTGGAGACCGCCAAGGAGGACAGTAACCACACCATGGCAATTATTTGGAAGTTCTGTGACCTGGACAAAGACCCTCAGGACAGGTCTGTTTGATGGAATAGATTATTACATCGATGGCGGTGATGGTATAGGTGCTGGTGGTTGTAGTATAGACCACGATGAAGACGATGGTGATGATGATGATGATGATGATGATGATGATGATGATGATGATGATGATGATGATGATGATGATGATGATGATGATGATGATGGTTGTGATGGTGGTGGTTATGATGGTGAAGGTGCTGGTGGTTGTAGTATAGACCACGATGAAGACGATGGTGATGATGATGATGATGATGATGATGATGATGATGATGATGATGATGATGATGATGATGATGATGATGATGATGATGATGATGGTGGTTGTGATGGTGAAGGTGGTGGTGGTTGTAGTATAGACCACGATGATGATGATGATGATGATGATGATGATGATGATGATGATGATGATGATGATGATGATGATGATGGTGGTGGTTGTGATGGTGAAGGTGGTGGTTTTCAACATTATCGCCATCATGATCGTGATTAAGATAAGCCTTACAAACAACCCATGAGCATGTTAACCACAACAACTACCATTAATACCACTAAAAAAAAATTAGAAATTGAGCTTTATATGGCGCAATATCCACTAACATACTCAAAGCCCTTTACAAGGGGTCCCTGACCAACAACATCATTTAACAAGTAGGACGGGACATGACGCCTGTTAGGCGATATTACATTTTTTCGGGTAGAGACAACGCTGTTAACGGCCAGGTACTCTTTTTACACCTGAGTACGATGGGAGAATGTGAGTAAAGCGCTTTCTTCAATGACTCAACTATGCGCCGATCGAGGATCGAACCCAGGACCTTCCGATCCGAAAGCGAGTGTCATACCACTAGACCACAAAGCCGCACCACTACCACTACTAGTATTACCACAACTACTACCACTATTACTACTACTACTACTACTACTACTACTACTACTACTACTACTACTACTACTACTACTACTACTACTACTACTACTACTACTACTACTACTACTACTACTACTACTACTACTACTACTACTACTACTACTACTACTACTAGTACTACAACTACTACTACTACTACTACTACTACTACTACTACTACTACTACTACTACTACTACTACTACTACTACTACTACTACTACTACTACTACTACTGTGTCTTCCTGTTCTATTCTCGTGTCTTCATTTTCATGCGAATGTCTTTATAGTGCTAAACATCGTCTTTTCATTTTTTGTCAATTATTATATTAATTTAGTTTTTAAGGGGTGGTGGTGGTGGTGGGGGGGGGGGGGTGAGTTTACGATGTAATCCAATCACTAAAGTTCTGTAGAAAAGTTGTTTAATAAATCTTAAACCTTGAAAGATTCTTCCGAAAGCAAAATGAAGCTAAGCTAAGCTCGTTGTTATGAAAGTTACTAAATATAGAACTTTCTAACCTCGGAAAAGATTTTGTTGTCTGAATGAAACGAGTAACATAAACATCTCTTCTTGTGAGCGTTTTTTTTTTTTTGTACTTTTTCAACGCAAAAGATTTAGGCTAATCATCACCACATCCGCTTTCGATTTTGTTTAGTTTTATTATCTATTTGAACTTAATAGGGAACAATCGTGTGATCTAAAAATACTGGTTCAATTTCATTGGAAGTGTAGAACCACTCTTCCTGAGGACTGAATGCATGCCTTGTGTAATTGATCTTCTTGTTTCAGCTACCATAAGACCACATAGCCGCACAACGTACTGGCTAGCCATAGATATCTGGCAGATTAAATTTAAAGTCAAAGGTCAAATTTTGGTCTGAGACTTGAATGTAGTCGAAGTTACATAAGAACTGAACTTCGTTGTAAATTATTCTACATACTGAATAAGTGCTTTGTCAGTTGACATTAGAATGGGCACTTGTTTTCTTGTTATTAAAACACCGTGTAACTAGATGGAAAAAATACCTACGGAGATCAAGTCTGAGACCAGTTGATGAACCAACCTAGTTGTCCACCATGATATTTAAAAGAAGATATTGGCCCGCCGTCGACGTCTGTTATTATGTCGGAGGGAAGCGGGTACCAATAACAAAAATAATAAATAAATAATTGAGCTTTATATAGCGCAATATCCACTAAATGTGCTCAAAGCGCTTTACAAGGGGTCCCTGGTCAACAGCAAAATTTAACATGTAGGACGAGACATGACGCCTGTTTGGCGATATTACAATTTTTCGGACAAAGGCAACGCTGTTAACGGCCAGGTACTCATTTTACACCTGAGTACGGTGAGAGAATGTGAGTAAAGAGCCTTTTCCAAGGACTCAACAATGCGCAGAGCGAGGCTCGAACCCAGGACCTTCCGATCCGAAAGCGAGTGTCACACCACTAGACCACATAGCCGCACAAGTGAATGTTAGTTAAGATATCAGAATTTATTAATGGCTTTTCACTCTGATTGGAACAAATACCTATTCTCCATACTAAAAGACTTAAATGTAAGCCATACAGATAATATAATCACTATTTTGTAGTCTGATACTTGACCCACGTTTAATATGTCAAGCTACAATTCCGATGTTCTGCATCTAAATTATCCCGACATAAAAGCGTTTTGATGCGGCGGGTCACAGAGAGAACAGGTTTTAAATCCGTTAACTTCGTACTCCGAAAAAAAAACACGTTTTAAAAAAAATTTGGTCAGAAAACCCGTCCTTCAAATATCGATCGATTTAAATGACCCTCTTCTTGTCAAAAACTCTCAAACCTCATGGTACCTCATAAAGTCCCAGGTTTTAAAGTCTTTGACAAGATGGGGGTCATTTAAATCTATCGATATTTGGACGACGAGTTTTCTAGCCAAATTTTTATATACGTGTCTTTCCAGAGTACGACAGTTAACTGGTTAATTCTCTCCTTATCAGCTATTTTTAGAATTTCCCCCGAAAATTCACTCCCACTCAACACAAGAATAGACTTTTCTTACTTAAACGAAAAAGTAACAAATGAGCTCTACAACACAGTGTTTAGTATAAATAGATGTAATCAAAGCAATTCTTTAAATTTGGTGATGTACAAGAGAAATCAGAATGAGGAAATTGTCGGTTGCATCGTAACGAATGTGACGATTTTTCTATGAGTGGTAAGGAGAGGGTTAACAAGTTACGTAACCTTATATTTGTTTCAGGGTTGTAAGCCGCCGAGAGCTTCAGTACATGGTGAGAACTCTCCGTGTTCTAGAACAATGCCTGGTGCCCTTCCTGGACAAGTGTGATGCGAACAGTGACAAGCAGATCAGCCTTGCCGAATGGGGCGAATGTCTTGGAATGGACCATGGTAAACAATGCCATTCTGCTAAGTTATCAAATCAAAACAAAATTATTTAATTTAACTCACTCAATCCTAGAGATTTTTGCTACTTTTCGAAATTAGAAAAAAATGCATTAAAATTGAGCATGTAAATTTTATTCAACTGCCATTAAAATTTAAAAACTAAAAAAATTAGCTTTGATCATCATCAAGTGCCAGGCCTGTTGCAGACATCGGCGATCATGTCCCTCCAACCATATCTGTCCTCAGATCTTCTCAATAGCTCGATTCCTATTCCTGTAGCTTTGATACTACGCCTATAATTTCTCTCAGAAAAATGTAATAAATAAGCATTGGGGAAAAGTAACCCGGGAAAACTACGGATATAGCCGGTGTTAGGGTTGAGTGAGTTTACCAGTAAGCTGCTGTCGTGCTTTGTAAAATCCCGTATTTTAAAATTTGGCCAGAAAACTCGTCCTAACTTCAAATATCGATCGATTTAAATAATGAGCTGTCAAACCTGGGACCTCGCGATTGTCATTTTAAATCGATCGATATTTGAAAGTCGAGTTTTCTGGCCAAATGTTAAAATACGTGGTTTTTTAAAAAGAATACGACAGTTAAGTGGTTAATGCAGCTTCCTTTTGGTGCAGTAGCTTTCGTAGATGCAGTCTTGTATATAAGGTCCTGCTCTTCAAGTATTATGGTAAGGGGCGGTTTGGGTCTTTTCTAAAAAAAAAAAAAACACTTTAAATTGGAAGATTTTTCTACAGAGTGGACTTTAAAAATATATCTTTCGTCTATCTGGAAATTAGTAATGTATTTATGTCTTTATTCGATTTTTGTTGTTGTTGTTGGCTGAAGAAGGGTTTTGAGCCCGAAACGTTTCGTGTTTAGTATTTTTTCCTTTTTTTTAAAGCTGTTATATTCATTTTAGTTTATCAATTTAAATTTTAATAACTTTGATAATTTATCTTCATTCCACTTTTCATTCCAGAAAAAATATCGGACAAATGTCACACAATTTCCAAAAAGGGGAAAAAGAAGGACTAAAAGCCAAGCATGACTCATCTTCATTGTGTTTTATTATCACTGATTCTTTATGTTCAAATGTATAAATAGCTCATTTCAAGACATTCAATCTCTCTCTGTGCCTATCTCAATAATATGCCAAATTAGCTATTTTTAGTAAAACCATACATCCTACTTTGCCAAGTTTTACGGTAAAACCATACATCCAACTTTGCCAGATATTGTTGAGTTTACATATCAGGTTGCCATGAAATTTATCTTTATAGAACAGTAAAGTTTGCTGCCCCAAACGTAAACAATAACAAGTTGCTAGTGATTTCCGTTAGGGACCGGAATAATTTACGCACATATAGGTCTCCCAATTTTGTAGTTTGAGTTGTAGGCAATACACTTTCAGTATTGAAAATATGTTTACATAAAATCTAACAGTTGCAGAAATAATAATATAAGACTAAATTATTCTGAAAATCAGGCTCCGAATAATTCTCGTTTTGTTCATACCAGCGCAATAATTTGCTCTGGTCTAAAAATAGATAGACGTAACTTTTGATAAATTTTACCTTTTGTTCCATAAAATATCCATATCTAGACATTATTTGATGCATGATCGAGTATTTATGAATATGTGTTTCTTTTGCCACCTAACAGCCAAATTTTAAAAGTTATTTTCTTTCTATTATTTACATTGGAACGTGAGCTGTCAAGACAGGAACATGTGGTTTGCCATGTGCTTCTCGACCTTTGTTTACGTTTGGGGCAGCAAACTTTACTGTTCTATACTCCATACGAGTAATCGATTCACTCTTTTGCTCACTGGTCAGAGCAGTTACAATAAATGATTTTAATCGTGGTCAACTAAATTGATTCTTGATTTGAAAGATTGCATGACAATCGGAATTTTTCTTTATTTCTTAAAAAAAAAACAAAAAAAAAAAAAAACAAAAAAAACAAACTCAGTGTCCATAATAATATCAGAGATTATTATGTCATAATATCGCGTTTATATCTACTCGTATTTTAAAATAACGAAACAAAATAAAATATAGATACTATCAGTGTCACTTGGATCGTGTCATTCTTTTACTATGTCAGAAATCATTGTAAACTGAGTGTGTTGTTTGTGTTGATCGTTACAGACCTTTTAAATGCCTATCTAGTCTATGTTCTATTAAATGATTATGTAAGACTACAATGATTTTTGGGTTGTTTTTTTTTTTTTTTTTTTTTTTTTTTTTTGTTCTTTTTAGGTTATAACCAAGTGTACGGTATAATGATGAAGATGATGATGATGATGATGATGATGATGATGATGATGATGATGATGATGATGATGATGATGATGATGATGATGAAAGTGCTGGTTATGGTGGAGGTGGTGGTGGTGGTGGTAGTGTGGTGATGATGATGATGGTTGTAGGGGTTGTGGTAGAGGAGCTGCTAGTTATATTTATAATATGCTGCTAGTTGTAGTGGTGGTGGTGGTGGTGGTGGTGGTGGTGGTAATAGTAATAAGGCGATGATAAATTTATGACGAGACCCAAGACAATTGAGACAAGTCTATCGACTCTCAAAGGTACAGACACGTCATTTTATTGACCCAAAAGACGGCAGTTGGTTATTAATAGAATAAAAAACAGAGACAATACGATTCAATAGTCTGATGTCACGCCGCCCAGCAACGCGGCCATCTTGGTTCTAAACAAAGAAAATCATTACTTTTTATTTTTCATGCTGGCTAGAACTTTTCATTTCCTTGTGATCAGAATGTGTAAAAGTCAAAACATGGTCACATTTATGGGGGGTTTTTTTTCCCCTCTGGATACTCTTTTATGCTCGCAGGAGAAATATTTCATACGGGCGTCCGCCATTGTTCCGATAGTTTAGAGCCAGTGTTACTAAGTTACCATGCGTCATTAGGAAGGAAGTGACGTTACGACTGTTGAAGAGTATTAATACATACAGCGCAATATCCACTAAACGTGATCAAAGCTCTTTACAAAGGGTCTCCAGTCAACAGCAACACTTAACATGTTTAATGAGACATGACACCTATTATGCGATATCCCATTAATATGTTTTCAACATAGACAACGTTGTTAACGGCCAGGTGCTCATTTTACACCTGAGTGGAGTGAGAGGAAATGAGTAAAGAGCTTTTCACAAAGACTAAACTATGCGCTGTTCAGAGCGGAGATCGAACCCTGGATTTTCCGGTCAGAAGGCAGCAGGCTCTTATGGTTCTCACACTACTATGTTATGACGATCGACCCAATCAGCAAAGTCTGGTCCGCATTCGTGCACCGTCGCGAACCCGCCTGGTAGCATCGTCACAACACGCCGTTCGACTAGATGCTCTGCCGTTTCCGATTCTTGCCCACATCACCTACATGTGGGACAGGTGGAAAGTCCCAACTGATGAGGCGCACTTGCTGGTAGGCAGCTCCTCGACCGAAGCCGATTCGCAGCCACCCAGTGTCTCCTCTTGCTGGTATCAAAGCCTGGCAACTTCTGGTCAGAAGGCGAGTGTTATGCCGCAATACCACATAGTCACTCTTCTCCTCAATGACGCTATGGGGCAGTTTTTAATTCAGAAAAGTGAGTGGAGCACAGGCACTTAAGTTGAAAATAACAAGAAATGAAGTAAGTAGGAAAGTGCCGGAAGACAGAGAATATAAACTTCGCGGCGGCGATGGGGGCTCGAACCCACGACCTTACTGGTGCTGCAACTCCGCCTGGCCGGGGATATCGTGACTACCGTATGAGCTATCCACTTTATTTCATGTTATGGGGCAGTGTGGCACAGCGGTATGGTCTTTGTTTCGTACCCAGAAGGTGCTGAGTTCGTATCGTGTGGTTTCTTTGGTGGCTTTGAATAAGTAAAATGGCCCCATGCTAAAACTGAATATCCCTTGCCGTTTGTGTCATTTCAAATCGATCCACTAACGAATATACAGTTCTCTTGTGATATTAAGCATTCTTGTGACATTGGTCACAGACTGTCCAGCTTGAAGATGACCAATGGCACGTGCATGTTGTTCAATCGCGTGACATCGCGTAGATTAATGGATTGTATTTTGCATTGTGTTTTCCTGCCTTGAAAATGTTTCAAGAAGACATGGATTGCGAAAAAATTAACCTACACACTTCCTGTCCAGAGTAAGGGGCTAAAACGTCAATTTAGCACGTGCGCGACGTGGTGAGCGAATTCCGGGTCAAAAACAAAAACATCGACTATCGGTACACAGAAAGGCTAATGGTAAACAACTCAGTGGAAAATCATTAGCCTACGTCAACGGATAAAACAGTAACGACGATTTTACATGTGTCTACGATCACGATATCAAGTTTGCAAATTTGCATCTTGTTTTTATTTTTCGCTTGAAACCCACATACAAGTAATATGGTTGTCTACAGTCAAACAAATTAAGACATTTCACTGTTTAGGTTTTACCATGAAAGCAATACGTTTATCAAAACAAATTATTGACGTCTAGTGTCTGGTGGAGTGAGATGGCATAGAAAGACAAGTTTATATTTCATTGACACTTCAACCACAAAAGTGAATGCGTAAAATAACGCAACACAGTTAGAAAGTAAATAAATGTCATATAGCAAAGTGGGGAATAGACAGGTTACATAAAAATTTGAGCCTCACGTAGAAATCTTCGGAATGGCAAAAATGCAGTGTGTTTATTAAACATTCGTGAATTTAAAACATTTCAACATGTTATGTTCTTGAAAAATTGAGTACTTAAAATTCAGTAAACGGTGTTTTTGTGGTAAAATTTCAAATTTGCTTTCATAATCTTGAGAGTAGATACAGTTTTCTAAACTTTTCCGGTTTTTTTTTTTTTAAAAATATATCGCACCCGATATTATATAATATTATTTTACCAACAAACGATCCGATTGGTGAATAGAACTTATTGCTACTTTAGAAATTGAATATGATTTTATTATTCTGATGAGCTGGTTTTTAACATATTGTACAAATGCCAATGCAAGCAAATGCAGTAGGATAAAGGACATTATATATATATATATATATATATATATATATATATATATATATATATATATATATAAGAGAGAGAGAGAGAGAGAGAGAGAGAGAGAGAGAGAGAGAGAGAGAGAGAGAGAAGATAATTTTAGTTAAATTATCAACGATATTTATGAAGCTTGGAAAGTTAAACAGCTTTATACTGATAACGACTTTGAATTCAAATATAACCAATTGATAAACCAAGTTCATTTTATTTTTCATGTAAAAGGCACTTTGCCAGAGAGCCTCATAACAGCTAGAATTCTTTAAAAATTCAAATTTCTGCCACAGTCCTGCAGCATTGTTCAGTAAAGTATATAATAAAAAAAGAAAAAAAAAAGATTGAATTAAACAAGGAACGTGCAATCGATTTATTTACAACATCGATCTTCTCTAATTATGAATTCATTAGATAGAAAAGTAAACATGCCATCCTTTAAAAATCTAAATATTCTCACCATGTTGTCTTTTCACATTTCACGTAATTTCATCCGCCCCCCCCCCCCCCCCCCCCCCCCCCCCCCCCCCTCTTTAATATATCAAAATGGGTGCAACTTTTTGGTCCAATTACAATAAATACTATTTTTTTTTTATATCTCCCGGGTTCGAACAACATCTTTTGGCAATTAACCGGCAATCATTTCAGGGGAACAACACATTTAAATGTACGAATGTAGACATGATTCTGTCGTGGAATACAGGAACTAAGTATGCATGTAGCATGTGGATGTGATTCAAATTGTGTATTTAAAACCTTATAGACTTCCATCAATTTCACTCATACTTATAAAGAATATTTTCTCAGTCAGACGTTCTAATGAACTACTTAAAAATATCTTATACATTTAATTCTAAGTACAATAAAAAAAAAGATATGTCATATTGCCGACATTGAACAAAGATTATGAACTTGGTTTTGGCTCAATTGATATGAGTTTGGTTCTTTCAGTTGGTACTCTTTTCTGCCTCATTTTGGATTTCACCGGTACATGTGACGCAAAAGTAGGTCAGTTTCCATTTACGGTTCAACATGGCTGAACGTGCCCCTGAACAAGTAAGATGAAGTTTTATGTTACATTTATTTGTATGATCAGGGAGTAGATTGGTATCAATTATACCATTCAAAATTTGTCGTTTAATTGATGACAGATTTAATCATAACTCACAAATCTTAATCTTTTCTATACATTTTAACCGACTCTCGTTTTTCTTTTGCTGGTAATCTCTGAATTTTATATACGACTTGATCATGTGTCATATTATTACGACGATATTGTTGTGCAAGACTCACCTTTCTCCTATTTTCCATATGGTTTGTATATTTTGGGAGATTTATTTAGTCGTGACTTCTTTGTCTATCGGTAATGAACGATTAATTTTCTCATCTCTTGGCTTTTCATTTCCTCAACTTATTATTGAGTCAATGCGTTCGTCTATCTACTATGGCCATGCTATGCAGAGTATGATGATATGACTGGCATTATTCACATTGTATTGTCATTGTGAAATTTGAAATTATTCATCATTCTCTGGAGTGATGATAAAGATCTATACTATGATTCACGATCTGAATATCTGATGACTAGAACTAGAACTATGGAATTATTACAACTTATAACTAGCGGGAGGCAAAGATTAAATCTCATCGCCACGTTCTATGACCGCTGTGATTATCCCCAGGGTGTCTGGGGATAATAAAAATTTGTTATCCCCAGACACCTGTCTGGGGATAACGAATTTTCATTATCCCCAGACGCATATTTGAAACTCCGCTCTTTTTAACAATTATCCACATTCCAGAATATGGAATGTTTCCAGATGCACATAGAAATAAGGAAAGTTAATAAAATATCTATAAAAACATAAAATTAACAAACATTAAAATCAGTTGTTACTACATATACACAATATGCGTCGACTTCGAAGTGGGTGTCATGGCCGAATGGTTTAGTCGTCTGCCCTGGAAGTTTGACCATAATCGACGTTGTGGGTTCGAATCCTGGTTACGTCACTTTTTTTTTTTTTTTAAATTCCGTCTTCTTTTTACAGAACGTTGAAAGGGATAAATGTCCCATCCATCCTCCCCCCACCTCTTTTTTTTATTATTAAACTCTCTCTCTCTCTCTCTCTTGTTTTTTTCTAGTTTCTAGCAAATATATTCGTCCCCACTCTGATCTCAAATAGTGTCTAAAAAGAATAAATAATTAAAAAGCAAACAAACAGAAATATTCAGAGAGCGACCAAATGGTCAGATAGAGGAGAAAAAAAACCAATAATTGTTTTAAAAATAAAAACAATAATTGTTTTAAAAATAAAAACAATTTAAGAAATTCATGCTCAGAAACGGAACATTTACATAAAGGTTTATCAAACAAAAAACTCTAAGGTTTAGGTCAATATATAAATAAAAAAGAAAGAGAGAGAATTCCCTCGGAGCAGGGAATAGTGTTAACAATAATAATAATAATAATAATAATAATAATAATAATAATAATAGTAATAATAATAATAATAATAGTAATAGTATGATAATAATAGTATTAATAATAAAAATAATATTATTATTGATAATAATATAATAATGTTTATGATGGTAATAGTGGTAATAGTAATAATAATAACAAATATTACAATTATTATTATTATTATTATTATCATTTGACCAAAACAATAATAGATCTAGAGCAAATTAAATAATGAAATAATACTATCGGAGAAATAAAAAATTCAACTGATTAAAAAAAAACTCTTGCTCGGAACTCGGAACAAAGTGAAAACAATGAAAATCAATTCGGAAGAAAGAAAGAATAAGTAAAAAAAAAAAAAAATGTATGTGTGCGGGGGGGGGGGGGGGGGGGGGGGTGCGACTGGGTCGAATCTGTGCAGCTAAAAGGAGTAAAATGAAAGGTGGCCTAATCCACTGAGCTGCCTATCCACACCGCTATCGGAATATTTTAAATTCATATATGAGCTAAACATATTTCCACCATTTTTGCTTCCTTGTTTTGGTAGTTATTTTCATCTCTGATTCGAATAAAAATATGTTGTTGGATCTAGTTTTGTGGACGTGTGATACTAAATTGTATTGTCTTGTGCGAAGCAGACAGGAAAATAACAGGTGTGGGTTTTGGGCTTTGGGGCGAACAACCCCATGGCCTAGGAATTCGTCCGCGACATAAAAATTATTCCCGGTCGTCCCCAAAATTGTGGCCAGAATGAGCAAATTATAGAAACAAGAGATGATCAATAAAGTTAACAGGTAGGTAGGTAATGAAAATTTAAATGGTTGGTGGACTATGAACAGATTTGATGATTAACAACTTTCTTCCTGGTTGAAAATAAAAAGTCGAATTGCCAGTTTGACGTTTTCAGATCAAAGTAACAAAAGAAATTTCATTGATCCATTTGCTTTAAAATATTTTTTTAAAAAGAGCTGGATTTGACATTTGATCACTATTTACTTTCATCTTGTGTTAAATATCACTTGATATTTTAACTGTTTTGGGACACAACCACTAGTATTTTTTCCAGAATATTTGGTATTTTTCACGCCTAGTTTGGCATTTTGCATAAAATCTTTCTGCCCACTTGCTACATGCGTCTGGGGATAGTATCCCCACACCTGTCTGGGGATAACGAATTTTTATTATCCCCAGACAGGCGTCTGGGAATAATGACAGCCTTCTTTTTTTTACGGCGTCGTTGTTGATTAAATTTGAATGACAAATGTGAGTGTCAGTGGTCAGTGACTTCAGTAACAAACAGCGGAAATCCAATTGAGTTAAACGCTTAGGAAGAGGTGAAGAGTTAACATCTGTAATGAGCCGAAAGAGAGAGAGTGTGTGTGTGTGGGGAGAGAGTGAGAGGAAGGAATATGCTGTATAACAAAGTGTCTCTCGCCGTTATTGATAGTGGCAATTCAATAGTAATAAATAGGGGAGAGAACGGATGAATATATTCTTGTATGAGTTATGTTTGTAATCAGTGTTAAATGTCAACTCATCACCGTTGTTGGTGTTGGTCAACAAAGTTTTTTCTGCTTTCTGCACCACAGTTTGCGTTGTAAATGCTAGGGCGAGGGAGGAGTTCCATAGTTTCACTTTTTATTGGGAGGGCCTTGGGAAAGCTCATTTTAAGTTTTAAGGGAAACAACTCAAATGTTCCTTCAGCTAACCCTAAGAAAGTATCTCTAGCCCTAGTAATAGTAATATAACCAAAGTTAATAGAAAAAAAAAATCATTGAGCTAACCCTTCTTCTTTCAGCTTATCCTGCATTTTGGAGGGTTGCCATAATTATAATGAATGCCACATCTCCATGCATTTCGGTTCAGAGCATCATCATCCTCCAGGCCCAGTTCTTTCATATCGTCCTTTACCTTATCTAACCATCTAGTCTTTGGGCATCCCTTATTCCTCTTTCCCGCTATTAATTGTAAGTCCAATACTTTCCTTCCCACGTACTCCCTCTCTCGTCATTTTACATGTCTGAACCATTTCAATATATCTTCTCATCTTTATTGATACATTTTTCACTTCAGTCAACCTTCAAATTCGTTCATTTCTCTATCTTTTTTTGTCCAGCCAAGTGACCATCTCAACATCCTCATTTCTGCCACCTCAACTTCTTTATCTTGTTTCTTTGTTGTAGCTGCTGTCTCTAGTCCATATAAAATTGCTGGTCTTACAACTGTTGTATATATTTTCCCCCTTCAGCTTTGCGGAATTTCGTTTGTCTCACATAACACCAGTTACATTCCTCCAATTATTCCAGCCTGTCTGTATCATCTTCTTAACCTCCATTCATTGCCCCCATCTCCTTGTACAGTTGTTCTTAAGTATTTGAATTGGTTTGTCTCTGGCACATCCTCTTCTCCTATCTTTATTGGTGGTCCTGCTCTCTGTTGTCCGATGTACAAATACTCTGTCTTTGATCTGCTTACCCTTAATCCCCTCCTTTCCAACACCTGTCTCCAACCCTCTAGTTCCTTTTCCTTTGTATCATTCAAAAGTACTATGATGTTCCATTGTGCCTCTCGCCGAATGGGTTTTCTTAGAACATCCATTACTATTGCAAAGAGCAGTGGGCTGAGAACAGATCCCTGGTCAAATCATTACTTTTTTTGTGTGTATTTTTCAGATATTTTTCTCCACTCAAGATGTAGCAATTATATAGAAAACATTCTGTTTTTCGGGAATGTGTAGCATATAAGCGGAGTGTGCAATTAAATGGAGTGAACTGTACTAATATTAATGACCTCCCTCTGTGGCAATAATATTACATCGTGACACCATTACTCCGTGGCAGTTAGTACATGCGTAGTTGATTAACTGACATGATCCTTGGCAATTGACGACTTGTCAATTGCCAAGGTCCTTGTAAACTTTTGCCTCCTGAATTGTCGGGTGGTTGGATGGGAGCATCACCCTTGAATCATATACCTATGATGTTCGCATGGATGTACGATCCGATAGTGATGTCGTTTCTTCTTCTCTTTACTAGCCTATCCTGCTTCTTTGGTTTGTGATTGTATTTTTGACATGGGATATTTTTTTTTCTGTAAATCTTCTGCCTGTTTGTTCTTGGTTATTTATAATTAAGCTTATGATATCTTTAGGTTATGATTTTGATTTACATTTGTACTATTTTTGTTAGATTGCTTGTTTTTTTTGTTTCAGCGGTCTCTCATATAACCTCAATTGTGTTGGAAGAGACCTAAAGCAACAAACAACCTCCTGAATTGTCAACCCTGGTTAGGGGTGGTTTTTTTTGGAGGGGAGGAGTTTGGGGGATCTCCCCCAATAATTAAAAAAAATCCTCTCTTTAGGCGTGCTATGAAACTATGGAAGTCCTTCCATTGCTAGATTAAGGTTGTAGTTTAACTCACTGACTTTTTTCTTTTTGGTCACTTTTCTTTTGGTGGAATTGATGGTAGTAATAATGATTAATTCTACTTATTCACAGAGCTCTGCTGTTGTGAGAAGTGGTGATGCTGGAGATCATGAAGAAGATAGAGGTGCAGGGTACCTTAGCCCTGAAGATGTCATCAAACACCCACTTCAAAACTCATGGGCCATGTGGTTTTTTAAGAACGACAAAAGCAACAAAGAGTGGAAAGACAATTTACGAGTTATTACAACAATTGACACAGTAGAAGATTTTTGGGCGTAAGTAGTTTGTTCATTATCAGTCCTGAATAGTTCTAACTGCAAAAATAACAAAACTTAGAAAACACTGCTTATGGGTTTCCTCAGATCCTTCCCCCCCCCTTAAGTTTTGAATTAACAGAGATCTCTCTTTGAATTTTTCAGGTTGTACAATCACATACTTCCAGCAAGCAAACTTCCCACAGGATGTGATTACAGTGTTTTTAAGGTACGGACTCTCTCTCTCTCCCCTCTCTCTCTCTCTCTCTCTCTCTCTCTCTCTCTCTCTCTCTCTCTCTCTCTCTCTCTCTCTCTCTCTCTCTCTCTCTCTCTCTCCCCTTCCTTCTCTCTCTCTCTCTCTCTCTCTCTCTCTCTCTCTCTCTCTCTCTCTCTCTCTCTCTCTCTCTCTCTGTCTCTGTGATTCCAAACTTTAAAAAAAAAAACATCTCAGAATTTTTACTTGATTTATGTTTTCATTTTTCTATCTACACAGGTTGGCATAGAACCAATGTGGGAGGACCCACAGAATAAAAGAGGAGGACGGTGGCTTATTAATCTCAACAAAGCACAGAGACAGTCTCATCTAGATAACTTCTGGCTTGAAACAGTACGAATTCAGTTCCATTTTATTTGAATTTAAACCTCGTCACTTTTGGTCACACAATGTCTAAATGTTGTGTTATCTCACGAATTGCAGCGCATTGCCATATTTTATTTATTTTGTAGCATATTAATTTATTTACATTTAATTTTATCAAGAAAATGGTAAATCGTTCTGATTCTCAATATTCCATCCGGCTCCTGTCATTTGGAGGCAACAGTCCTTGTAGACTAGTCCAAGATAGAGGTGTGTGGCTAGTGGAATAGTGGAAATCAATCTGTAAGAGGAGCAGTCTACTTTATTGATTAAATCTTGTGTTATGCTGGATGTTGGCCTGGACTTGATTTAAGTTTGAGGAACATTGCAATGATATTTATTATTATTAGCAATGACTATGAAAATTTTTATTTTCTATTTTTGTAGGAAATACTGTGCTTAAATCAAAGCCCTATCTCCACTGAGTAGAAATATCTTTGAATTTTGAAAGTCCATTCATAAATTCTTAAAAAGTTAGCAGTTTCAAAGGTGTCATTTATTTGGATGGCCCCAAAGAGAGAGAAAACCCAGAAAATAAGGGACACTTTTTCTGCGTTTTTTTCTGGTTTGTGGCTGTATCTCGCTTAATATTCTGAATTAGAGATTGTAACTTGGCAAATTTATCAGAATAAATGAAGACATCAGAAAAGTTCTAACTTGTATAGTTTTTAAGCTGTATGGCTAGGATCAACCATAATTTTGTTTTAAAATATACATATTGAGCATTTGGAACATTTCTAAAGTGTAATTTTGTGTCTACAACCCATACAAGATACGAAAAATGCCCGCTAAATTATTATCAATCAAAAAATAAACTGATCTTTAAAATAAAATGCGATAGCTGACAAGTTCCACATCCCTATGGTGTAACAATGGAAAGAAATCCTAAAAAGGCGTGCAAGAGTTTGCGTCCTCAGACTTTCGATCGCACGGCTTCCAGATGGCCAAGTATGTGGTTTTGTTTCTTTTATAAATTTTGATTCATTTATTTTTGGTGACATTTATCCTAGTCTATTCAATTTTTGTTTGTTAAATTTAATTTAATTTAGTTTAAGTGGTGAAAACCATGTGAGTTTCTATTCAGACACTTTTGATTTGAAGTCAAATTTAGTCATGTGGAAGTCTGGCCATCTAGCAGCCTTGCTTTGCTGACGTCATTTTCGTGTTGAGCGATTGGGGGCAAAATGGCTGTCTCCTCTTCTCACTCATTGAAATGCAAATTGGGCTGGTATTTTGTGATAATACGTGAAAAGTACTTATCGTAATCCAATGACGGCAAAATCTTTCCTCTTGGTAGCTTTAGAGAGATTTTACTCCAAAGAGTAAACATCTATTTTTAACGATCTTCTGGTAATTGCACTAATTTTGCTGTTTGACGTGATCTAAAATGACCTCTTAACTAATTGCAAGCGAACTTTCAGTGATATTAATTGATAAACAGCGTGGTAATGAATTTTTAAAGATAGCATATACATAATCGTTGTGTCCCATACTTTGCCTTGAATTTGAGCCACTTCAGGACCCAAATCGAGGTCCAAGGATGTCCGTAAGATCGGCATTGTTACATGTATTCCTTCATCTTCATTTTTTTTTGTTCTAAAGATGTTTTTTTTTTTTCTTTTTTATGATAACGCTGAGGGATAAGTCTACCCCTCCTTTCCTATGTGTAAGGGTTCTATCCTTCCTCGTGTCAGTCGGGAATGAAATGGATACATTTTTGTTGTACATTGATGAGAAGTGGTTGAATTTGTCAAAATCCCTGTGTTATGGTTCTTATTTTCACTACATGAACCTTAGTTGAAAGGATTTTATTGGGACCAATTGAACTTGACTTTTGTGCAGACAGCCAGTTCACAGAGATGTTTTCAAGGGAGTTAATAGTATCTTTTTGGTTTGACATTTATTTTGATAAAGTCCTTTGTCGCTACTCATTACAAAAATATAAGGAAAACATATTTTACATTTACTTAACTATGTTTGGTGCATGTTTGTAATAAAACCACTTGTTCTACTTTTTATCTTTGAACAGCTTCTCTGTTTAATAGGCGAAGGTTTTGATGAGCATTCAGATGACATTTGTGGTGCTACTGTCAATATACGTGCCAAGGGTGATAAGCTGGGTTTGTGGACAAGAGATGCCGGCAAAATTGAGGCTACCAGGAGAATAGGGTGAGGAAAATTTAAAGCATTTCTTGAAGATTGAAGATCCGTTTTGATTGCATGGACATCACTTTTCAGGGCATCACAGTTACTTTTGCTTTCAGTAACAATATCCTGAAATCCCATATATAGATCATTAACTGTTTTTTTTTCGTTTGTTTATTTGTTTGTTTTGGAAGTGAGTGTGGGAATCGGAAGCAATTTACTTCAGGATATTTTTTTTTTTTACCCCAAAAAAGAATGGATGGATAGAGTTGAGATGACTTTTGATTTATTTTATGAGTGAATATTTAATTACAGGGAAGTAACTGTGATTAAAAAATGTTTTAAAGGAATTTAAATGAGCTGTTCACCGTCTATACATATTTGTTCATTAAAAAAAGTTTGCTTCTCTGCAATGAAGGGAAGCTGGACTTATTTCTGTTTATCTTTTTCTTTCACAAGGCTGAGAAATCTTCCTGTCAAAGGCGGAAATCTGCCCAATCATCTCAGCCCATTAAATTTACATACTACCACATCCACTACTACTACAACCGTCATCACCACCACATCATCACTACCAATACTAGTACAACCACCACCACATCGTATTACCACTACTAATATAATCACCACCGTCATCATCATCACTGCCAATACTACTACAACTGTCATCCGTGTGTCATTATCACTACCACCACTACTACTAGAATTATATATGTAAACACAATGCCAAATACCATCCCTTTTCTTGTATGCGGAAATTCCTTTGTGTGGTGTCTGAAATTATTATTAGCCTAATTTTAAGTTGGCATCTCTGTGTTTTGGAAACTCAGGGGGAAATTATTTTTGTTGTAATATGAACATTTATCAGACCTGTAAAATAATCCAAATCCGCTTATAGTACAATCTGGCTTCAAGCACACTCTCGATGATTCCCTGAGTACGGTGCTTATAAGCAGAGACCACTGTATTTTAATTTTTGAATTATTATTATTATTATTATTAACACGAGTCTTTTAATCTATATATCAGACTGACCCATTTACAATTTTATGCATGAATATTTAATTTTATACCTAATGTTGATGCTTTTTACTCTTGTCTCTTTCAGATTTAAATTGAAAGAATCTTTAAATGTTCCCCCCAAGGTGGTTATTGGCTTTCAGGTAATTTACTCCTTTCAGCATGATTTGATTACGTTTGAATCACCAGTTATGCCAGTGTCATGGGCTTGTTGATATAGTGTATTTTGCGGGTGGTTGGATGGGAGCATCACCCTTGAATCATATACCTATGATGTTCGCATGGGTGTATGATCCGATAGTGATGTCGTTTCTTCTTCTCTTTACTAGCCTATCCTGCTTCTTTGGTTTGTGATTGTATTTTTGACAGGGGTATTTTTTTTTTCTGTAAATCTTCTGCCTGTTTGTTCTTGGTTATTTATAATTTAGCTTATGATATCTTTAGGTTATGATTTTGATTTACATTTGTACTATTTTTGTTAGATTGCTTGTTTTTTTGTTTCAGCGGTCTCTCATATAACCTCAATTGTGTTGGAAGAGACCTAAAGCAACAAACAAACAAACAAACAAAAATAGTGTATTTTCTTTACGTGCACAACCAAGTGGTTGAGGCTGGTTGGCAAGTCTGCCTTAAATGAAATGGTAAGGTATTTCAGACGTCACTGGCAGCAATGTTGAATGTGCTATTTGGAATTTTCTAGGACCTGTCTTTGGGGCTACACAACTTAGTCTCCTACTTTTAGAGACTGGAATGTCTCTTCTAGACTAGTAAATTACTTGAATCTTGTATCTGTACATAAGAAAAGGTCTATATAGGAAAATAAGCGTTTAAAAAATAGATAAAAGGTGGATATATTATAAGTTGTGACCTTTTTTTTTTAATACAACATCAGATTTGATAGGCCTGGGTATAAATTTGATAGATGCAGATGTGGTGTGAAAGGCTGAAAGTTTGCACACATTTCATTGATGAGGAATGTGAAAGACAAACTGTCTCCTTCCATTAAACTATTTAAAACAAGTCTTCAAAGGCTTCCGTCTGGGTGGGGTTCCTGACCTCCTCCCATAGTGGGCAGGGATGTTCATACTGTGTCTTCTATCCCCCTATGTCTGTTTTCCAACATGCTTTCTGTCTTTGTCTTGGAATGAGTTTTCTTGGTTCTGTCCTGACCCTGGCCGGATACCCTTGCTGGGAGGGAAAAATTCCCCTTTGTCTGCCTTATTCTTGGATGCTTTAATTGTAATTCTAGAACTTTTTACTATCCCATTTTCTTCCTTTTTACTGGCGCTGATATGACCTTAATATGTTGCAAGCACCGTAAAACCCTTCAAAACAAACAAAGGCTTCCATTTTATGGAGGGGGGGGGGGCTCCAAAAATAAAAATGTATTAACTCGTGCCATTTTATCTCATTGATTTCAGGCTCATTCAGACACTGCTGGAAAATCTGGCTCGACAGTAAAGAATCGATACGCAGTGTGATGCCTAGCCAATATTACAATTTAGTACATGTGCTCTTGTCTCTGTCCTCATCACACCCATTGTTGATTTGGCCCCAGCAAGACTGTGACAGAGGTACTACTGGAATACACACTCCTCTTATTTGATCCGACCGCCTTCTCAAATTTATTCAAGATTGTAATTGTAATTTTTATTAACTTTTTCTTTTTCTTTTTAAAAATTTGTTTGAGATATTTTGATGAGTGGCTTGGAACAGATTAGCTTAGATATTTTATTATTGTCATTGCAGAATTTGATACGTTATTTTCTTGATAATTATTCTCATTATTTGTAACTTCGTGGATGCATCAAACTATGGTTACATTTTTAAAAAAAAATATATTGTTTTTTGATTAGGAAAACAATGAGTAAAGAGTGTGTCATAGGTTAAGTTGTTATAGTTATATGAATAGGTAACGGTATTATTATTTTCCTTATTGACAGTGAACACTGAATTGTCCATTGTGGTATGTTAATAGGTCATTTAAATGTTCATGTTGTCATGTTATTCTTTGACTTCTCTATATGTAACTAATTGATCTGAATGGTCTTTGTAACTTTTCAAATTTGTTTAATTCATATCAGTGTTGCTAACGTCGGAAATAAAATTTATAGGCCATCCTTATATTGCAAATGATTCTCATTGTTTGACTCCACGAAAGATATACACAAGCATTTTTTGATTTAATAACACTCTTTCAAAGGGGCATTATTGAAACCAGATGAAGGCAATTTGGTAATTCAGCTCAGATGCAAAGACTTCTATTTTCTTTTTCTTTCTGAGCCAAGTGTTTTAAAATTGAAAGTATGCAGGTTTGGATTTAGAATTGGAGTGTAAATTTGATTTTTGTGTTGTCAAAGAACTCTTTCATGTTACATAGTTTATTGGCCTGTTTGAGTGAGATGAATCATTGAGAGTTTGTTTATTCTTTCCTCTCTTCTCATAATGTGTGAATTAGTATTTGTGTGTTCGTCCGTGAGAGTTGTAGTACCTGTGTCAGAGTTCTCGTGTGAAGGCCATTCTTGTTATCGACGCAATCATTCTTCATTTATGGAATCATTATCTAATTGACAAGTCATGTTGGGGTTCTTTTTCTAATAACAGAAGGGCTAAGGGTGCTAAGATCTGATTTTGTTTCATTTAAATTTTTAAAAATTATTTATTGATTTTCAAAGCTGTTGTTGTTTGAGTTGATGATGTTTAATAGATTATTAGTAGTATATTGTTCCTGTATTACACAGCATATACAGCAAGCCATGATAACTATTATTTGATAGAAGCATCTTTTTTTCAATAACTTTTTTCTTTTTAATCATCTTTACTTCAGCTTCCGATTATCTTTGCAGTCTCTTAGGTGGGTTTGTTTTGTTAGTAATCAGTATAAACAGATTTTTTTCATGTTTGAGTTAGACTAGATTTGGATTTTTCAACCAGAACGTAAAAGAAAAAGTTTTTCTCCGAAAGAGATATATCACCAAATTTCACCTCACTACATAGGTTTGTTGTCATTTTAGAGGTACAAATAGAATATGTGTGGGTGGGTTCCTGACTCCATAGTGGGAGGAGGTATTGTTATGTCTTTATCCCTATTCGTTCCAACTTGCTTCTGTCTTTGTCTTGAAGAGAATTCTTGTTTTGTCCTGGCCATGGCTGAGTCCTGGTTGGAGGAAACAGTCAAATGCATAGTTATGTTTGGGGAGTTTTTTTTCCTGTAAATCATCTTCTGTTATGTATTATTATGTTTTATTTTAATGTATAATGTAAGCATTTTGAGTGTATTCATTGCTGTTGGGTTTGTTTTGTGTTCGGATGAGACTTAAATAGTGATCTCAAACTAATACATTGTATGGTTTGCTCTTGGTATTACATCTGATCCTTTTTGTCCAGTTCCCTATGTCTTACTTCTTTTGGGTGTTAATTGTAATTCTAGATTTTTACTATCATTTTTTCTTTTTACTGCGCTGATAAAACCTTAATGTGTTGCAGCGCCGTTAATACCTTAAAAAAAAAAAAAATAGGATATGTATATAATTTATGGTGAATAAATATAGGGGGGGGGGGGGAAAATTTTTTTTAAATGTACATTCTGGTTTAAAGAATATGAACAGATTGCTTTTTTTTTCTTAGACTGTGATGGCCGTGATTTGAAGACTAATCATGCAGTTTTTGTGACACTGAAATACTGCAAGAAGTTGACTCTGTGATGAAATGTTGTAGAATTTTGTTTTTACTAATCTTATTAGTAATTGGCACTATAAAATGTGTGTTAATCTCAATGATGAACCTTGTGGCGGGTGGTGGATGGGAGCATCACCCTTGAATCAATATACTATGATGTTCGCATGGTGTACATCGATATGATGTCGTTTCTTTCTTCTCTTTACTAGCCTATCCTGTTCTTGGTTTGTGATTGTATTTTGACAGGATATTTTTTTTCTGTAAATCTTCTGCCTGTTTGTTTTGGTATTTATAATTTAGCTTATGATATCTTTAGGTTTGATTTGATTAATTTGTAATTTTTGTTAGATTGCTTGTTTTTTGTTTCAGCGGTCTCTCATATAACTCAATGTTGTTGGGAAGAGACCTAAAGCAACAAACAAAAAAAAACCCCTTATGCATCGTTTGAAATAGGTTTTAAAGGATATAAATGTAAAAGAATCCCCCTGACAAACCACTGCCTGTCCCTCTCCTGCTTGTTATGTCACGTGAGGGACTTGGAAAACTACTGTTATATCATCTCTTGTACATAGATGTATGTAATTGATAATTGCATTGATATATATATTACTATTGCATGCTTATGATATGTTATGAAGTGAAAGAAAGAGCTAAATAAATTAGATGCTGATTTTTTTTCTTTTTTTTTTTTCATTCCCTCCCTGTAAACGATGCAGTTTTGGCTTAACGACGAATTAAACTAAATGATGGGGTCGACTAATGTCAGCTACTGCTCCGTCAGGTTAAGGAGTGTAGTTTTTCTTTATCCCCCAGTTGAATGCTTAATTATATTTATGCATATTTTTTTTTTCATGACCTCTTCAGTAACCAATTCATGATTAATTTAATAGGTACATGAATACGTTTCCCCGCGTCTTTAGCTGACATTGTGTTCAAATATATCGTACATTTGTAATTCAAAAGTAAAGGCATTGATGAGATTTTTCTTCTGCTTCGGATTGATAATCAATATGTTGGTGACAGTGCTTTCCGCTATGACAGGTTATCTGTGATGGAGTGCTTTAACATGAGAATGTACCATATTATTATTATGTTCTGTTTTGGTAGAAAGCAAGTCATTCTTATGTATTTTATTATTGTATTTTAAAGAAATTATTTATCATTTGTTTTAGTTTCATTTTTACTTCTCATTTCGATTGGCTGCCGACTGGAACCGAATAATTGAAAACTTGAGTGCTTTGTTTCCGATTATGAAATGAATTAATAAACTTATTGAATTTTATATTGGTTGCATGGCTTTTTGTTTTGTTTTCTTTAAAAAGGTAAAATTCTTTAGTTGTTCTTTATGAATTCTGATTCTTTGTACTGGGTGAGGTCCTGACCTCCCATAGTGGGCAGGGGGGTACATACCGTGTCTTCTATCCCCTTATATCTGTTTTCCAACATGCTCTCTATCTTTGTCTTGGAATGAGATTACTTGGTTTTGTCCTGTCCCTGGCCGGAGTCCTCGCTGGGAGGGAAACAGTCAAATGCATATTATGTTTTGGGAGATGATATGTTTTCCTTGTAAATCATCTCTCTGTTATGTATTATTATATTTGTTATTTTCAATGTAATGTAAGCATTTGAGTGTATTCCTCTTTGTTGGATTTTGTGCTTGTGTCCGGATGAGACTTAATAGGTGATCTTAAACTAAGTACATTGGTGGTATGCTCTTGGAATCTACATCTGATCCCTATTTGTTCTCCTTTGTCTTACTTTCTATTGGGTGCTTTAATTGTAATTATAGAACTTTTTACTATTCCATTTTCTTCCTTTTTACTGGCGCTGATATGACCTTAATGTGTTGCAAGCGCCGTAAAACCCTTAAAAAAACAAAGCTCCTGGAATGAATCTACATCTGTCTCTATTTGAATCAATCCCCTTTGCCTTGTGTTTTCTCTGGTGGTTTAAGTGAAATCTCTGGGTGGGGTTCCCGACCTCCCATAGTGGGCAAGGAGGTACTTGTTCTGTCTTCTATCCCCCGGTATCTGTTTTCCAATTGCTTTCAGTATTTGTCTTGGAATGAGATTACTTGAGGGTTAAGTCTTTGCCTGATTTTGGGAGATGATATCTCTCTGTTATGTACTGTTATTGTTATTTTTTTTAATTTTAACATTTGATTTGTAAACATTTGAGTGTATTCCTGTTAGTGGGATCTTGTGCTGGTATCTGGGTGAGACTTTTAGGTGATCTCAAACTAAGTACACTTATGGTGTGCTCCTGAAATCTCCACCTGTTCCCCATTTGATCCATTTCTCCTATGTCTTACCTTTTCCTTGTCCTTTTAACTGTTCATCTAGAATGTTTTTACTATCCAATTTTCTTCCTTTTTACTGGCGCTGATATGACCTAAATGTGTTGCAAGCGCCATAAAACCATTAATTCTTTTTTTTTTCTTTATCCTATTTCTTTCTGTTTAACTGGAGCTGAATGATCTAAAAGTTTTGATGGCGCTGTGAAACCCTTAAAAATAAATCATTTCGGTGACTATTAGAAAATGACTGAGAGTGGCTCCCTTTTGAGGAGGATTTCGTGTTGTATAACTTTGAGTAGCAGTCGACTGAGATTCAGATGTGCTGCCATGCTGGGGTCTACAATTATTTCTTTTTCCCTTACTTTTATCTTCCATTTTCGGACAACTCGGTAATCCAAAAGTGTTGCAGGCTATACACTCCTTAATCTACTTTCCTGTCCTTCTGTATTGTGTAATGTCAAATCTTCATTTTCCTATACGCTAAAATGACCTATAAGAGGTTGCTTTTTTATAAAAGGACTAAGTATTTAATATTTTCAGGTCCCATGGTGGGCCGGGAAGGTCTTGATGTCGTCTTCCACTCTCCTTTCTCTGTTTCCCATGTTGCTTTCTTTCATTGCCTTGGATTGAGTTTTCTATTATTATTTTTGTTGTTGTCTTTCTTTACCCTCTCTTGGGACCTAATCCGGAATGCAGTCAAAGACAAAGTTGCCAATTTTCCGTATATTTTCGTAATTCAGTAATTTTATAAACCCTCATTATATTTCCAATCACCAGTTAGATGGATAAAAGGTAAGTACAAAAAGTTTTTTTTCTTCTAGAGTTCAGCACACATTTTTTGTTGTTTTTTTTTTTTTTTTTTTATTTTGCATAAAAGTTCGGTAAACTTTTGTCTCCTGAATTGGCAGCTCTGCAAAGGTTTTGTTTGCTCACAATTGTGACCTCGACGGTTTAGATTATTTGGATGGGGTTCCTTACCTCCCATAGTGGGCAGGGAGGCAGTTACTATGTCTTCTATCCCCCTATATCTGTTTTCCAAAATGTTTTCTGTCTTTGTCTTGGGATGAGATAACTTGGTTTTGTCCTGGCCCTGGCCGGATACTCTATCTGGGAGGGAAACAGTCAAATGTATAGTTATAGTTTTGGGAGATGACATTTTTTATATTGTATATCATCTCTATGTATTATGCAA
The DNA here is from genome assembly GCF_034508935.2 of Berghia stephanieae. Classification (NCBI taxonomy): domain Eukaryota; kingdom Metazoa; phylum Mollusca; class Gastropoda; order Nudibranchia; family Aeolidiidae; genus Berghia; species Berghia stephanieae. The sequence goes on along the minus strand of NC_088364.1, from coordinate 71,231,871 downwards.
TGTATTGTTTTGTTTACAGATAATATGATTTGTAAACATTTGAGTGTATTTCTCTTAGTGGGGACCTGTGCATGTGCCTGGATGAGACTTTTAGTGATCTCAAACTAAGTACTTTGATAGTGTGCTTTTGGAATCTACACCTGTTTCTTATTGAACCAATTCCCATTTGTCTTCCCTTTTCTTAGATGCTTTATTGTAATTCTAGAACTTTTTACTATCCCATTTTCTTCCTTTTTACTGGCGCTGATATCACCTTAATATGTTGCAAGCGCCGTAAAACCCTTAAAAAAGAAACAAACAATCAAGGTACGGTGTCTGTCTCGCCGTCATGTAACAAAAACAAGCGATGTTTGACGTGATCAGCGATCCGATCCGACGTAACAAAACTCTGGTCCCCGCGTCGAATTCCTTCAATTGGCAGTTTGAACACATTACCCCACTCAATCCGGGTGTGAATGAGTACCTGGCTTGATAACCCGCTACTTGTATGACATGACGTGGAAATTTTTGGTTCTATCTGGTCTTCAGGGGGAATGAAGTATTTTGAAACACATTCAGTATGGTGAATTCGCGGAAATTCACAATGTAGGAAACAATCCCATAAAGTAGTAATAACAAAGATACTGAGTATGCTTTCAGTATAAAGTACTGTAAATTATATTATTCAGTGCTGATGGTTTTCCTCGGATCCGCGGAGTCCAAAGGAGGAATTTCCTCCTTTAAAAATTACATTTTCTCAAAACAATGTGCTAGCAATGAGAGAGTTGATGTGTGGTGGAACACACAGGTGCAGTTTCCCACTCTCCAGAAGTTAGCTAGAGTATCATTGAATCAATGATAGTCTATCATCTCAATTGCTCTAAAAGTGGGGTTTAGTGTAGTAAAAATGGGGCTTAAAGGCAATCGTTCAACATTTTCCTACTTTTTCACTTTTTGTCACCATCAGCACTGATTATTATCCTTAAACAAGGTTGCCAATTTTCCGTATATTTACGGAATTCAGTGTGTTATAAACCCTCAGTATATTTTCTAATCACCTGCTAAACGGGGGAAAAAATAAGAAGTACATACTGTCTTTTTACGGGAGTTCAGCATTCAAGAGGGGTCGGTCTATGTGTTTGCGTTAAAGTTCAGTAAATTGTTGCCTCATGAATTGGCAACCCTGATATTATATTATACCCTCAGTATAATTTCCAATCTGCTGCTAAACGGAAAAAAAGCAAGTACATGATGTTTTTTTACTGGAGTTTAGCACTCATTTTGTGTAAAAGTTCAGTAAATTGTTGCTTCCTGAATTGGCAAACCTGATTATTATTATTATTATTATTATTATTATTATTATTATTATTATTATTATTATTATTATTATTATTATTATTATTATTATTATTATTATTATTATTATTATTTCTTTATTTCTTTTTTTTTTTTAATTTTTTTTTGGGGAGGAGTTCAATTATAACAACCATATAAATGGGCAAAATAACTGATTTTTATTTCCTAGTTTTAATAGCTATGTTGAAATCAAAACAGAAATATGTAGATTACAAAATGCAGATTCTATGATACGAACATTGGCAATAAACTTTCACAGTCTCCTGCTTCCTTACATCATACAAAAAGTAAAAAACAAACGTTATATGAAACTCCTGGTGTAGCCTTCAGCTCTCTGAGTCGAGGACCCCTACAGGCGGCGTAAATTTGAATCCCCGGAAAGGGCTATTTACTCTCGTTTTTCACCGCACCTTGGCGTAAAATGAGTTCTTGTTGAGCAACAGCGTTTTCTTTGACAAAAAAAAAAAATTAAAAAAGAGAGAAAAAAAGTTGTAACACCGCCTTTACAAGTTAAATGTTGCTGTTGGCTTAGCATCCCATATAAAGCGCTCTGAGCACATTTAGTTGACATTGCCCCATATAAACGCTAAAGTTTTCTTTCTTTATAATCAAACCCTAAAGCTATGAAGATAAAATCCCAAATGCAAACACTGCGATTCGAACCCACGTCCGGTTTATCACAAAGCCATCTATGTGAACGTGTCTAAACAATCGGCTTATGGTTAAGTTAAAATGATTTGGGATTGACTATCTACTTATGCTGAAAAGCACAAGTTGAATTGATTTCAAGGAGGTACCTCTTAAAGTGGAATGCGTCTCACGGCTTACAATTTTATCGTACATCTGCTGTGTTCACACTTTACTTTGTCAACCGTTTATCGCTTAAGACTTCGTGTAACAACACATCTGTGATCACTGGACGGGATGGCACATGTTGATGCAAGATAAAACGAATAATTAAAATTACCTCGTTGTGTATTTATTAAGAAAATAAAAAATCACACAAACCAAAAATTTGCATTGGTCATTATATCGGGAAACTTTCCTATCTCTCATTTATTACTTCTTCTTCTTCTTCTTCTTCTTCTCCTCCTCCTCCTCCTCCTCCTCCTCCTCCTTCTTCTTCTTCTTCTTCTTCTTCTTCTTCTTCTTCTTCTTCTTCTTCTTCTTCTTCTTCTTCTTCTTCTTCTTCTTCTTCTTCTTCTTCTTCTTCTTCTTCTTCTTCTTCTTCTTCAAGTACCAAGTGTCATGGTCTCAAGTGAGTAAAGAGCTACTCGACTATGCATAAAGATATATGTAGAATGAGGCCCCAGAATTTACTAGTTACTATAAATGAAAAACAATTAACGATTTGTTTACAATGAAATAAAAATAATGATGAAATTTAATTAAAAGAGATAAACAGTGATCGTGGCAGTTACAAATAGAGATATGAATATTTTACGTAACTTATGATAATATGTCAGGTTCATAAGTTTACGTTTCCAGGCAGCTGATGGGCTTGGATGATCTATTCCTCTGATAACAGGATCGGACTCGTGAAATTCCACTTCCAGGCAATTGGTAAGAAGTTATTGTGTAGTCCTTTGACAGCGGGCTTGGGTTTGATCCTTGAAGATTATACAATCAAAGTTAAAAGCTCCGGCGTCTTAATGGTGTAGATATAATATCTACAAAGTCCCAAAAGATAAAAATCTTCCAGTATATATATAGGAATAGAGCGACTGGCCGTCCGGCATAGATTGTGGAGAGAAAGTGAGTGTCAAATGTTAGACCTATCAGCTTTTATAATAAGTGGCTACGTGACAGAATGTAGAACGAAAAGTATTCACTAATTAGAAATTAATTCGAGGGAAGGCTATAAAAGGAAAGACGATCTAATATTAGAAGGTAAAGTTTATCTAAGCCTACCGAAATATAACTGGAGTGAGATGAATTCAGTTCTTAATAAAATAAAATTTAATAAGATAATTGTGAACAACCTTTACTGTGACACCAAGTCTGTGTCAGACATCGGTGATCATAGTACGCCATTCATCTCTCTGATCAGATAACCTCAGAAAACTAATATTATTTATTATTTATTATTAATTGTGATTTATTGTTTGTTAATTTTCCATTTTTAGTGTAGTTAGACTAGACGTTTTGGTAAAAAGCTCGTTGAACAATAAGGAATAATAAGACGCCGTATCGAAGACCTCCATGACATCGGAACACGTCGACTTCTAATGTTGCCTGAGTCTTTTCTTGGTACTTACTTAGTAACTAATTCTAAACTATCGGAACAATGGCGGGGCAGTATCGAAGACCTCCGTGACGTCGGAAAATGTCTTCTAATGTTACCCGAGTCTTTTCTTGGCGAGATGAGCATTATTCACCAATCATCCTCCATGAATGTATCGGTTTTGACAAGGGACTTGTAGGGGTGGTCTTCAGAGCCATTAGGCGTGACGTCACTTCCCTCGTAATGGCGCATAGTAACTTAGTAACTAATTCTAAACTATCGGAACAATGGTGGACGCTTTTATGAAACACTTCTCCGACGAGCATAAAAGTAAAAGTGTATCGAGAGGAGAATAAACATTATATTATATCTGATCATGATTTGACTTTTTTACATTCTGATCACATGACATATGAAAAGGTTCTAGCCAGCATGAAGAATTAGCTATTTAAAAATGAGCATTTTTTAATAGCGCAATATCCACTAAACGCGCTCAAAGCGCTTTACAAGGGGTCCCTGACCAACAGCAACACTTAACACGTAGGACGAGACATGACCCCTGTTAGGCGATATTACAATTTTTCGGATAGAGGCAACGCTGTTAACGGTCAGGTACACCTGAGTACGGTGAAAGAATGTGAGTAAAGAGTCTTTTCCACGGACTCAACTATGCGCCGAGCGAGGCTCGAACCCAGGACCCTTCCGATCCGAAAGCGAGTGTCTTATCACTAGACCACATAGCCACACAAGAATAAAAAGTACCGATTTTATTTGTTTAGAACCAAGCTGCTCGTTGCTGGACTATTGAATCCTATTAATGGCAACAACTACAACAAACAACAACAACAACAACAACAACAACAACAACAACAAACGTTTCTGTGCAGATTATGAAATGAATGGGAGACTGGGTCAGACTGGAGTTCCCGGCGATCAGTCAGACATGGTGAGACATACGATAGACCTTGTTATCAATAGACAATATCCGGTATCTTTTGAATGACATGTCACCAAGCAAGAATAAGCCGTAGCTGTCTATGACCAAAACCCATCGACTTGCGTAATAATTACTTTCCTTTAGATAGTATGCATGCGCTTGGCTAAGAAGTTCACAACATTGCCATCCGGAAGTATAACGGGCCAACACACAAAACTGTGTGTATCCATGAACGTTTATAGTGGGGTTAATACAGTTCAGTGAGCATTACTCATAAACGCGGATGGCAAAAAACAAGAACAAAGACCTGAGTAACGTCATCTTCGAACTATCTATTGACTACGTGGGGTCCGGATAGCCCAGTTGGTAGAGCATTTGCTTCACTAGCAAAAGGGCCGAGGTCGCTCCCAGGTGAAGTCGAATACTTTTCTTTTTTTTTTCAGACCCCCTGTCTACCCAGCAGTTATTGCTGGGTAGCTGGGTTTGTTAGATCTGTCGGAAAGCATTTTACGACATACTATCGTCCTGTCCAAAGGGTAGCACGCAGTTGTTTTTGAACTTTTACGTTGTTAAAACCGGATAAGCTCCGACTCCACTAGGCGTCAGACGCAGTTCAGCGCCCCAAACTGAGCTGGAGCGAGGTGAAAACTTGCTCAGAGGTCCATACAGCACGGAGAGTGTTCGAACTCAGTACCTTTCGAGTACGAATCAAAGACCGTACCACAGAGCCACGCTTCCCCCCATTTCAAACTAGATTAAAGAGATATATTTCCTTGATCATCCTGTTTTCTCTTTATTATATTAAATCGTCGTTTTACTATCAATTCAATTTCTTAAAAGTGTCGCAAGTGCTATTTATCTTTTCAGAATTAATCGAAACAGACATTAAAAAAAAAACAAAAAAGAAAAAAGAAAAGAAAAAAAATATATATAATTATATATATATATATATATATATATATATATATATATATATATATATATATATATATATATATATATATATATATAATGTAAATTTTCACTCACATTTTTTTGGCCGAGACGACTCGTTTCTGTGTTTTTTACACTTCTTCAGTCGGCGTAATCCGTAATCATATATATATATATGAGCCAAGTGCCAAGGTCAAAAGGTGCTCGTCTGATACCAGTGTTAAGAAAATTTGATTTTTACTTAATTATTGGCTGTTTTCATTGGGTTAATGCTTGTAATCAATAGATAATATGAAGAAGAGATAAATAAATGGGATAGCTCATCAACATATTCTGTTCAACAGAATATGAAATAAACAACTTGAAAGTAAAATTTGAATGCAGTTTGGCATGTGCTTAAAACGAGGTCAACGCATCACCTTTTTAGAAAGCATGTAGAAATTAAATGTGATGTTTTAGCTCAGATGATTGAAATAGTAGTATAACGTCAAAATTTACTTTTAAACGCAATTGCAGTAGACGTCTATATTACATATCTGATTAAATTTCATATAGAGTTCTTTAAAAGTTGGTATTGCTTGTGACCTTTGGTGTCATCAAACACAGCACAATACTAAGATACGACACGAAACTTTAAAGCTCATATTTAATGGTTATAAAATGTTTTATTATGAGAAAAAAGCATAGATTTTCCTTCTGAACTCAAATCTTGGAGTAAATGTATTCCGTTTTGCTGATATTGAGGTTTGTTGGTTTTTGTGTCATTTGTCACAAGCAACACGGCATGCGTGTCACCTGGACATTTGTTTCGTTACATGGCGATTTGCAATTTTGATCCACTCTTCTTACCAGCCTTTGAAGTGCAGCACTTTAATTTGTCTTTTTTTGCAGAAAAGGTAAGTTGAACGTTGGTGTCATCGCTATTTTACATTGTCACAAGCAACAGTCGATACTACAAAGTGCAACCCAAAAATTATGTTTTCATCTGTTATTCTATTTACAAATATGATATTATAACCTCTCATCTGAGACCATGATTTTGACACAATTAATCATTTCCTAATTTCATAATTCTAATTTTTTATGTTTCAGGATTGTACGAATCAAGAAAAAGACAAAACTCAAGCTTTTGACGAATCCAGATAAATAGAAGGGTTGTCAAGAAATCTGATTTGTTTTACTATCAACACAATAAATTACTACAAACAAGCAGATTTGAGCAGTAGGGTGATGTTATCGTTTGGTTACATGAATTCATTACCATGGCTGATATTTATCTAGAGTTTGTGTGACTTCTGGAAAGTTTTGTGACCATTGCATGGTGTCATTGGTTAAAATGTCACAGGTGACACTTAAGTTTGAAGTTTATAATGTATTTCTGTTTTCATGTTCTTCAAAGCTTGAAATGTCATTGAATTCCATTTTAACAGACTATATTACATTTGTTCATTTGCTATTCTTGATTTATTGAGGCAAAATTGCGTTCTAGTGCCGATTTTGACCCAAGTAATAGCAACAATGGTATTACTAATTTCTAAGTATATTTCCAATTTGAAAGTATTTAGTTTCTTAACATATTATTGAATTTTATTTTAGCATAATTGACTGTTGGTTTGGATGGTCATCTGATTTGCGGTTATTATGCTTTTTTTTTTACTGAAAATAATGATATAGTATGGACGAAAGTGTGATTTGGTGTTGCTTGTGACATAAGTATCAGTAATGGTGTCACCAGTCTTATGTCACAAGTCACATTCAGATGCTTTATTTTCCATGTATATTTCTATTTTTTTGGTCTTTGGTTTCTGAAATATTATTAAATTCCATATTTACCTGAGGTTATTACACTGGTTTGACTGAAATTAATGATATATTGTCGAAATTGCAATTTGGTATTGCTTGTGACATAAATAATGGTGTCATCGGTCTAATGTCACAAGTGACACAATGTCGCTAAATAAGATATCGATGGCCCGTTGATCAAACCTCTGAGGTAGCGTTTTTGCCAATCCGCTGATATAACCTCTGATGTCAACTTCAGAGATAAGCGCGCCTTCTTATTCTTTAGTCTCAAAATGATCAAACCTCTGATGTTAGTTCAGAGTTCAAGGGAGACGGAGAAGTACTTTCAAGCAATCAAAAACACGTCATGTAAATGATGTATAGTTTGTTTTCGCGGATTAGAAAGAATGATTGTGTTTTTAACTACAAAATCAATATTTCATTTTACTGTTAATAGGGTTGTATTGACATTGGACTCTATAATTTTGAACATCCATAAATATCACAGCTGCTAAATAATTGTCAATTTCTAAAGTCATGATACGACTGAACTTCAAGCCTATTATCTCCCGGTTATGCTTTACTAGTAAATATAATGTACAAAATAATGATTGGCTATTTAAAAAGATAATACGCCGATCACCTGTTCTCCCTATCTCCATTAATTTAAAATAACAAAGCTCGATCATGACAATCACCCTATTAAATCACGTCATCCCTATGGTGTCCACCCGATGCTATCCTGATATCATACCACCATTTAAACCCCTACCCATCCTGTCCAACAAACAACAAAGATCTTTTGATTTATTTTTTTTAAAGAAAAAGAAAAGGCTAAACAAACAAAAACAAACAAACAAACAAAAAACAACAAAACTAAAAAAAAAAATATTGAGAATTTATATTGCGCAATATCCAGTAAACGCGGTCAGGGCACTTTGCAAAGGGTCCCTGGCCAGCAGCAATAACTAACAAGTAGGGCGGAACATGGTGCCTGTAAAGAGATATTATTTTTCCCAACAGAGACAGTGCTGTTAACGGCCTGATACTCATTTTACACCTGGGTACGGCTAGATAATGTGGTTTAAGAGTCTTTTCCAAGGACTCAGTTATGCGCCGCTCAGAGCGGGACTCGATCCCAAGACACTTTCTAATGAGGGAGAGTGTTACACCACAAGACCACATAGTTGCACTATTTTGATCATTGATGAAGTTGGATTTTTTTAAAATGCCAAGGGTTTGTCTAGGCCTATTGCTCCGATTCCAAATCCAAGTCCAAAACAAAGGGTAAAAATGTTTCCTCTTCAAAGAGAAAGAATGATGGTGGAGATGACAAAACGGAAAGCTTCGTCAGAGAGGCCCTATCCTCCATAAGATCGATCGAATGAAATTAGAGAGACAACCGATAGTAAATGGAACATCCAAGACATCAGTGTCAAACATTCTAAAGCCGACCTTGATTTTAGTTTTGACTTTGGTTCAAAGAGATCGGCTACACCACATAACATCTTTACTGATGAGGCGGACAATTAAAGGTATTAAAGGTATATAACACTTTTTATTCACTCGGAATCAGAAAAAAAACAACAAAAACGATAGTTATCTATATGTTTTGTGTGTAGTGGGAAAACTGTTGGTATGTACGAGACGAATTTAAAATTGATAATATCAATAAATAATCAAGGACGATTTGTTCTAATTGTTATGCAAATATTTTTTATTCCGTTCTGAGTTTTTAAAAAAATGAGAATGATAAATCTCGTAAGTGAAACAATTCTGAATGTTAATCAAATATGTATTAAATCTAATTTTCTATTTATCTCATTTATTGCATAATCTTATATTTGGTATATTATTATGATTAATTTATGAATCAGTTGGATAACATAATAAATTTATTGGATGGAATGCTCCGTTCTTATTTATAGACCAGACTCCAAAATACAAGCACAAGCTGACCAGAATAAACAAACCTGCCTCATCACAATACACGAACAACTATCGGACACCATTTGGTCAAGCTTTTCATAGAAAATTGTTGATCAAGGCATTGCCAATATATTTACATGAATAATAGGTTATGAAGACTTATCATTTTTACAGGTTTAGCTTTGTTTGTTTGTTTGTTTCGCTTTGTTTTGTCTTGTTTTATGTTTACCAGACCATTGGTTATAGCTAAAGTAGTAGTAGTAGCGTATGGCTACACCTCCAAATGTATTTCGTCAACCCAGCTTCTAAAGTCTTCCTCCGCCCTAAGGACGGTTTCGTAGCCACCTTCAGGTTTAGTGACTGGGCAGTGGGGGACGATGTGATCGCTGGTCTCTGGGGCTGCCTGACATTTCTGGCAGGTATCACTGTTCCCAAGTTTCCATCTGCACATATTTGATGCAGTTTTGCCATGTCCAATTAAGAGGCGGTTTGAGGAAATCCAGTATTTTCTGGCGTTATTGAATGCTGGCACTCTTTTGGTTGGATCTTTAATGATGTTTCCTCCTTTTGGTGTTTCCTTGTTCCACATTTCTCTCCAGTTTTCCTCAACACTGAAGTCTGCCATTTTTGTTAGGTGGAAATGTCTTCTCGATTTAAGTCTAGTTGTTGAAGGTGCCCCCTTTGCGATTGATTTTATGGGAATGTTGTCTGTGGCTTCGTCAATTCTTGCATGCATCCTTTGATTAGCATCTTGTCGTCTTAACCTTGGTGGTGCAATGCCGCTCAGTTTTTGGGAGCCACTGAGTTGGAGTTGACTTGAGGCATCCTGTTATAATTCTCATTGATTTTCTTAATCGGATGTCAACGCGATTTACATGTGGGCTCCTCATCCAATCAGGGGAACAGTATTCTCCCACACTATAGCACAGTGCCAAAGTAGACGTTCTCAGCACCTGTGGTGAGGCTCCCCAGGTGGTAGTTGCGAATTTTCTCACCAGGATGTTTTTTTACGATTTTATTTGCTGTTCCTTCAATGTGTTTGCGATAGTTTAGTTGTCTGTCCAATGTAATGCCAAGGTATTTAGGATTGGGGTCTGGGGGTAGTATTGAGTTACCGACTGTGATCTTCAGTTCTTTTGTTGCCTCTCGATTATTCAAGTGGAAGTTTGTGGATACTGATTTATAGCTAAACAAATCGTAACATCACATTTCTTTTTCATTCTGGTAACTAATTTTAGAGACTTGATATTAGGTATTTGCATATTTATTAAAAGTGCAGAAAGAATACCAACAGAAATGGACAAAGGAATTCAATAATAGACCTAACGATAGAGAAGTTGTGGAGACACTAAAGGTCATTTCAAATACGAACCACTTGAATACAACAGATGACCAAATTGTGAACGTGACTGCTCGGCTAGTACATGTTACATGTAACAAAATTAGTGCCAAACAAAATAACACAGACTGGAATGTTATGTTAGAAGAAAATATGATTCATCAAAGAAATATGTTGAAAAGGAAGCGAAGCTATTGATGTAACAGAGGAAGACAGACAGCATTATTTTCAAGCCAAGAAAAGACAATTGCGATGAATGCGTCAAACACGAAGGCGTCGATGAAATGGCATGGAATTCTCATCGTGAACAATGGGCGGCAGCAGCTTCTAATGGTTGTGGCAAAAATAAAAGGATAAAGCTGATCGAGGAGAGTTTATTAATCTTATATTGATTTATTATCTCCATCGATCCAAGCCTCTGCTGCTGTTTACTACATGACCAAATTGATGAGGCAGGTCTGACCGTCAACGAGTTGTCTCTACAACTACTTATGCGCAAAATTAACAGCTGGTACTTACACCAAAATAATAATCTCCAACGATGGTATAGAAACATGATGTCGAGAATGTTGAGTATATTTATATGGAAGCAAGGCGCCACAGTTGCACAAAAGTATTTATTTAGATAAAGGACATATTTAGATGGTATGCGACTCAATAAATGCAGCAATTGAACGATAGTTGACATTTTCACTCCATCTAACTACAATACAATTATTTTTGAACCTCTCACATGACAGAACACAGCACTCCATACAAGATACAGTACATTACTTGACATACAAATGCTTCCTGTCATTTGATGAAGTAACACATTAACCACAAACAGGCCAGGAAAGATGGTAGCATTCCCAACTTTTACTGACATAAGAGCAGTTAGTTGTGAACCAGATGGAACCATTCTGTTTGAACTGAACCATCAGGACAACTGGAATCTGTCTCCCCGATCAATGAGTGATGGAAGAGCAACTTCTAATGATCACCGATGCAGGTTTACACCAGTCAGAGGAAGATCTCCTCAGAGAAATACAACCATCTCCAGCAGATAAAACCAACTTTGCCAAAAGATGCCCATGAATTTTACAATTTGAAACACTGATTGGCACCCCATTAAGATCATTGAACTTGAGTTGTAACTTACTTAGTCTCCATTAGAAATTGATTCCTGTTAAATACAATGAAATATGGATTGTGTTTATAGTTCATGTCGAATATCTGAAAACAAAGATTGAATTTTTTACCAAACAAACTCCCCCCCCCCTCCGCCCACAAATACACACACACATACACACACGCACACACACACACACACACACACATATATATATATATATATATATATATATATGTGTGTGTGTGTGTGTGTGTGTATGTATATATATACATCATCATCCATCGTGCCATGCCATGCAAGGATTGGTCTGCTGAGTCACACCCGTCGTTGCTCTCAACAGGACTGATGAGACTAAAGCCATACAGGGCGCAAATCATCGTCTCTTGAGACGGAAGGATGCCTACTACATCCATCGTGGCTTGTGCTCTTGAGCACGTTGCCGATCAGCTGTCTCCACGAATCACGATCCTCTGCGGTGCGCATGAAATCTGTGTTGTTTTTTAGTCACATTTGGCCATTCTTAGGTTATTTAGATAAGTCATTCTTTGTCTTCCTCTAGCTCTCTTTCCTTCGATCATCCCAGATGCTACCAACTTTTCTATTCCGTCTCTTCTCCACCATGTCCCAGAAAGCGTAACTGCCTCTTTCTGCTGTTATCGATCATTATTCTTCACTTTCTCACCTTCTCCAACACTTCCTCGTTCGTACACCTGTCTGTCCATGATACCCTCAACATTCTTCTATACACCCACATCTCAAATGCCTCTAAATATTTAAATTTCTTTACTTATTTGATGGTCTCTTCTTTGCTTGACAAGTGGAAGGTCGCGCTGTTGTCATTCTTTGAGACGACCATGCATTCGGTTTTCTTAATATTTAGTTTCAGGCCCATCTCTTCACTTTTGCACACCACTATATCTAAAATTTTTCTGCACGTGTTCTGGAGAGTAGGCCATCAGAGAACTATCGTCTGCGTATCTTATGCTATTCATATTCTGCCCTCCAACGATGACGCCTTTCATATCTTCAATTTCTTTGAATATTATTTCACTATATATGTTAAAAAGGTCCGGTGATAAGACGCAACATTGTCTTACTCCCTTCTCGATGTTAAAGAAGTCCGATGTTTCATTATCCAGTTTGACATATTGTTGTTATTGCCCTGTTTGATTCGATATGCGCATTTCACTGATAAAAGTAAAAGGTCAGACAGTTACAAGGGTGTTTACGAATGATAAAGGTTAGTACCAAAGGGTTTGTTTACAATGGCGGACTTTAAAAAAATAATAAATTGTTATGGTCCTATTGTTGTAATGATAAAGACAAAAACAAAACTCAACAAAAGATATTCCGCACCCCCTAACAGCTTAAAACATTGTTGGTGATAACAATAACAATGATGATAACCAATATTGTGATGAGATTTAACTCATTCAACCCTAACACCGACTACAGCCGTAGTATACCCGGGATTACTTGTAGCCCATGCCTATTTATTACATTTTTCTGAGACAAATTATAGGCGTAATATCAAATCTAATGTTTTTAGTTTTTACATGTTCATGGTATTTGAATAAAACGATCTATGCAAATGGTCATTTTAAATACATTTTTTTTCCAATTTTGAAAACTAGCAAAAATCTCTAGGATTGAGTGAGTTTAAAAATTACACCCGGCAGTCAGTACGTATCCAAAACAAGTCATATAAAATCACGTTATCGACGTTTTTGAGTTGATATAGATGGAACAAAGTTGACGTGACTCAGCTCTCTGTTATCAGTTTTAGACCGTATATTATTTGTGTTTAAATTATATCTATATCAATCAGAATATAAACGTTAACCCACTCAGTCCTAGAGATTGTTGCTACTGTTCAAAATTGGAAAAAATGTATTAAAAATAAGCATGTACATAGATAGTTTTATTCAACTATCATTAACATGTAAAAACTAAAAGCATTAGCTTTGATACTGACTGACTTGACGCAACTGCGCCCAGAAAAATGTAATTAATAGGCATGGGGGGAAAAGTAACCCGGGTAAACTACGGATATAGTCGGTGTTAGGGTTGAGTGAGTTAAAGGTTACACACACAGTTTTGTGTGCTGGTATGTTGAAATTCGGCTGGCGGATCTTGTAAGTATTTTGACCTATGTGTTATATTGATAAAAATGAACTGATAGATCATTAAGTGTGAAAAATCTGGAATTCCCTTTTTTAAAACTAGAACTTTGAGCTTTTATATAGCGCAATATCCACAAACGTGCTCAGAGCGCTTTAGAAAGTACAACAATACATGGAGAACGAGACATATGACGCCAGTTACACAATAATATTACAATTATTTTCGACAAAGACAACGCTGTTAACGGTCAGGTACTCATTTTACACCTGAATGCGGTGAGTAAAGATCCCTAAGAACCAAAATGAAAAGCTGGGTCACATCTAGAGTAAACTGATCTGGCAAAAAGGGAAAAAAGCGTTTTTGTCAGTGCACGGGAAATTAGGACAAGGCATGCATCCTTTTAAGACGTTCATTTCCACTTTTAGATAAAATATAGAAAAAAAAATATGAGCTTTTATATAGCGCAATATCCACTAAATGTGCTCAAAGCGCTTTACAGACGGTCCCTGACCAACAGCAACACGTAACAAGTAGAACGAAACATGACACCTGTTAAGCGATATTACATTTTTTTTTTGCTGACGGAGACAACGCTGTCAACGGCCAGATACTCATTTTACACCTGAGTAGAAGCTTTTGAAATGTGGTGTTTGAGAAGGATGCAGAGAATATCGTATACTGCACACAAAACGAATGAAGAAGTGCTAAAACAAACATACCAACAAAGGAAACTAATGCTCTTAATAGCGGATCGACAACTATCCTTTTTCGGACACATAGTAAGGAAAGATAAGAATGAATACCTGGCAAGTTGTGGAAAAATACCTGGTAAACGCGCCCGGGGGAGACAAAGAAAAATAATAATAATAATAATAATAATGCTGAAAACTTATATAGCGCTATAACTCCGAGACACCAGACTCTAAGCGCTTAAATTACAAATTACTTTGGCTGAAACATACTCATTCACACACACAAGCACACACACACACACACACACACACACACACACACAACACAACACAACACACAACACAAACCAAACCTATCTTGCTTCTCATACCATCTACTAAAATCGAAACAAATATGTTTTAAGCGAACGTTTAAAAATAGACAAAGATTCTTTTTCACGAATGCTCTGCGGTAAGGCGTTCCAAATAGAGGGTCCGAAATGAGAAAAGGATCTCATTCCAGCATTTTTCCGAATTCGAGGGACAACTAGTTTTGTGGAATCACTGGCCGAACGTAAGGGGCGGGGTTTTGAATATCTTTCAATTAGTTCTGAAAGGTAGGAAAAACACTCATAGACCAACTGAAGGGCTTCACCAACCTAACAATCCAAGAGCTGTTTGAAAAAGCAAGAGACAGGGAGGAATGGAGAGAGATAATTCATGCAGTATCCGAAGCCTGGACCAGGCATGGAACCTAGAAGAAGAAGAAAAGAATGTGAGTAAAGAGCCTTTTCCAAGGACTCAACTATGCGCCGAGCGAGAGGCTCGAACCCAGGACCTTCCGATCCGAAAGCGAGTGTCACACACAAGATCACATAACCGCACATTTCGCGTTGTTTGACAGCCAGAGGGACCTCTGAACGATACTCCAATAAGATGGACAGAATACTGTATTAGGAAAAAAATACTTCTCGACTAGGAAACATTGTCAAAGGGTCAAAGGCAACCGGATGCGCGAGCATTTTAACACTACAGATTGTATAAAAGGCATTTCTAGGAATAAAGACACGATGATAATATTGTATATTCTGGTCTTTTTTTTTATAGATTGTCGTATGAAGCAAAACTATTTTGACATGTTAAAACAATTAATAACTTGCTTGTCGCTGTAACAAAAAAACAAAAACAAACAACAAAAACAAAAAAAAAAAAAAACCAAAAAAAAAAAAAAAAAACACCAAAAACCCAAACAAAGTCCAGCTAAGTCAAACCGTATCAAGAGCAAGAGAGTGCCATTAACTCACTCAACCCTAACACCGACTATGTCCGTTGTTTACCCAGGTTACTTTTCCCCCATGCCTATTTACTGAGACACATTATAGGCGTAGTATCAAAGCTAATGTTTTTAGTTTTTGCATGTTAGTAGTAGTTGAATAAAACTATCTATGTACCTACATGTTCATTTTTAATACATTTTTTTCCAGTTTTAAAAAGTAGCAAAAATCTCTAGGATTGAGTGAGTGAAAGAAAAAATAGATAAAAAAGGAACCAAATCCAGTAGCATCCGGGTTGAATTTACGTCTTCCAATAATATATCTAAGCAGTTTCAAAAAGAAATCAAAATACTTAGCAAAATGTCAAGATGCCTCTGCGTTGCTTTAAAAGATGATATCTAGATTAAAAGTGATAATGATCATCAGGATAACACACACACACACACACACACACAAACACACACACACATAAAAAACTAGAACTTTTATATAGTGCAATATCCACTAAATGTGTTCAAAGCGCTTTACAAAGGGTTCCTGACCAACAGCAACACGTAACATGTAGAACGAGACATAACGCCTGTTAGGCGATATTACAATTTTTTTCCGACAGAGACAACGCTGTTGACGGCCAGGTACTCATTTTACACCTGAGTACGGTGAGAGAATGTGAGTAAAGAGTCTTTTCCAAGGACTCAACTATGCGCCGAGCGAGGCTCGAACCCAGGACCTTCCGATCCGAAAGCGAGTGCCATACCACTAGACCACATAGCCGCACATACACCGATTCAGATGATCACATTATTCTCCCCCGAGTTCTTTAACTCTAATACGACTTGAATTATGACCGAGAATCCATTCAATATTGACATGGCATGCAAAATTGGACTGCCTTCAAATAAGAGTCTTCAATCAAATATCCAGATGCGGCTAGGTGCTCTTGTGGAATGACACTCGCTTTCGGATCGGAAGGTCCTGGGTTCGAGCCTCTCTCGCCGCTTAGTTGAGTCCGTGGAAAAAGGCTCTTTACTCACATTCTCTCGCCGTACTCAGGTGTAAAATGAGTACCTGGTCGTAAACAGCGTTGTCTCTGTCGGAATTTTTATTTGGTGTAAAATCGCCTAATAGGCTAAATGTTACGTGTTGCTGTTGGTCATGGAACCTTTTTAAAGCGCTTTAAGCACGTTTAATGGATATTGCTCTATATAAAAGCTCATTAAAAAAAATTAGGTCCCTGACCAAAAGTATTAATTTCTATCCTGGGGTTTGTGACTCTTACAAGTTTAAAAAAAATTCAATTGAAGTGTTGTTCACATAGGAAAACAACCGGATGTTACTGTGTGAGCAAATTGAGTTTAATAGACACATGAGCAAAAGTAACTTTACACGCTAATATTGCTATGGTTTAGCAATGTGTTAAAATGTAAAAAAATTATGTCACATAAAAATAAATAATAATGTGAAATTGATTGTAAGCTTCAATTTAATAACAAAAACAAATCAAATGAACGTTTCGGGTTTCCCCTTTATCAACAAAACAGGATGAATGAAACACTACAGATGAATGAAATAAGGTGGTAGTGGCGTAGTTAATTAAGATGGTTTCATCTTAATTACGCCACTACCACATTATTTCATTCATCCTGTTTTGTTGATAAAGGGGAAACCCGAAACGTTCATTTGATCTGTTTTTGTAATTAAATTGAAGCTTACATTCAATTTCACATTATTATTTATTTCTTCGAGCATCGAGCAGCAACATTTACATTTGTCACATAAAAGAGCATTTATTAAATCACATGCATGTTTAGTTATTATATTGCAATTTGTCAATCATGTCGGGAATGGTGAAATTTTTTTAAAGACAACTTGATATTTCAACTTCGGAAATGACGCAAAGAAGGAATTATAAAGAACGTTACAGGGACAATTGTGAAAACGCAAGTTAAGTTCTCGAAACAGAACCGTTTCGCACCAACGTGCTCCGATTGAATGTCGCCATGTCCTTTTTGACTGTTTACACGTTATCTGCTGGTTTAAACAAAAAACTGTTATCTTGGTGAATTTATTTTGTAATTACTTTGATTTCAATTCTTTCTCTCACGAAAACATACCGAAACTGAGCCTCGGGGAGAGAGAGAGAGAGAGAGAGAGAGAGAGAGAGAGAGAGAGAGAGAGAGAGAGACCGTCCACTTGTACCCATAAGGTAACGAGTTCGACTACCCTCCTCGTTATGTTGCCTCGAGCAAGTCACTTCGCCCTAGCTCACTTTGCGGCGCTGCACTGCGGCTCACGCCTGTGTTATTCCAGTCTTCCCTTTGAATATGCTCCGAAAGACAAATTTTCCCTTTGGGATGAATAAAGGGAATTTTATTTTTTGTTGACAATGCTAGGAAGACTTGCAACTGTGCTGGACTTCGAGCGAGAAGGACTACTGTGCATCCTTAATTAACTGAAAATAGGACCTTGGTGCTTGAGTTGTCAGCTGTAGCTCTAAACCCAAAATGGAAATCGTAGTGGACACACGCAGTACTAGCTTGGTTGCGTCAAATTGTTCCTCTATTTCCGAAGCAGAGCAACCCAACTTGTGTTCTTTGGGCTGTCGTTACATTTAGGATTATGCATGTATGTTGATGAAGTTTGGCTCACATATATTATTAAATCATTTCTCATTTCTATGATATAACTTTTGTCCAATTTTGTCTTTTGAAACTCAAATGAATTGGCTCAAAACAAATGTTTTGCACTTGTGTTTATAATATTGAGCATTGCCTTTTTTGTTACTTGTATAGTGCTGTAGGATTTTCATAAAAACAGTTTTTAAATAATATGAAACGTTTTTAAAACTGAAATACTTATGCGAAGTTTTCAACCACAGTATTTGAAATTTAATTTGAAACCGGAAAAAACAAACAATGAGTGGGGGCGGGGAAATCGTAATCTTGGGCCATGTTTACTTGATGAAGTGGGTAGGTGCAAATATCGGTTAGCATGAACAACAATCATAAAACACCAATTAGATAAACACATTTGTGACATAGCCAATCTGCTCTACTCCGGAAAACACACACACACACACACACACACACACACACACACACACACACACAAAACCATATTAAAATTTTGAACAGATAAGCTTTACCTTAACTCTTTCAGCGTCATTGGCCACACTGTGCGGCCAGAGCAGAATCTGTTCTACTGGCCAATGGCCTCAAAGTGCGGCCGGTCTTGAAAGCAAAAAACAATAATGTAATCCAATCTACTTTCACCAATAGTAGCAGTTCTTTAATCAGAACATTCAGGCCCCGAATGGGGGGGGTGGGGGGGAGGAGGTATTTTAATTGAGATTTTGCGCTGAATTCGAATGTCGCTTTGTCTCAGCTTGTCATTCTCATGCTCGCTTAATCAAGTGTCAAATACCCATCAATTTAAATGGCCTTCATCGTGTCTCAAAAATTTCAAACCTGAGACTTGTTGACAAGCTAGGGGTCATTTAAGTAGTCCTTCAGAGTCATGAGCGGATATTATTAGCAATTTCTTGCTATCTTTTAAATAGGACACTAGTCTATCGCAAACTACTTTCCGACTGATTAAACAGACCCAGATACTCAATTATTGCTGGGTGGACACAGAGGGATGAGAGAGAAATTATCTCGGCTTCAAGCGGAATCAATCTTGGTCCCTTTGTGTGTGAAGTGAGTGCTCTACCAACTGAGCCATCGGGACAACCAAAGGTCATTATAACCATTCAATATTTCAGTTAAAAAAACCTCTCTAGTTAATTCTTTTAAAAGTTTTAAGTGGTAGTTAACAATATCATTCTAAGAGCATGATGTCTGACAAAATATTTTTCTCGGGAAAAAAGAATAATTGCCATTTTTATTTCATTCTGACTTTTTTCTCCCTGTAGGTTTTTGGCCCAGTTTTTAAAAAATCACAGGCCATCTTATCTGGTGACCTTATTAAATAGCAACAATTAAATTTTGACATAAGGTCAACGTGTTAGATCTACCGTACTCTGGGGGAAAAAATCATTAAAAAATTGGCCAGAAAACTCGTCCTTCAAATATCGATCTATCAATATGACTCTCATTTTGGCAAAAACCCTCAAACCCGGGACTTTCCAAGATGAGGGCCATTTAAATCGATCGATATTTGAAGCACGTTTGGGTAAGAAGTTCACAACATTGCCATCCGGAAATATTGGATGGCAAAAAATAAACCCAACAAAAAAAAAAAAACAAACAAACAAACAAACAAAACAACAAAGAACCGATAACAAAGACCTGAGTGACATCAACTTTGTTATACTTCCGGATGGCAATGTTGTGAGCTTCTTAAACAAGCGTATAGAAAGTTCGAAGTTGACGTACTCAGGTCTTTGCTATTGTTTTGTTTATTTTTGCCAGCCGCGTTTATGAGTAATTCTCATTAAACTGTATTTACCTGCTATAAAAGTTCATGGTTACACAAGTTTGTGTGTTGGTCCGGATGCAATGTTGTGACTCTTGGCCAAGCGCATTACTATCTATACTGAGTTCAAGTTAGTATCGTCTTTGCTATAATTTGTTTCCACCGGAAGAAATTCACAACTAAACTGTATTGTACCTGCTATTAAAGTTCTGGTTAACAGTTTTGTGTGATAGTCCCGGATGGCAAATATTAACGCTTTAGCAGCGTCATCTTGTATACTGATCTATAGAAATTTCTAGAGTTCGTCAGTTAACAATTAAATGAATCGACAAATGACCAAAGGACCGAGAGACCGGCGTAATATTCTTTTGTGTTTGTGTTTATAAAAAAGTGATCAAATTCCTTTAATTGCAATTTCATGAGTTGCATCAACGTGACTGCAAACATAAATAATTTAGGAAACGGCGTAGAGAATGTTATATTTCATTATTTATTTTTTTTTTTTGGTTGTCTATGTTTCCCATATTCACATTCTAAGTTAAGAGCTGCCTCAAAACAATGTATAATAATAGGCTTCAACAGTCATGACGTCAGTCCCTCGTAATGACGCACAGTAACTTAGTAATTGGCTCTAAACTATCGGAACAATGGCGGACGTCCTTATGAAATATTTCTCCCGACGAGCATAAAAGTGCAGAGGAGAAAACATTATAAATATGATCATGTTTTGACTTGTATACATTCTGATCACATGACATATGAAAAGTTCTAGCCAGCATGAAGAATAAAAAGTAGCGATATCTTTGTTTAGAACCAAGCTGCTCGCCGTTGCTGGGCGACGTGACATCAGACTAGCATCCAATTGGGAACATGCAATATTACCCATGAGAAACAATGCAATGGCATTTTTTTGTTTTGGTTTAGAATAACACAGAAACTCCACCTGGTAAAGCAAAGGACATTCTTGGCTAAAAGGTCATGTTGAAATGTCGCGTTGTACGGGCACACGGCTGATGCTAACAACTGTAACCTTTTCTAAAATATTTTTAAGTGTGAGACGGATGTAACTGAATTATCGTACTCATTAAACAAAGTATGCCTTTGTTTTCTTCCGGTTGAGATGGTATTTTTAATGTACTCAAAAATTTACATAGTTATTAAGGTTGAAAAAATAATGTAACATTTCTTCGACACAATATCACTTTAAAGCCCTTTACAAGGAGTCCTGGCTAGATCTCAGGTTTATTATTATTATTATTATTATTATTATTATCATATTATCATTATCTATTCATCATCATATTATTATTCATTATATTATTATTATTATTATTATTATTATTATATATATATTATTATTCATCATATCTATATTATATATATATATATGCATATATATATTATATCATTATATTATTATATTATTATATTATTATTATTATTATTATTATTATTATTATTATTATTATTATTATTATTATTTATATTATATTCATTATTATTATTATTATTATTATTATATTATTATTATTATTATTATTATTATTATTATTATATATTATATATCATATTATTTATTATTATTATTATTATTATTATTATTAGTATTATTATTATTATTATTATTTCTATTATATTATTATTATGATATAGCGCCAGTATCCACAAATAGTGCTCCGAGGTGCTTTACAATAGTTATTATGGTATCGCACAACTTCATTCATTCGACTACACAATCACCGCAACAGTCACACACATAATATCTTTTTCGAAGTTCACATAGAAACACGAAAAGCAGAATGAAAAAAAAATTGTTTTTAAATGCCGTTTGAAGACTGATAAGATTTCACATTGTCGAGTTTTAGGTGATAAAGAATTCCATATTATTGGAGCCGAAAATGCAGATTTGAGAGCTTTTTTTCCCCTCAAGATAAGCTTATGTATGGACAGATTCTCAGAAATAGACAGTATGCGCTTGGCTAAGAAGCTCAAAACATCGCCATCCGGAAGTACAACGGACCAACACACAAAACTATGTGTGGCCATGAACTTTTATAGTCTGGATAATACAGTTTAGTGAGAATTACTCACAAACACGGATGGCAAAATACAATAACAAAGGCTTGAGTGACGTCATCTTCGTTCTATCTGTACGGGACGTAAAAGAGTGATGTTGGATGCTCTTTATTGGCGACCAGCATTTATTTAGACTAGAAAATATAATAAATGCTATCACTGTGCATGTGAAACCATACGATCATTTCCACAAAGTTTGTATTCAGTCCCCCGCCCCGAAGAGTGGTTTTATACTTCCATTGGGATAGGAACCAGTTTTTTTTTTTTACATCACACTGACTTGTATTCCCTATTTGATCTGGAGTTCGTGTGTGTTCTACCCTTGCACTGATTCATTAGAGGACGTGCCAACACTGTCCAAATAGAAGTAGGTAATCTTTGTTTGAAGTCCCCACGTCCAGTACCACCAGAATAGACCTATTGGTATTCATGGCTATTTTATAGCCAAACTTTTATTATATTATTATTGTCTGTACTGTTCATAGCTGACTATGGTTCCGCTTGGGTTGGTCAAGTTATCAACATTAAATTTGATTCGAACCAAATCATTATATATATATATATATATATATATATATATATATATATATATATATATATATATATTTCTTTATTTTTATTGTATCTATTGGATTTCGGGGGGGGGGGGGGGGGTGTTGGGTGTTTTTAGATGTTGGGCCTAACAATGTTAAAAGAAAAAAGACAACTGCATAATCAAGATAAAAATGAATAAACTATCCCAATCACCATGATCACCATTACCACTACTTCCACCACCACTCCATCATCATCACGATCACCACCACAACCACCACAACCACAACCACCACCATCCTCACCACCACCACTACCACCACAATACCACCACCACTACCACCACCATCATCACCATCATCACTACCATCAACACCACCACTACCATCACAACCACCACCATCATCATCACCACCACTACCAAGACAACCACCACCACCACTACCACCACCATCATCACCATCACCACCATAACCTCCACCATCACAACCCCTACCACTACCATCACCACCACAACCACCACGACCACCATTCATTCATTTCATACGTTAAAATCGCTCGTCAACCGTTATCATTTTTGGGTTGTTTTTTGTTTTCCATATTTTGTTTTCCAGCACGGAGACAAGTAATGTAAACAATTTCATAAGCAAATATTCCAAATGTTAGACCCTCGTATTTCTTTGAATTAATATATTATACTTTATCTGAATGTCTGTTATCATTGTTTTTTGTTTGTTTGTGCTATGTGGTCTATTTGGATCGGAAGGTACTGGGTTCGAGCCTCGCGCTCGGCGCATAGTTGAGTCCTTGGAAAAGGCTTTTTATTCACATTCTCTCACCGTATTCAGGTGTAAAATGAGTACCTGGCCGTTAACAGCGTTGTCTTTGTCCATAAAATTGTAATATCGCCTAACAGGCGTCATGTCCCGTCCTACATGTTACATGTTGCTGTTGACCAGGGACCCCTTGTAAAGAATTTTGAGCACATTTAGTGGATATTGCGCTATATAAAGCTCAATTTTTTAAAAATGCATTAGTAGCTTTCAAGTGTTTCCATGATTATTATTATTAAATTGTTAAGTATTTAAAGAGTTTTACCGTATGTGCACAAAGTCGCAAATAACTTTTACCCCCTCAAAAAACAGACATAACAGTACAGTAGGCCACCATTCACCAATCATCATTCACTGTTGTATTGGGAATAAATTAAGTCAAGGACGAAGGCTATCGTGTCGTTTAGAAAGTTCCAACGATTCCCAGGGAATACAAAATTCGTTGCATGTCAGGCTAACCACATAAACAAGATATTATTGCTCCAGTGTGGACAGCATAAAGTCAGGAAATAGGTGATAATAGGCTATTTACGTCCTGGTCAGACTAATACGACTATTAATAATAGTAATAATAATAATAATAATAATAATAATAATAATAATAATAATAATAATAATAATAATAATAATAATAATGATATTAATAATAATAATAATAATAATAATAATAATAATAATAATAATAATCATAATAATAATAATAATAATAATAATATCTTTATTGTCCATTAAGGCAATTTTTCATTTGGTTCCACATAATATATATATATATATATATATATATATATATATATATATATATATATATATATATATATATATATATACATAATATAAGCCAACAGGCATAAGTGAGAAAAAAAATCCCAAAAAAAAAACAACAAACAACAAAACAAAACCCAGACATACACACACAAACACACACACACACACACACACACACACGCACAAACATACACTCACAGACTCGTGTAACCTATCTAAAAGCATATCATCATGATTACAAACACTAATATATATATATTGAGTCCCAACCTTACGAAGTACCTTTGGCCTCACCAATTTGGGCTTATCACCACTCTATCTCAAGGGTCTTGTTTGGGTGTAAAAAGATTGTTAATATACAAACGGGACCCAGTCAGTGTGTAAAGATAGAATATAATATAATATAATATTAGCCAGGGTAGCAATGGGAGCGATCTATATTCATGTTTTCGTCCAACCTAGTCATCAATCACATGCTTTGTTGCTGTACAACGATTGGACATTTTTCAATGCATCTAAACACGCTGCTTTGTTTATGAAAGTTGTAAACATACCCATGAGTCATGCTGAGCAAAATGACCAATTGTAGCGTTGGATATTTCTCAAATTGTGAACACTTTTCACTATGTGGTTAACTTTGAGCACACTTTGTAATGTGACCAATGACCTCGAGCACATGGAAAGATAATAAAGATCGTGCCCATTGTATAAATTATTCGCTTCTCAACAGGAAGCCAATGAAACGCTTGGAGGAGGCAGGGAGGAGAATTTAGATTATTTTAAAACAAGCCAAGTGGTATTATTCTGTACAACTTGAAGGCTATCTGGGTTTTTTTTTTCTTTTGTTACATTTACTATGATAATGTTGATAATAATATTGATACATATATATATATATATATATATATATATATATATATATATATATATTATATATATATATAATTATTACTGATACGTTAATTTCGTCCTATCTATAGATAGTTCGAAGTTGACGTCACTCAGGTCTTTGTTATTGTTTTTTGTCTTCCGCCTTTATGAGTAATTCTCACTAAACTGTATTAACCTGACTATAAACGATCAAGGTTACACATAGTTTTGTGTGTTGGTCCGGTATAATTCCGGACGGCAATGTTGTGAACTCCTTAGCCAAGAGCATACTATCTATACACAAAAATATGTGTAGCCTTGAACGTTTGTAGTCAGAATGTTAGAATTTTGTGGGAGCTGCTCATAAAAATGGCTGGCTAAAAACA
The DNA here is from genome assembly GCF_034508935.2 of Berghia stephanieae. NCBI lineage: Eukaryota > Metazoa > Mollusca > Gastropoda > Nudibranchia > Aeolidiidae > Berghia > Berghia stephanieae. The sequence goes on along the minus strand of NC_088364.1, from coordinate 71,206,329 downwards.
ATAACAAAGAGCTGAGTGACGTCAGTTTCGTCATTTAACCTAGCCTACATTTTGTCTATCTTTTTCTGTCTGGGTTAATGCTCTTAAAGTCGAAACCATAAGAGGATTAGCTATGTCACTACTGGTTATTGTTTAAATTGTGTTTCTTGTTATTTTATCTCCTGTAGTCCTTATGTTCAACAGTTTATCTCAAGTATCGCTTCACAGGTGTTTTAATCTCGATAAAATCGCAGTCTCGATCGCTCAGTGTTGAAGCACCCGCCCCCAAAGCAAATGGACCGGTTTGAATTCCCCGGGTGTTTTCGAGATTTTTTTTTCTTCTGATCCCTGTCCATCCACCAGTGAATGGAGCTGGGCTTGTTAGATCTGGTTGAAACATCTTTGCAATAGGGTTTCAAAGTTTCAAAGTTTCAAATTTTCAAAGTTTCAAAGTTTATTCAATCTTAGGCTTTCGCCAATAAATCACACAATTTGATGACAACATACATGAAAGTGGAAAACAATTAAACTGAGACCATGGACCCCTTGTAAAGCGCTTTGAGCACATTTAGTGGATGCTATGTAAAGCTCAATAACTTACTTACTTAATCCTCTTCGGGCCTTGAGGCACATAGGGCATCCACCAACATCTCCATTTTTTGCGATCGGCTGCTTTTGCGGTGGCTGTATTCCAGGACAGGCCCGCTTCCTTTAATTCTTTCTCCATGGTCCTTCGCCAGGTTTCTTTGGGTCTTCCCCGCTTTCTCTTCCCATCTGCTGTCCAGTACAAGGCTGTCTTGGGAAGTGACCCTTTTTCCATTCTGGCCACATGACCCAGCCAACGCCATCTTCTTCTTTTTATTTGGCTATCAATGCTAGTGCAGTCAGCTTTCTTGAGTAGATCCACTGTTCTTATTTTTGTAGGCCAAAATAAATTAAATATTCTTTTTAAACATTTGTTCTGAAAGGCTTCTAGTTTCTGTATTAAGGAGGATGTCATTTTCCAGCTTTCACTTCCATAAAGCAGTACACTTAAAACATTGCTCTTGTATATTTTCAGCTTTGTCTTTCTCATTATTTGCTTTGATTTCCAAAAGTTTTTCAGCATGCCGAAAGCCTGGTTTACTCAATAAAGCTCAATGTAATCAGTGGCCAAACAGACTAAGCAACAAAATCTCCAGATTTTCAAATGGGTCAATAAATAACGTCTTAAAAAAATGCCACCATCGTTTTTATCGCCACTTTTTAAATAAGATGAGTAAATTTCACCGGTAGCCAAGGATTATTGTGAATTTGAAACAGTTTTTTTTTGTCTCTCCTGAAAAGAAGCGTTTTTTAAATATACGATAGTTTTGCACCCTATCCTCGAAATAGAGACAGCAGAATTCCAACGGATAATCGGGAGACACCCCACTCCCCTTAAATTTCTTTTTTAATGAAAAAGAAAATGGAACAGGGTGTACGATTTCGTGGAAAAGACTCACATCCGCATTCATTCCTCCCATGTGAAGTAGGATACTGAATCGACTTTATTTATTGTAAACGTTGGGATTTACATAGGGTTTACTTAACTCTGGAAAAATAACTCGTATTAAAATATTTGGCCAGAAAACTCGTCTTTCAAATATCGATCAATTTAAATGACCCTCATCCTGGCAACAACTCTCAGACCTGGTAATTCTCGAAGTCCCAGGTTTGAGAGTTTGTTTGTTTTTGTTTGTTCTTTTTGGGTTTTTTTGGCGAAGATGAGAGTCCTTTAAATTGATCGATAATATTGATATTTGAAGGACGAGTTTTTCGGCCAAATTTTTGAATACGAGTTTTTCCAGAGTACAGCATTAACTGTTGAAGAAATGAAATGAACAGAAAAGTGTCAGAAACATTAAAAATTTAAGGCTTTTACTGTTCGAACTTTAATCTAATTTAAATTGAGCATTTATATAGAGCAATATCCACTAAACGTGCTCAAAGCTCTTTACAAGTGTCCCCTGGCCAATAGCAACATTTAACATGTAGAACGGTACATAACGTCTGTCAGGCGATATTATTACAATTTTTTTTCGGACAGAGACAACGATTTTAACGACCAATTACTCATTTTACACCTAAGTACTGTGAGAGAGAATCTGGGTAAAGAGATTTCTCCAAGGACTCAATAACTATGCGCCGAGCCTTGCGAGGCTCGAACCCAGGACCTTCCTATCCGAAAGCGAGTGTCATACCACAAGACCACATAGCCGTTTTGTTATTGGCGGAAGCTAAAGAACGGTTTGAGACTGAGATGTGTCGTGCATAACATTTTGTTCTTTTTTCTTTAAAAAAAAAGTTATTGCATTAATTTTTGTTCATGACTTTTTACAGTCCACATAATATTCTATCAACTTTGTAATCAATTTGATTCGCGTTGAATTTTGAAGCTGCGACAATATTGGATTGGATTGGATTGGGTTTGAATCCATTACACAATAACTGTGATAACTAACAATGTGAAATTGAATGTAAGCTTCAATTTAATTACGAAAACAGATAAAAATGGACGTTTCGGGTTTCCCCTTTAACAAGAAAACAGGATGAATGAAACACTACAGATGAATGAGATAATATGGTAGTGGCCGCCACTATCCAGTAAGCGTGCTCAAAGCGTTTTACAAAGGATCCTTGACCAACAGCAACATTTAACATGTAAGACGGTACATGACGATTATTACAATTTTCCTGACAGAGACAACGCTGTTTACGGCCAAGTACTCATTTTACACCTGAGTACGGTGAGAGTATGTGAGTTGTGAGTAAAGAGCCTTTTCCAAGGACTTAACAATGCGCTGAGCGATGCTCGAACCCAGGACCTTTCGATCCGAAAGCGAGTGTCATACCACTAGACCACATAGCCACAGAGAGATAGATAGATAGAGAGATAGAGACACACACACACACACACACAGAGAGAGAGAGAGAGAGAGAGAGAGAGAGAGAGAGAGAGACAGACAGACAGACAGAGAGATACACACACACACACACACACACAGATAGATAGAGAGAGAGAGAGAGAGAGAGAGAGAGAGAGAGAGAGAGAGAGAGATAGTTTGCCCAAGTTGATATGAAGCGGAACGTCCGATAAACAGTGTCCTTTATAATTTCCTCGGGAAGACTTATACAAAAGCCTTCCCGTCCGGCCACTTGTTATTAAGGGGAGGTTTGGGTCTAATTATTCGGAAAATCCTTCAAAAATTTGATTTTGAGATTTTGGTGGAAAATGATATTTTATTATCTTAGAAATAATATAATTGAAGTCCAAATTCTTAAAGTAGACTATAAAGGCACGAAAAACACAGTCGAAAATGGTACAGGTAGTAAGAAATGTGTGAAAAACGGGAAGCCATTTTGCTATTTTCTCAATATGTACAGTTCTTTATAGGTATTCTGGGAAACTGTGATCAAAACTGTTTCTCAGATCTATCAATGTAATTTGCTAAAATTTCCATTTAACAAGATAAATGTATTAGTCACACGCTTAGAGAGTTTTTTGTTAAGTTTGTGATTTTAAATTATCATCTAAATCTGAAGTTTTTTCATAATTTTGCTCTACAATTAGATCTCCAAAATTCAATTAGCTAATAAATTGCATAAGGCTACAGCCGTAAAATCCTGTCTATGTAGACACACCTAATGTACACAACATGATGCACAATGAGGCTTAGGACATGGGTAGGGATTCAACATTAGTTTATTGGAAACGTTTGCACGATTTGTAAAATGTTTTTGTGTCGTACCCAATTAGATCGCAATGGTTAAACACAGCATAATTAATTTTAGTTTCCTAAAGTTGTTTTACACGTATAAATTTGACTATACAGATTATTAAATAGCCATATAGTAATAAATTATTTAGAAAAGGACAAAAAGCGCCAATTATTAAGGAATACAAACTTGTTATTGACAAGAAAATTACTGCAACGAGGTGTTCAGTGCTTCCACTTTGGTCAGTATTTTTTAGTATCTTAATGAAATACACTTGTATCGTTCAATTTGCTCTACTTATAAGTCGTGCAAAATTTAGCAATTTGCATACGGATCTCGTCAGTAATGTAGTACACACACACAATCAATACAATACAAACATGAAGCTTTGATGACGTGGGTACGGATGTAACAATACTGATATACGTTCGTATTTGAAGATATGTTTGTGTGTAGAATTATGTTGAAAACTTCGCATAAGTATTTTAGTTTTTAAAACGTTATTTTGCACCCAGTACTAAAGTCTTGATATTCACACGATTCATAATACAAGTAACGTTAGACTATTGGATAAACGTTCAATTGTTGATTGAAACTCTGACAATAACAAATCGAAGTTCGTTCGGCTATTTAATCTAATTGGCTTCGAATTCTTTTTATAAACTGAATACACACTGTATATACCTTGCTTGAAGTGTAGTGAAAAGAAATGAATATAATAGGAATAAATGACCAATTCTTAGTATGAATTTGAACTAATAATTCTTCGTTAAACAAATAATCAAAACGGAATCTTAATGTGACGAGATGAATAGAGAAAATACCTCTTTTCCATTTGTCTAAATTCTGCAAGCTTGACGAAAATCTCTGTTCTATTTGCATTGCGCAGTATGACAAAAATACCTCTTTTCTCATTTGTCTAGATTCTGCGCAAAGCATTGACGAGAAAATACCTCTTTTCTCATTTGTCTAAATTCTGCGCAAAGTATTGACGAGAAAATACTTCTTTTCTCATTTGTCTAAATTCTGAACAAAGCATTGCCGGCATTACGGTCCATAATATAAAGTGTTTTGTTCCTTTTTAAAAAAAACCTGATATCATTATTTTTGTTCAACATTATAATATAATGACCCATAGAGTGATTCTGTTTTATGAGGAAAGAAAGCAACTGTTATCTTAATTTGTACGTGCAATATAATGTTGGGGAAATTAGCAATATTAAAATATTCCTGCAAAGGATTTAATTTTTATTTTCACGTGTATTAAAATATATATTTGAATCTATAGAATTTTCATGACATTTTTATTTGTGGAATACAAGTCTAACTTTAATTAAACCTTAATTTCAAAACTCACAGTATACATAACATAGACACAAGTAGACAGCAAATCTACGCCCTTCGCCCACACAGAACGCTATCAGCGTGACATATTATAAATATGCCACGTACAAATTATACTAATGCGACACTTGCCTTCTATGACAGTGAACAATTCCATGCAACTGTTTATACAAAAAAATATAACAAAATGTCACATTTTAATGTCAAAATGTTGGGGATGTTACTGTTTCTATACGGATGTGTACTTTCATGTGCCAATGGGACTAGTGTGTATAAAGGTGAAACTGAAAGCAGTAGCTCTAGCAAGGTACTTCCGGGAAGGTTAAAAAGTTTTCTCATGGAGGGGAAAGATCAGAGACTGGAAATGATATCTCAGTTCTTAGCTGAGTTAAGAACGAAGTCGAATGCAAACAATATCTATTCGACGTTGAGCGATAAAGCTTCAAAAAGAATTAAAAGAAGCACCAAGCGTGATGAGGCAAGTTATAATCCCAACATTGAGGGAAGATATTACACGGATGAGATATTTTGGAAATACGGAAATGAGGATGCCTTGTCGCTGGAGAACTTCGACATCCTCCTGCACAATATTGGTTTGGAGATGATGACAAGGTTTGCAAATGAAGACATTGAAGGTCATGATCACGGAGATCATGAAGGTCACGACCACGGAGATCATGACGGTCACGACCACGGAGATCATGACGGTCACGACCACGGAGATCATGACGGTCACGACCACGGAGATCATGACGGTCACGACCACGGAGACCATGAAGGTCACGACCACGGAGACCATGAAGGTCACGATCACGGAGATCATGAAGGTCATCATCACGGAGATCACAGGAAAAAACGGCATGCGCATGGCCATGCAGGCCACAACCACAATCACAATGATACCAATGTGAAAAAGGTAACTAAACCATTCTATATCTATTGATGACGTGCTTTTAGATAAAATAATCACAACATCCGCCAGCCGGATATATAATGTATCAACAAACAAAATTATGTTTAACCTTAAACGTTTGTAGAGAAAGCGAAATTGACATCACTCAACTTATTGTTATTGTTTTTAGCCAGCCATGTTTATGAGTAGTTCTCACTCTATTAAATTTAATCAGACTATAAACGGTCAAGGTTACTCTCGGTTTTGTGTGTTGGAACGTTAAATCCGGCTGGTGGAAAGTTGTGAGTAAATTCCCTAAGCGCACAGCATTAATAATCTGATTGATATCATTTAGTGAGAATTTATCTTATGTCTAAAAACAATAAGAAAGAGCTAAGTGGCGTCAATTTCGTTCCTTTTCTATTAACATCAACCCATTTCTTATATATATATATATATATATATATATATATATATATATATATATATATATATATATATATATATATATATCCTTTCTTTAAAAAATATAGCATTGTGGAGAACATTGTGCTTATCTGAGTCACACAAAAAATTGATTCGGCGCACAACTCTACTGAAAGATTTGAAAATTAGAAATGTATTTTTTACAGATAGATAAACAGATAACTTGATTTCCTTTTATAATTTAAAGTCAGTTTGAAAGTTCGTTGAGTCAAACAGATATCATAAAATATGTACCAACGACGACACTTGACTCCCAAAATCAACTAATTTTGACACTGTAAAAAGTTGTCAATTTGCGTCATCTATTTATGACATCAAGTATTATTATTACTTCCGTTGTGTTATTGATTTAGCGGTGATCAGTGTTATGTATGTTCTAATAACGTGTATGTTTGTGTGTGTGTGTGTGTGCGTGTGTGTGTTTGTGTTTGTGTGTGTGTGTTGTGTGTGGTGTATACATGTGTGTGTGGGTGTTGGCATTTTTCAGCAAATCGTGGCATTCATAGTTATATTATTCACTTGATCACATGAAGGTATTTCAGTCGCCATTTTGATTCTTTTTTTACTATTAGGGTTAGCTCGAGATCGAGGATATTTCTTTTTCTATTAAGGTTAGTCATAAGTCTTAGTAAAGGTGCTAGGATGTTTGTTTTTCCATAAGTTAAGTAAAGGGGAGACATTCCGAAAGCTCCTACATCCCCAGTATTCTTTAAATTTGTATTTTCGCCGTTGATATTTTGTCAGGCATTTATTTATTCAATTTGTCATTATATCTAGAAGTATTTTAAAAACTCTAGAACAAACCTTGATAGATTTGTGAAAGTTTAAAATTTCTTAATTTGACCATTGTTTTGATTTTCAGCCGCCTTTTTGATTTGTTAAATATTGAAAGGTAGTGCAAAGCAGTCCGAGAGTTGTTTTTTTTTCTATTAGGGTTAGCCCGAGAGGTTAGTCATAAGTCGTATTAAAGGTGCTAGGAAGTTTGTTTTTCCATAAGTTAAGTAAAGGGGAGACATTCCGAAAGCTCCTACATCCACAGTATTCTTTAAATTTGTATTTTCACCTTTGATCTTTTGTCAGGCGTTTATTTATTCAATTTGTCATGATTTTTTCTATTAGTATTAGGGTTAGCTCGAGATCGGATGATTTTTTTTCCTATTAGGGTTAGTCATAAGGATTATTAAAGTGCTAGGGTGTTTGTTTTTCCTATTGGGGTTAATTAAAGGTACTAGATTTAATTTTTTCTTGGGGTTAGTTGAGGGAATATATTATTAAATATATTATTGGGCCACACAGAAAAATCAACCGAAGATATACCAAATTACACAGACAACGTTGTTTACCAATCTGCCCTCATTAAATGATGGTGAGTACAGTATCGAATGAAAATAGTTCTTTCCCCGCGAAATTGCGGGCTTTTTACTAGTATATATATATAATATATAATTTACGGATTATTGGTGGGCACCGCTATGCGGCTATGTGGTCTTGTGGTATGACACTCACATCCGGATCGGAAGGTCCTGGGTTCGAGCCTAGCTCGGCTCATAGTTGAGTCCTTGGAGAAGTCTCTTTACTCACATTCTCTTAACGTACTCAGGTGTAAACTGAGCGCCTGGCCGTTAACAGCGTTGCCTCTGTCCGAAAAATTTCTGACATCGTCTAACAGACATGTCCCGTCCTAAATGTTAAATGTTGCTGTTGGCCAGGGACCCCTTGTAAAGCGCTTTGAACACATTTAGTGGAGATTGCGCTATATAAAAGCTCAATAAAAAAGTTCTGTACCACAGCATTTATTGTTTTTTTTTTCTGGGCAGCTTACTGTCGTTGTCCAGATGTATCAGGGTTTTGATTTACCGACCAAGTGTTGGAGAAATGGGTTAATTTTAGTCAATGTGATAGGGAAGAAAGTTGTGATGTAAAAAAATTGTTCCTTTTTCATTCATTCATCATCATCATTGCCTTTTTCACCCTGGGTCAGTGTATAGACCACAGATAAACAGTCTCCATCCTTCACTATCCTGAGCTAACTTTTAAAACTCGTTTAATGTCTCATCACTTCTCAGTATATCAGCTTCTTTGATTCTTCTCCGTGTTCCTCGTGGCTTCCCCTTGATCTTCTGCCCTGAGAGTTCCAGTCCAATCCCTTCTTTGTTATAGTGGAGTCATTCTTTCTAAGGGTGTGTCCAATCCACCTCCATCGTCTTCTTCCTATTTCTCATCCACTGGTTTCTGTTTGGTTCTTTTACATTCTTCTCCATTCTTAACTCTATCATTAACATTTTATTTTGAGTAGCTTACGCATGCACCTACTGTTTACGAAAATATGTATCCTCCTTATACATGCCTGCGATGCATTCCAAGTTTCACGTCAATACAGTAGGACAGACTTCACGTTTGAGTTGAAGTCTTAGCTTTAGTTCCTTTTTCATTTCGAAGTGGTCATTCCGTATCAGATACTGAATAATGCTTTGACACTATTAAGTATCTATAAGGAACTCTTTTTTATAAAGAGAGTGAAAAGTGCGACAATCTCGGTTGAATGTAAATAAACTGCTGACCTACTTCCAGATTGAACACGTGCAGTAACTGACAGTCCGATTCAAAGTTGTAAAAATATTTTGATCGTAAATTTTTAATCTCTGCTATTGTGCAATTCACATAGTTTAAAAATATCAAAATAGCCCCAGGTTCATTTCCACTGATATCCTCTTCTCACAGTCCCAGGTTCACTCCCAACCGGTGTGCACTTCCCTGAGTCCCGGTTCATTGCCGAATGGTGCCCACTTCCCATAACTTTTGACTATTTCGGTAGGTTTCGAAATAAAAGTACATTCTTTGCTCACTGTCCACTGGTATCAGCTTCTCGCAGTCCCAGGTTCAATCTTCATCGGTGTCCAAATCCAAGATTCACTCCCCACTGCTGCCTGCTTCCCATAACTTTGTCGGGTTTTGGCGGGTTTCGTAAAAAAGTAATTCCCCCTCCCCCTTGGTATTGCTTTTTTTACAAAAGCCAGAGTCCCAGGTTCACTCCCCACAAGTGAACACTTCCCTGAATCTCAGGTTCACCCCCCACTGTTGCCTACTTCAGTAACTTTGTCGGATATTGCCAGGTTTCGTCGGGTTTCGTAAAAAAAAGTAATTGCTTTTATATGAAACCCGCTGAAACCCGCCGAAAACCAGAGTCTCAGGTTCACTCCCCATTGGTGTACACTTCCATGAATCTCAGGTTCACTCCCCACTGTTGCCTACTTCCCATAACTTTGTCGGATATTGCCGGATTTCGTAAAAAAGTAATTGTTTATATGTGAAACCCGCTGAAACCCGCCAAAAACCCCATTTTGTTGGGATTTGGTGCATTTCGTAAACAAAAAGTAATTTAAAAAAAAAAAACCCGCCAAAACCCAGTCCCAGGTTCACTCCCCACTGGTGTACATTTCCCCGAATCTCAGATTTACTCCCCACTGTTGCCTACTACCCATAACTTTCTCGGATATTGCCAGGTTTTGTCGGGTTTCGTAAAAAAGTAATTGCTTTTTATTACGAAACCCGCCGAAACCCAGTCCCAGGTTCACTCCCCACTGGTGTACACTTCTCTGAGTCCCAGATTCACTCCCACAGCTGCCCTCTTCCCATAACTTTGCCAGGTTTCGGAAAAAAAACACCGTATTATAGTGCAAAACCACTATTCAGTGTCAGATACTGAATAGTACAAAACCACTATTCAGTATCAGATACTGAATAGTGCAAAACCACTATTCAGTATCAGATGCTGAATAGTGCTAGCCTTTTCATTTCAAGTGTTAAAAAAAACACCCATAAGGAAGACTGGATACACATTCCTGTCAACGTGATGGTATCTCATTTTCTCGTCTAAATATATTATGCTGTTCGTCAATAAAGATCATCTATCCTCTAAATTAAACTTAGCTTTTATATAGCGCGATATCCACTAAACGTGCTCAAAGCGCTTTGCAAAGGGTCCCTGGCCAAAAGCAACGCTGTACATGTAGGACGGGACATGACGCCTGTTAGGCGATACTAAAATGTTTTTTGGGACAGGGACAACGCTATTCAGGTCAGATACTCATTTTACACCTGAGTACGGTAAGAGAATATGAGTAAAGAGCCTTTTTCCAACTATGCACCGCTCAGAAAGGGACTCGAACCCAGGACCTTACATAGTGTCATACCACTAAACCACAGAGCCGCACATGTTGCTGACAACGGGGCTTGAACCCGGGTCCTTTAGGTTTAAGTACGATACCTTGCCCCACTCGGCCATCTAGCCCCCCCCCCCCCTCCCCCCTCTTTCTAAAGTTTGAGTAGCTATCTGATCATATCTGTTTACATATATACTTGTTACACTGTTAACCCCCCCCCCCCCTCCCTCCCAATGTGTTTAGATGTCTGTATTAAATACTATCTTCACTATCTTGTATCCATAGATTGGCAACACAGTCCCAAAACTGTATCATGTCAATATCACTGGATTGGCAACACAGTCCAAAAACTGTATCATGTCAATATCACTGGATTGGCAACACAGTCCCAAAACTGTATCATGTCAATATCACGGGTCGACGAGTTAGAATTATGGGTGAATCTCAGTTTTTGAAGTTGGTATATTCATTTTTTGATCAGTGCTTTTTTCAGAAAGGGTGTGTGTGTGTGTGTGTGTGTGTGTGTGTGTGTGTGTCAGTGTGTGGGTGATCGATTTATTAAGGAAATACACCCTAACCCAGGAAATCCTGGGTTAGACTCACTTCTTCAGACCAGATTTGCTCGCTTGTACAACATGGGTGATTCCTGTTGACATCAGACGCGTTTTTTTATGGAGTGAATAGGCGATGGCTTCTAATGATGCCGCGCGTAGTATTTCTTTTGCTGATTTTCTCCCCACAAGTTTTACAGTTCAAACAGCTTAGCATTTACTTTGACGTGTTATTTCCTTCAGACGTGAAGAGCATTTAAAAAAGAAAATTAAACACTTTGTGATGTTGTCCGCAAGTTGGCTTTGTAGTCGAATGATTTGATAACCGCCTTGTGACCTGCAAAGTCCTGAGTTTAAGTCCTGCTGTGGACGACTTAAAGTTAAGTCCACGGAAAAGCAACTTGATCGCATTTTCTGATCACACTCAAATTCAGTAACCGAGCTGTCTTTATTGAAAAAAATGTAATAAGTCTATAGATAGTTCGAAGATGATCACACTCAGGTCTTTGTTATTGTTTTTTGCTTTCCGCGTTTATGAGTAATTCTCACTGAACTGTATTATCCAGACTATAGATAGTTCGAAGATGATCACACTCAGGTCTTTGTTATTGGTTTTTGCTTTCCGCGTTTATGAGTAATTCTCACTGAACTGTATTATCCAGACTATAGATAGCTCGAAGATGATCACACTCAGGTCTTTGTTATTGTTTTTTGCTTTCCGCGTTTATGAGTAATTCTCACTAAACTGTATTATCAAGACTATAGATAGTTCGAAGATGATCACACTCAGGTCTTTGTTATTGTTTTTTGCTTTCCGCGTTTATGAGTAATTCTCACTGAACTGTATTATCCAGACTATAGATAGTTCGAAGATGATCACACTCAGGTCTTTGTTATTGTTTTTTGCTTTCCGCGTTTATGAGTAATTCTCACTGAACTGTATTAACCCGACTATAAACGTTCATGGATACACACAGCTTTGTGTGTTGGTCATTTATACTTCCGGATGGCAATGTTATGAGCTTCTTAGCCAAGCGCATACTATCTATACAGTCGTCATGTTTTGTCTTATCCGTAATGTGATTTCTGTTGGCTTAGGACTATTTGCAAAGCACATCAATCTAATGTTATCACAATGCAAACACTCATCTTCTCTGAAGAGGCTGCTTATATGGAAGTTAGGTGATGATGCGGTGTTTAATTTACGTATACGATGTGTCTTGCAATGAAAAATTGGAGTGACAAGTGTTTTTATTGTAATGTAATATGTATGTGTAATAACCAGTTTATAAGAATCCACAAAGTGCTTTAACTCTCTCAATCCTAGATATTTTTGCTACTTTTCAAAACTGGAAAAAATTGTATTAAAAATGAGCATGTGCATAGGTAGTTATATTCAACTAACATTAACATGCAAAAATTAAAAACATTTGATTTGATACTACGCATATACTTTGTCTCAGAAAAATGTAATAAATAGACATGGGGTAAAAGTAACCCCGGGTAAACTACGGATATAATCGGTGTTAGGGTTGAGTGAGTTAAGGCGCTACACATACAAATGCAATACAATAGCTAACTCTAAAACAAAAATAAAATGATACTAATAACACTCTAAAGCTTGGCTGAATAGTTATGTTTTCAAAAGTTTCCTAATGTTACTGAGCTTTTATGCAAGATTCGCCTCACAAAAACATTTTTTGACTAAATTTTATCAGTCCACGTTTTTGTCCCTGGTGAAGTCGAGATTTTTTTCTGACCCCGCCCTGTCCACCATCCGTGAATGGCTAGCTGAGACTGTTGGATTTTTGCTGCAAGTACTTTGTCATAGACTAGCGTCCTATCCAAAGGATAGCAAGCAATTGCTATTGTCCGTTTCACGCTATAGAAACGGAGTTAAACATGGACTACTTGTTTGTGCGATTTTTTTTCACAGTGGGATTTTGAAAAAAGAAGGGGTGTTATAATGTTCATATTATATCATATAATCCATTAAAATTCTAGAAAAGTCTTGTGCGTTTTCTTTAATTATTGAAATGTTTGATATGGATTTGATCTGGGCGTTAACCCTCTCCTTACAACGCATAGGAAAGTCACATTCGTTACGATAAAGCCAACATTATCTCAGTGACATCACAAAATTGACACTTTGTGTTATAGATAGTATGCGCTTGGCTAAGAAACTCATAACATTGCCATCCGGAAGTATAACGAACCAACACACAAATCTATGTGTAACCTTAAACGTTTATAGTCTGGTTAATACAGTGTAGTGAGAATCACTCACAAACGCGGATGGCAAAATATAATAACAAAGGCTTGAGTGACGTCATCTTCGTTCTATCTATAGATACAGCTCGTTTGGCCGAAACAAAATGATGGATAGCATGGAGAGAAAGATAAAGTGAGTCATATTATTATATAAGAGTACAACACAACACAAACAAATGAGTCCCACTTACTCACTTCATCTTTCTCTCCATTTTATTGGCTCATATAGATAGTTCGAAGATGATGTCACTCAAGCCTTTGTTGTTATATTTTGCCATCCGCGTTTGTGAATTATTCTCACTGAACTGTATTAACCCGACTTAAAACGTTCATGGTTACACACAGTTTTGTGTGTTGGTCCGTTGTACTTCCGGATGGCAATGTTATGAACTTCTAAGCCAAGCGCATACTATCTATAGGCACCTCTTGTTTTAATGTGTACCATGTATTGTGTACTTCTTGCCTTTTATGACTGAGTAAAAAAGTCGTTTTGTGTTGAATGGGTAGGACGTTTTTGGGATAATCGGCTATGTGGTCTAGTTGTATGACACTTGCTTTCGGATCGGAAGGTCCTGGGTTCGAGCCTCGCTCGGCGCACAGTTGAGTCCTTGGAGAAGGCTCATTACTCACATTATCAGGTGTAAATTGAGTACCTGGCCGTTAACAGCGTTGTCTCTGTCCGAAAATATTGTAACATCGCCTAACAGCTGTTGGCTTGAGGGGCCCCTTGTAAAGCGCTTTGAGCACATTTAGTGGATATTGCGCTATATAAAATCTCATTTTAAAGCTCATTAAAAAAAATTTTAATCATGAAAATGGCACTGGTAAGGAGAGAGTTAAAGTTTGGAATCATGTGAAATACCGGGTGTGTCTTCTTTACAAAACCCGCCGAAACCCAGTCTCAGGTTCACTCCCCAATTTTGTGCACTTCCCTGAGTCTCAGGTTCCCTCCCCACTGACACCCACTTCCCATAACCTTGTCGGGTTTTGTCGGGTTTCGGCGGGTTTCGGCGGGTTTCGGCGGGTTTCGGCAGGTTTCGGCGGGTTTCGGAGGGTTTCGGCGGGTTTCGTAAAAAAGACATACCGGTGAAATTATACCTACCTATTCTCAAGTTAATAATTCTTCACTCAACAGTGTTTAAATACAACGGAGCTCCTCTATGACTATGGTTTGGACCAAATCACCGAACTGACTGCTGGCGACTTTGTCTTCCTGTGTCCAGCCCTCATCTACCAACTTGATCCAGGCAATTGTAAGTTTGATGGACGACAGCAAGTTGAAAAGAAAGGAGGGAAAGAGGACTTAGGTGAGTAATGTAAAATCATAATTTATCAGAGACTAATGTATGCTTTATTATCGTTGTTGCTTTCATGGTTATTTTTGTCATTAATATTTCATTGTACTATGAACTTTGTACATTTATGATTCATTCGATCTTGACCAGTTTTTCATTACCAGTATTCTAGGATTGTATTTTTCGATTGATACATTTTTCCTGACATTCAAAGTTGGGTAAAACTGTCTGTGAATGATGCAATGCAAGCTATATGAGATTCTGTAATTATAAACGATTGTATAAGGTATTTAAAGGATAATTCCTATTAAGCCTTTAGTAAGATAAGATAAGATAAGATAAGATAATATGCAATCCCCAAGATGCACATACTAGCAGGACATGTCGATTTAACCTTGTTTGAAATGAACAATATTTTGCCTCGGTTTGAGAGTATCTAGTTCCAAGAAGCAATGAGCTCATAATAATTTTGGCTATCAGACCCGCTTGGTTCTGTTGCTTAGAAAGGATTGTCAACGCAGAGCCTGGCCGGAGAGATCGTGACTCTACCATATGAAGTAGTGTCGTGGATAGCTCATACGGTAGAGTCACGATCTCCCCGGCCAGGTGGACGTGTCCTACCAGTAAGGTCGCAAGTTCGAGCCCTCATCGCCGCCGCGAAGTTTTTATTCTCTGTTGTCTTCTGGCACTTTCCTACTCACTTCATTTCTTGTTATTATCAACATAAATGCCTGCTCCACTCACTTATCTGAACAACAAAACATTCCATTCAATGGGAGCGATCTATATTCATGTTTTCGTCCAACCTAGTCATCAATCACACGATTTGTTGCTATACAACGATTGGACATTTCTCAATGCATCTAAACACGCTGCTTTGTTTATGAAAGTTGTAAACATACCCATGAGCCATGCTGAGCAAAATGACCAATTGTAGCGTTGGATATTTCTCAAATTGTGAACACTTTTCACTATGTGAGTCATTTTGAGCACACTTAATAATGTGACCAATGGCCTCGAGCACATGGAAATATAATATAGATCGTGCTCATTCGAGCCGTCTGACGCCTTTGCCTGTTTTATTTTTCCCAATTTCTTTCTTTTCACAGTATGGGTGTACACAATGGTAGCTGTTCTCATTATCAGCCTGTGTGCTCTGTTTGGGATTCTCTGCATACCAAGAAGGGGTGGGAACGAGAATTATGTCATGCAATTTCTCATCGCTATGGCCATGGGATCGATGTCCGGAGATGGAATGCTGCACTTGATACCACACGTGAGCTAAATGCATTTTCTATCATCATCATCATCATCATCATCATCATCATCATCATCATCATCATCATCATCATCATCATCATCATCATCATCATCATCATCATCATCATCATCATCATCATCATTCCTCTCTTTCACCTATCAGTCTATACTCACATCTAAATATCCATACACTACCAATCATCATCATCATCATCATCAGTCCATTCATCATCGTGTCGAAAACAAATCTATTCATCATCATCATCATCATCATGCATCTTCATCCTTATCATCATCGCATACATCAATCATCAACATCATCAAACATCAATCATCTCATCATTGCCTTTCACCCTAGAGGGTATAGCGTAGCCATCGTAATGTTATGCCTGACACTGACCAAAAAATGAACGTCATAATGCGTTTTTGCACAAAGAAACAAATCGTGAGTTGTTTCATGTCAATCAATGATGATTGTTCCTTGAGCTATTAACGAACTCAGTAGTCGATCAAAAACTGCAATTGACGTCATACTGCTACAGCCTCTTAGAGGGTTCTAGTGTCAGGCTATATGTTAACGATGGCTCCCGTCTCGGCCACAGACAAACAGTTTCCACCCTTCTCTATCCCGAGCTAGCTTTTAATTAAAAATCTCATTCCATGTCTTATCACTTCTCTGTATATCAGCTTCTTTAATTCTTATCCTTGTGGCCTTCCCCTTGATCTTCTGCCCTGAGGGTTCCAGTCCAATACTTTCTTTGTAATAGTGGAGTGTGTCCAATCCACCTCCATCGTCTTCTTTGTATACTTGACCAAAATTCTCAAAGCGGTACAGCTGAATCCGTATAAAGACAACACTCTAAAAGTCAACTTCTGCTTACAGTATCAAATTAAGAAATTAAGGAGCAGGCACCGGTGTAAGATAAAGATCTGAACAAATTATGTGTATGAAAGGTGCCATCCAAAGCATGAAAGAAAAATATAAGATAAAACCATCCCAAAAAAATCAGTCGACCTCGACTGGGGATCGAACCTCATACCTTCTGATTACCTTCTATCATATGTTCAGCTCTTTCCTGACTGTTAAGTATGGCTACTTTCTTGGGACCCTGTACCTGAAAAGAGTTTTGAGCATAAATAAATACTCAATGGGCATGATCTATATTCCATTTCTATGTGCTCTAGGTCATTGGTCCATGCAGAGTGTGCTCAAAATGACCCACATAGTGAGAAGTATTCACAGCTTTTGAAATATCTTATATCACGATTGGTCATTTTGTTCAGCTTGACACACGGGTATGTTTACAAAATTTCATAAACAAAGCAACGTGTTTACATTTGTTAAGAAATATCCAATCGTTGGACATCAACAAATCATGTGATTGATGACTAGGTTGGACGAAAACATGAATATAGATCGCTCCCATAGTAGTATCGAATGGCTACACCTCTATTTTGAATTTTTTAATCCATTCTTCAAATTCTTTTCCTGCCCTATAGGCTGTCTCGTAGCCTGATAGGCTTGTCACTGGGCAGTGGATGACGATGTGGTCCATTGTCTCAGGGCCTCCTTGGGAATGACGGCATGCATCTGATTCTCTCAGATTCCATCTATGCATGTTAGCTTCGGTTCTGCCATGTCCTGTCAAAATGCGGTTGGGGGTGACCCAGCATTTTCGGCTATTGCAGAGAAAGCCATGTGTTCTTTCTGTTGGGTCGGGTATGATGTCGCCTCCCTGGGGCTGTCTTGGTTCCACATTGACATCCATTCCTCTTTCACGTTGAAATGTTGTCTTGAAGTTTTAAAAGGCTTCCTTGATTTATCGCTCCCATTGGCTCACGTTTATTTTATTACAAAACTTACCTCATTCTCGTGACGATTTTCATTGGTTTTCCACTTTTCGTGTCTTCAGTCGATTTTCATTGGTTTTCCACTTTTCGTGTCCCCAGTCGATTTTCATTGGTTTTCCACTATTCGTGTCCCCAGTCGATTTTCATTGGTTTTCCACTTTTCGTGTCCCCAGTCGATTTTCATTGGTTTTCCACTTTTCGTGTCTCCAGTCGATTTTCATTGGTTTTCCACTTTTCGTGTCCCCAGTCGATTTTTGTTTCCACTTCGTGTCATCGATTCATGGTTTTCCACTTTTCGTGTCCCGGTCGATTTTCTTGCTTCACTTTTCGTGTCCCCAGTCGATTTTCATTGGTTTTCCACTATTCGTGTCCCGTCGTTTCTTGTTTTCCACTTTCGTGTTCATCGATTTTCATTGGTTTTCCATTCGGTCCCGATTTTTGTTCCTTCGTGTCCCCAGTCGATTTTCTTTGGCTTTCCACTTTTCGTGTCCCCAGTCGATGATCCCACATCACGACCATAGCATTGAGGACAGCCATGGCGGTCATCATCACCATGAAGACGAAATGGACCACACCGACGGTCTCTACAAAGGGCTGGTGGCTCTAATGGGAGTCTACTCGTTTTTCTTCCTGGAGAGAGCTTTTGCAATCATAAGGTCTCGGAAAGATGCTAAGGAAAAGGTAAATTATAGGGAAGAAACGCGTGACGTAATAAAAAAACCCAACTGGTTCCTATTTCCTTGGATGTGTGGCTATGTGGTCTACTGGTATGACACTCGCTTTCGGATCGGAAGGTCCTGGGTTCGAGCCTCGCGCTCGGCGCATAGTTGAGTCCTTGGGAAAGGCTCTTTACTCACATTCTCTCACCGCACTCAGGTGTAAAATGAGTACCTGGCCGTTAACAGCAGTGTCTTTGTCCGAAAAATTGTAATAACAGGCGTCATGTCCCGTCCTCCATGTTAAATGTTGCTGTTGACCAGGGACCCCTTGTAAAGCGCTTTGAGCACGTTTAGTGGATTTGCGCTATATAAAAATCAATCATTATTAAAGCTCAATTATTAAGTGTAAACCATTCTTCATGAGGACTAACTGAATACATAATATCTTGTGTAATTGATTTTCTGGTTTCAGAGTTATGTTATCTTATTTTCAAGTCTAAGTTGCAGTGAATGACGTAATCAGTCGAATGGTGAAAAGGTTTGAACTGAGACATTACCAAGTTTAGTTAGAAGGTCAATTTTTTTATTAAAAATGAGTTCTTGTCATAAATGATTAAAGCAACCCTTTTTGTACATCTTAGGGAAATGTCAAAGCTCAATTTCACTTCAAAATATTTTTTACAGCTAGTCAAGTTGAAAAAGTATGAAATTTGAGAAAAGTAGCTGGATACCTTTCCCATTCATCTGACCATAACTTGATGAAAAATCACCCGATTTACTTCAAATTAAAATTAAAATGCTCTGAAGAGCATAATATGCTTTTAGAGAGTGCAAAAAAAATGCAAATCCAAAATTGTCACCTTCCGACTGATTATGTCATGCACTGACACTATGCTGGTCGTCAAAAAGATCATAAATGTTATATGCGAATATTTGGTCTTTAGGTATACCTCGCTTCCAGATTGGAAAGTCCTCGATTCGAGCCTCACTCGGCGCATAGTTGAGTCCTTCTTAGCCAAGCGAACAGCATCTATAGTCTGATTAATACAATTTGGCTGATGGATGTTGTGAGAATTCTACCTAAACGCATAGCAGAAGTAATAGAGATGCTGCTGCCATAGTCAATAATATTTTCCCTTCTTTTTTAACAGAGATCATCTGCAGCTTTGACACCAATGATGACAGTAAATGGTGGCAGTGGAAACGGTAATATTGATATCATCATCATCATCATCATCATCATCATCATCATCATCATCATCATCATCATCATCATCATCATCATCATCATCATCATCATCGTCATCATCATCATGATCAACAGCACCATCATTATTATTATTATTATTATTATTATTATTATTATTATTATATTATTATTATTATTATTATTATTATTATTATTATTATTATTATTGTTGTTGTTGTTGTTGTTCTCTCTTCTTCTTCTTCTTCTTCTTATTATATTATTATTATTATTATTATTATTATATTATTATTATTATTATTAATTATCTATTATTATTATTATTATTATTATTATATATTATTAGTAGTAGTAGTAGTAGTAGTAGTAGTAGTAGTAGTAGTAGTAGTAGTAGTAGTAGTAGTAGTAGTAGTATAGTAGTAGTAGTGTAGTAGTAGTAGTAGTAGCAGTAGTATAGTAGTAGTAGTATGTAGTATAGCTCAGTAGTAGTAGTAGTAGTTGTAGTACTAGTAGTAGTAGTAGCAGTAGAGTAGCAGTAGCAGTAGTAGTAGCACTAGTAGTCGTAGTAGTAGTAGTAGTAGTAGTAGTTAGTAGTAGTAGTAGTAGTAGTAGTAGTAGTAGTAGTAGTAGTAGTAGTAGCAGCAGTAGTAGTAGTAGTAGTAGTAGTAGTAGTAGTAGTAGCAGCAGCAGCAGCAGCAGCAGTAGTAGTAGTAGTAGTAGTAGTAGTAGTAGTAGTAGTAGTAGTAGTCGTAGTCGTAGTAGTAGTAGTAGTAGTAGTAGTAGTAGTAGTAGTTTATCAAGAAATAAATCAAGCGTTGAACATGTTACATCCAGTGAGCAATTCAATGGGTAGATAATTCTTTGTAAATTTCTTTTTATTTTGCAGATGAGGACGGGAGGTAAGTCGAACAACTACAATGATACTAACAACGATACTGATATCTACCCTTTATCGATATCGCAGTAATCGATCTCATACTTTTAAAGGAAAAACTAAGACTATGACCGCTGCAAAACGCGGGTCGATTAGTGCAATGCTATGTTGATGTTCTCTCTGTAAGGGCATGTCTCGTAAACTCATGGCCTGATGCTAACCCAAAAAAAATCGCCATGGGGACATTTTTTATTGTGAGTTGTAAACAATAGCTCAACCATGAGTCATTTGTTTCCTCGAGCACCCCTAATACACCTTACTTTTCACTTTCGTTTGGTGATCGTCGTCTTCTTTAGTGACGTGATTTTTAGTCAGTATCGGGCTTTAAGTTTACGAAGGCGCGCCCATACCGTAGCCTTTAACTAAAAGCCAAAAGCCTGATACCGTTAAGTTATAGCCTGACACTGAATCCCAAAAAGACTGGCATTTTGACGTCATTATTTGGTTTTTGTACCGCCTAGTGAGTTGTCGGTAGTACTGCTCATGGAAACAATTGGTCCCATTGGTTGAACTATTGAATACAACTCACGATTTGTTTTCTTTTGTGGCCAAAGACTGGCATTTTGACGTCATTTTTTTTTTTGTCAGTGTCAGGCTTTTAACTTAACAACGATGGCTTCGCTGATACTAATTAAAACAGAAATCTTCATAAAAAAAGACGAAGATCATGGGGAAAAAATGTATTTGTGAGCTGTAAACCAGTAACTCAACCAATGGAATAATTTGTTTCCCTGAGCACTTCTAACAACATCTCACATTTTACTTTCGTGTGGTGATCATCGTCTTTTTGTGACGTAATCTTTTGGCTAGTACCCAGTCTTTCGTTTCCAATCGTGGCCATCGTTAAGTTATAGCCTGACACTGAAACCAAAAAAAGACTGACGTTTTGAAGTCATTATTTGGTTTTTGCACCGTCTAGTGAGTTGTCGTTAGTAGTGCTCATGGTAACAAGTGGTCCCATTGGTTGAACTATTGAATGCAACTCACGATTTGTTTTCTTTTGTAGCCAAAGACTGGCATTTTGACGTCATTTTTTGGTCAGTGTCAGGCTATAAGTTAAATGGCTACGCTGATACAAACCAAAACAGAAATCGTCATAAAAAAGACGAAGATCATGGGGGAAAAAGGTATTTGTGAGCTGTAAACCAGTAACTCAACCAATTGAATAATTTTTTCCTCTGAGCACTTCTAACAACAGCTCACATTTTACTTTCGTGTGGTGATCATCGTCTTTTTTGTGACGTAATATTTTGGTCAGTACCCAGTCTTTCGTTTCCAATGCCGCACCCATACCACATGTCCATCAATTTATTTGTTTTTCCTACTCACCCATCATTCTATCTATTCATTATTCCAGCCACCGATCCTTAACAATCCACATTTTCATTCTTCTATCCAACCGTCCATCCTTCCAATCTATTCATCCACATTCTCTCATTCCCTATGGCATATTATATTCTGTCAAATTATTCCATCCTTATTTTTAATCTCTTCTCATTTCAGTGCCCATGGTCATTCACACGGGGGCTTGTTCAGTTGCACATCTCTGGCCATGATCATCATTGTTGGGGACATGTTCCACAACTTTTGTGATGGCCTCGCCATTGGGGCTGCTTTTGCTGGAAGCTTCAGTGTCGGTATCAGCACATCGATTGCCGTGTTCTGTCACGAGTTGCCTCATGAGATAGGTTCGTATTTCCTTACACAAAATACTCATCAACAGTCTTAACGTCACTTCCTTCCTAATGACGCATGGAAACTTAGTAACACTGGCTCTAAACAATGGCAGACGCCCGTATAAAATATTTCTCCGGCGAGCATAAACGTGTATCCAGAGGAAAAAAACCCATAAATTTGATCATGTTTTGACTTTTACACATTCTGATCACAAGGCATATGAAAAGTTCTAGCCAGCATGAAGAATAAAAAGTAATGATTTTCTTTGTTTAGAACCAAGATGGCCGCCGTTGCCGGGCGGCGTGACATCAGACTACTGAATCCAATTATGACCAAGTGACCAAATAATAATAGGAACAAAGTACACACAAACTATGGAAAAAATTGACTTTTTATATAGATAGAATGAAGTTGACGTCATTCATGTCTTTGTTATTGTTTTTTGCCAGCCCCGTTTATGAGTAATTCTCACTGAACCGTATTACGACTATAAAAGTTCATGGTTCCACATAGTTTTGTGTGTTGATTCGTTATACTTCCGGGTGGCAATGTTGTGAGCATACTATCTATAGCGCAGTATCAAGACGCTGTTAACGGCCAGGTACTCATTTTTACACTGAGTACATTGAGAGAATGTACGTAAAGAGCCACTTCCAGGGACTCAACTATGCGAGCGAGGCTCGAACCCAGGATCTTCCGATCCGAAAGTAAGTGTCATTCCACAAGACCACACAGCCGCACAAAGATGACAATTAGAATATGTCAACTGATGATAAAAGAACTGATTATATATGTATTATTATTTTTAATGACAATATTATGTTTTACATCCACTGATACGGGATTTAACCATCTCCTTACCACCTACAGAAAAATCGTTACATTTGTTACGACACAATATACAGTTTTTCTTAATAATAATAATAATAATAATAATAATAATAATAATAATAATAATAATAATAATAATAATAATAATAATAATAATAATAATAATAATATAATGATAATAATAATAATAATAATAATAATAATAATAATAATAATAATAATAATAATAATAATGAAAACTTATATAGCGCTATAACTCCGAGACACCAGACTCTAAGCGCTTATTCATATTTATTTTGCACATCATAATGATCTTTGTTTAATTAATAAGAACATAAATTTGTTTTGTATAGAGATTGTTTGAGTTTTTAAAAAACTTATTCTGCTGGGTAAACCTGCCATTTTTCGGAAAATCGTGAAAATGATTGGTAAGGAGAGAATTAATTAACTATTATTACCAAATGGAAGGCCGGTTTGACTAAGGCTACACCATGCTTAGTTTTGTTTGATATCATATACGTACACATAAACGAGACATGTCATGTTATCAAACAAAATCTGAATAAAATTTTAAGCTCTTTAGTTTAACGGACCAGATCTAATGTGTATGACTTTAATGGACTGCCCGCGGCAAGTTGGTCGACAATATTATGTTTTCTTCTTCTTCTTCTTCTTCTTCTTCTTCTTCTTCTTCTTCTTCTTCTTCTTCTTCTTCTTCTTCTTCTTCTTTCTTATTATTATTATTATTATTATTATTATTATTATTATTATTATTATTATTATTATTATTATTATTATTATTATTTTATTATTATTATTTTTTGTTATTATTTATTATTAATGTTATTTTTATTATTGTTATTAATATTATTATTATTATTATTATTATTATTATTATTATTATTATTATTATTTTATTATTATCATTATTATAATTTATATTATTATTATTATTATTATTATTATTATTATTATTATTATTATTATCAATACTATACTATATACTACTACTACTATTACTACTTACTACTACTATATACTACTATACTACTTTCTACTACTATACTACTATACTACTACGACTACGACTACGACTACTACTACTACTACAATTATATACTATATATACTATTATTATTATTATTATATATTATTATTATTATTATTATTATATTATTATTATTACTATTATTATTTATTATTGTTTTATTATTATTATCATTATCATTATTATTATTATTATTATTATTATTATTATTATTATTATTATTATTATTATTATCATTATTATTATTATTATTTTTATTATTATTATTATCATTGTTGTTATTATTATTATTATTATTATTATTATTATTATTATTATTATTATTATTATTATTATTATTATTGTATCATCATCATCATCATCATCATCGTCATCATCTTTGTCCACCCTCAGGTGACTTTGCAGTATTAATCACGTCAGGGATGGGCGTGAAGAAGGCCATTGGGTTCAACCTCCTGTCGACGGTGCCGTGTTTCCTCGGAGCTGCCATCGGACTCGAGCTCGGGAGCCTTGGGGATTTGTCCCTGTGGATATTCGCCTTTGTTGGCGGTTTGTTTATGTACATCGCGCTTGTTGATCTGGTAAGCTTTAATTAATTTTATTCCAGTCATCCCTTGGAATATACCCTAAAGACAAATGCCCCTCTTGGATGAATAAAAGGAATTTTTTTTAAATAAATATTTTTTGAGCATATTTTGATTGATTGAAAGTTTTTCGTTTCAATAAAACTTCGGTTTCATAAGACACAGTTGTTTATTAAAATGAAAAGAACACCGAGTAAAAAAAATCTTCATTTACCAAAAGCATTAAAATTGAACAATAACGACAAAAATACATCCAGAAGTAAACTCTCCACGTAATTAATGCGCAAGTTTCAACTGACAAGTGATGAAAATATTGCGCAAGTGTTGCCCATTCCCTGGAAAACGGCTATGTGGTCTAGTGGTATGACACTCGCTTTCGGATCGGAAGGTCCTGGGTTACGAGCCTCGCGCTAGCGCATAGTTGAGTCCTTGGAAAAGGCTCTTTACTCACATTCTCTCATTATACTCAGGTGTAAAATGAGTACCTGGCCGTTGTCTTTGTCCGAAAAAATGTAATATCGCCTAACAGGCGTCATGTCCCGTCCTACATGTTAAATGTTGCTGTTGACCAGGGGCCCCTTGTAAAGCGCTTTGAGCACATTTAGTGGATATTGTGTATATAAAGCTCAATTATTATTATTATTATATTATTATTATTATTATTATTATTATTATTATTTTTATTATTATTATTATTATTATTATTATTATTATTATTATAAGTAATACACAAATGGAATGAGTACTAAAACTTTTTTCATTTTCCCCAGGTGCCTGAAATGACCAGGGCGTACGCCAGACCCGGCAGCCCTTGGGTACCATATCTTCTTGTCCACTGTGGGGGGATTTTCCTGGGGGTCATAATCATGGTGATCCTTGGCATCTACGAAGAAGACTTGCAGCGAATTCTAGAATAGGATTTTTAATATTAAATCATTAAATCGAAACATTCCTTTTTGACACTAATTAACCAGTTGCTTTTCGACCAATGGGCATGATCTATATTACATTTCCATGTGCTCAAGGGCATTGGTCACATTGCAGGGTGTGCTCAAAATAACCCACATAGTGAAAAGTGTTCAGAGTTTGAGAAATCTCCAACATCACAATGGGAGCAATCTATATTCAGTTTTTCGTCCAATCGAGCCATCAATCACATGATCTGTAGATGTCCAACGATTGGATATTAGAAACAAATGCAAACACGCTGCTTTGTTTTTGTAAAAGTTGTAATCATACACATGTCAGCTGAACAATATGACCAAATTTGATATTGGATAGTTCGAAAACTGTGGACATTTTTCACTATCTGGGTCACTTTGAGCTCATTTTGCAATGTGACCAATGACCACGAGCACATGGAAAGGTAATATAGATCAACCCCATTGGTCATTTTGCTCAGCGTGACTCATGTGTATGTTTACAACTTTCATAAACAAAACAGCGTGTTGAGATGCTTTGAGAAATGTCCAATCGTTGTACAGCAACAGATCATGTGATTGATGACTTGGTTGGGCGAAAACATGAATATAGGTCGCTCCCATTAAAATACGCTTGTTGTTTACTTAAAACTTACTTACTTATCCGAACCAGCGACCACCTGAGCTCTAGCCCTTCGGTCTTGTGCCATGACGTAGAAGTTAGATGTCTTTTGTAGTTGTTCCAGGTGACTATAAAGTGTGTTGTTTATTTAAAAAAGAAACCGATGTCACACTGCTATTTGTTATTGTTTTAGGCCACACGTTTGGGCGATTAGATCTCACTAAATGCTCTCAATCAGACTTGACCTATTTTAAGTTACACATAGTATTATAGATAGTTCGAAGTTGACGTCACTCAGGTCTTTGTTATTGTTTTTTGCCATATTTGTGTATTCTATATCAATTATACTACACTGTACTATTTTCTAATATATTTATCTCATAGATAAACTCCAGTATTCTGAAAATACACATTAAAATTTATTAAATTTTGGCCATAAACCTCGTCCTTCAAATATCGATCAATTAAAAAGACCTACTTCACCTTGTCCAAAATGACCAAATCTGGGACGTCATTGGTTCTCCTGAAGCCCCAGGTTTGAGAGTTTATGGCAAAATGAGGGTCATTGTTATCGATCGTTATTTGAAGGACGAGTTTTATGGCTAAATTTCTTAATTCATGTTTTCCATAGTACGGCGATATATATGTCTTTTTAAAATTACACGATCTTTATATTTAATTATATGAAATTAAGAAAGCATAATTAAATGACCAATGGTTGAATGCCTATTTTTCGGCAAATGTTGATTTCTTTTTTATTTGTTTATTTTCTTGTTTGTTTTTGTTTGTTTGTTCTCAGGTTGAGTCATTGATAGATGTATGTCCCGTCCTACATGT
This sequence comes from Berghia stephanieae, assembly GCF_034508935.2. NCBI lineage: Eukaryota > Metazoa > Mollusca > Gastropoda > Nudibranchia > Aeolidiidae > Berghia > Berghia stephanieae. The sequence goes on along the minus strand of NC_088364.1, from coordinate 71,179,180 downwards.
TAAATGTTGCTGTTGACCAGGGACCCCTTGTAAAGCGCTTTGGGCACATTTAGTGGATATTGCGCTATATAAAGCTCAATTTTATTTTGTGTGTTTTATTTATATATATATATATCTGTGAGGCTATGTGGTCTTTAGCTATGACACTCGCCTTCGGATCGGAAGGTCCTGGGTTCCAGTCCCGCTCTGGGCAGCGCATAGTTAGATCCTCGGTAAAGGCTCTTTACTCACATTCTCTCACCGTATTCAGATGTAAAATGAGTACGTGGCCGTTAACAGTGCTTGTCTCTGACGGAAAATTTTAATATCGCCTAGTACGCGTCATGTGTCGTCCTACATGTTAAGTGTTGCTGTTGGTTAGGGACCCCTTGTGAAGCGATTTGAGCATGTTTAGTGGATATTGCGCAATAAAAAAGCTCAAGTGATTTTATTTTATCTACAGCTATTTTAAATAAAATCAGAGCATTACCCGGCGGCCAACACTCGGATTGTAACTCTTCTTTGATTTACATCAAACAATATTTCACCTTTGATTCAAAGTACAGTCCGCCCATTTCAATAGAGTCTATTTTAGCATGGGATTTCTATTTGACATTACAGATTTAGCGGTGATTCATTTAGGTAGCGCTGGGTGGGGTTCCTGACCTCCCATAGTGGGCAGGGGGGTACATACTGTGTCTTCTATCCCCTTATATCTGTTTTCCAACATGCTTTCTGTCTTTGTCTTGGAATGAGATTACTTGGTTTTGTCCTGGCTGGGAGGGAAACAGTCGAATGCATAGTTATTTTTTTGGGAGACGATATTTTTTTCCTTGTAAATCATTTCTCTGTTATGTATTATTATATTTGTTATTTTCAATGTAGAATGTAAGCATTTGAGTGTATTCCTCTTTTTGGATTTTGTGCTTGTGTCCGGATGAGACATAGGTGATCTCAAACTAAGTACATTGGTGGTATGCTCTTGGAATCTACATCTGATCCCTATTTGTTCCCAGTTCCCCTATGTCTTACTTTTTCTTGGGTGCTTTAATTGTAATTCTAGAACTTTTTACTATCCCATTTTCTTAATTTTTACTGGCGCTGATATAACCTAAATGTGTTGCAAGCGCCGTAAAACCCTTAAAAACAAAAAAACAAAAAAAACAAATTTAGGTAGCGTCGGACTTGCTCGCAAATGATACGCGTTTAGAAAAGGCGATATTATGTCAGGAATACGCTTCAGCAGTCGTAACGTCACTTCCCTCGTAATGACGCATGGTAACTTAGTAACTGGCTCTAAACTATCGGAACAATGGCGGACGCCCATATGAAATATTTCTCCGACGAGCATAAAAGCGTATCCAGAGGGGAAAAAAGATAATAAATCTGATAATGTTTTGACTTTTACACATTCTGATCACAAGACATATGAAAAGTTCTAGCCAGCATGAAGAATAAAATGTACCGATTTTCTTTGTTTAGAACCACGATGGCCACCGTTGCTGGACGACGTGACATCAGACTATTGAATCCAATTTATGTACAACCCATATTATCATATCCTCGTGTCCTTCTAAAGTGGGTCTGAATCTGAATCTGAATCCCATTTAGGTATTGTCGAATAAATACATAAATAAAATAAGATTTTCTTTATTCATCCCATAGGGGAAATTTGTCTCTAGGGTCTATTCCAGGGGAAGACTGGAATAACCCAGGCGTCAGCCGCAGTGCAGCGCCGCATTTGAGCTAGGGCGAGGTGACTTGCTTAAGGCCACACAATGCATAGAATCAAAAACCTTTGATAATTGCAAAGATAAATCAGAAATCAAAGAAAATTAGCCATAGCAAAAAACAAAAAAACAAAAAACAAAACAAAACAAAACCCGAAATTCCACACCATTGCGGACTGAAGTATCGTAATTCACGAAACATAACATATAACAATATCTAACATCACGATTGGTCATTTTGTTCAGTTTGTATATTTATAACTTTCATAAACAAAGCAGCGTGTATACCTTTTTAAAGAAATATCCAATCGTTGTACAGCAACAAATCATGTGATTGCTGATTTGGTTGGACGTAAACCTAAATATAGATCTATACCATTCTACTGTATTGTTATGAAATGTAGATAGACTATGGATGCAGATTTGAAAAATGACGAATTGAAGCGAATAAAAAGAGGGATGAGCAGAAGACTATTGAAAATATCCTGAACTGCTTTTGTAAGTAATGAACGAGTGTTAAATCTTATAGATAGAATGCGCTTGGCCAAGGAGTTCACAACATTGCCATCCGGAAGTATAACGGACCAACACACAAACTCTGTGTAACCATGAACTTTTATAGTCTGGTTAATACAGTTTAGTGAGAACAACTCACAAACGCGTTTGGCAAAAACAATAACAAAGGCCTGAGTGACGTCATCTGCATACTATCTATAGATAGTATGCACTTGGCTAAGAAGCTCATAACATTGCCATCCAGAAGTATAACTGACCAACACACAAAACTGTGAACGTTTATAGTCGGGTTAATATAGTTCAGTGAGCATTACTCATAAACGCGGATGGCAAAAAAAACAACCAAGACCTAAGTGACGTCATCTTCGAACTATCTATAGGAAAAGAACGAGAGCCCTTAGATTCAACCAGGAGAAGGAAAATGAGACTTTTCGAACACATAATATTATGGAGAAGGGGCGGAATTGAAAAATTAACAAAAGCAGGATTTGCAGAAGGAAAGCGAGAACGTGGAGGACAGAGAATAGGATTCAATAGTCTGATGTCCTGTCCGCCCAGCAACGAGTAGCTTGGTTCTAAACAAAGAAAATCGGTACTCTTTATTCTTCATACTGGCTAGAACTTTTTCACATGTCATGTGATCAGAATGTATAAAGTCAAAACATGATCAGATTTATAATGTTTTTCTCCTTTGGATACACTTTTATGCTCGTCGAAGAAGTATTTCATAAGGGCGTCGGCCATTGTTCCGATAGTTTAGAACCAATTACTAAGTTACTGTGCGTCATTACGAGGGAAGTGACGTCACGACTGTTGAATCCTATTGCAAGCCTTGAAATCTAAGACAGAACACATCAATGCAGCCGTACTCTGGGGGAAAAAGCAACCATATTTAAAAAGTTGGCCAGAAAACTCGTCCTTCAAGGGGTCCCTAGCCAACAGCTACACTCGACATGCAGGACGGGACAAAAAAACAATTAGGTTTGCGCCCGACAGAACACTAACGAAAGTGTGAAAATGGAGAGGCTTTGTATGGGAACAAAACAGAAAATGGACTTTTCGGGTACAAACCCTTCGTCAGCACAACAATACACAAATTAACGTGAAAAACATTTGTTTTCAATGTTAATTTGTGTTTTGTTGCAGTTATCTCATTAGCGTTACAGTTAGCGAGTTAAATTCCATATTTTAACGGTCCGTATGGCTCCAAGACTATAATATTTCTCAATTCGTCTCTAATGCTTGCACAACGGAGCGGCCTTTGAAATAAATAACCATGCCATTGAAGAAAAAAATCATTGAAAAGGCGTTAAATCAAAGCTCTGAAACATTCCTTTCTTCGTCCATTTTAAATCCCAAAGCAAACAACTCGTGATTTTCTCACTGTCTTTAACCAAACTCAAGTTATGTCCCCTCGATCCATGAGTCAACGTTAATTTTTTTGAAGTCCCCATTCTTTTATACTTCTTTTAAACAGACGGGCACCGATGAGAGGTGAGAGATAAACTGCCATAACTGAGCGGAATATAGATTTTACTTCATAAATCAATATAGCAAAATGACCACCATCGTGCCAAAAAAAAAAAAATTAAACCCAAGCCTTCTTTGAAATTGAGGGTTTAAGTATATTAGGAATGTTGGGGGACATTTCAAACGATCGTTAGATATAGTAAATTTTATGGTCAAATGTAGAAAATTTATTCTGTCAATGTATACTGACATGGAGAATAAATCTCTCTCTCTCTCTCTCTCTCTCTCTCTCTCTCTCTCTCTCTCTCTCTCTCTCTCTCTCTCTCTCTCTCTCTCTCTCTCACTGTGTGGTAGTGTTTGTGTATGTGTCACTCTGTTAGCTTTGAGTAATATATTATTATCTATATTGGATTTGACTGCTTCATGGAAACATGGAATTTGTGACACACCCTCGCACGTGCTCGGACATACAAACATAGTTAGTTGTTTATAAACAATTTCGTGAATGAAATCGACCTCTCTCTGATCATTGCTATTGTTTTTCTACCACCAAATCGGTGACTAGTTATCACATGATTTTCTCGATTAGATTATGAGCGTTTAAATTTAAACATAGTTTTCTGTGTTGGTTCTGTTGATCATGCAGCAGAACAGTGGGTATTTTACTTAAACACATATCACCTATAGTAAAACCTGAGTAGTTTGCTGTGTCTACCAATCACTGCCTTTCTTTACATTATGACGACTGTCCGAGAGGCGTGATTATCTACCTGTCTATTGATTTAACGTGGGCTGGGATGATTTGTGTTATATAATATTGTCAATGTTTTATCTGATTTGTGGTGGAGCAGCCACCACTTTTTGTCAATGTGTGACGACTGACTTGCTCGTTAGCTGGTTGTTGTTGTGTGCTTGAGAAATAAAGATGACGATATAATAATATTGCCTCTTCTTCAGATCTTCATTATTGCATAATTTAATTGTGATTCAGTTTTCATCTCTGGCCAAGATATCAAGCGCCATATTTATTATTTATATCACTTAATAGGCAATATTAGATTTACCTTACATAATGTCTCACCATTTTCACTAAGAGAAAATATCAGAGATGCGACAAGGGCTCAGCGATATATTATTTCAGATTTATGTCGTGAACGAGATCATGATTTTACAAAATTGTCCTGTCACCAAGAGAAAAATAAAAAAAAAAGCAATTGGATTCAATAGTCTGATGTCACGTCGCCCAGCAGCGGCGGCCATCGTGGTTCTAAACAAAGAAAACCGGTACTTTTTATTATTCATGCTGGCTAGAACTTGTGATCAGAATGTGTAAAAGTCAAAACACGAAAGATTAAAAACAGTTTTTTCCTCTGGATACGCTTTTATGTTCGTCGGAGAAATATTTCATAAGGGCGTCCGCCATTGTTCCGATAGTTTAGAGCCAGTTACTAAGTTACCATGCGTCATTACGAGGGAAGTGACGTTACGACTGTTGAAGCGTATTAGAGTCATTCCCTAAGCAAGCTGTTTGCCGACGGGTGTGTGAAATAAGGTAAGTGGAATTACTGGCCGTATATGGAAAAAAATTTGTAAAATTTTGAAAACTCGTCTTTCAATAAATCAATTGATTTAACATGACCTTCACCTTGTCAAAAACAATCTAACCTGGGATTTCAAGGAAATGTTTTTAGAGTTTTGGACAAAATGAACGGATTTTAATCGGATGATATTTGAAGGACTAGTTGTCTGGACAATATTTCAAAAATGTGTTTTTTCAGAGTAGGGCAGAAAGAAAGTGGATGAGACCAATTCTACGTACTCATTTTTCTCTCTGGCCAGATAAATATTGATACAACCATCAGCTTGCCAAAATCTCCAACTTGAGACTTTAAAGAAGGAAAGTAATTTAATAATCTAGCGGCGCTCGATGATATTTTTAAAATACTAAATAGAAGGTATTTATTGTTATTAAAAAGTTTTAAAAAAGAATTGACCTGTTTTTAAAAATATTTAAAAAAAACAATATTCTGGAATATTCTAAACGAAGAACTCTATCAGTATAATTTAGTAATGAAATCAGCATTTCTTTTTATATTGCCATTGAAAAACCCGCCGTTTTTGTGGGGAGATAAACGCTTTTACGACTAGTAGTAAATAGTAATAGTAAATAATGAATTTATATAGGGCCTAAACATCCATGTTAATCGTGCTCTGCGGCGGTTTACATAATAAACATTTTTTTTAAAAATTAAAATTCACGACACTACATAATAAGCATGAATATAAAAACAAAATCTAAGCAACATCTATTTCATAAAAAATAAGCCTCACGGAATAACTCAGTCTTCAGGCATTTCCTGAAAGATGATTAATTATTTTCACAGGACTTTGTCCGAGGACTGAGTGCGTTCCATAGGCGTGGAGCTATGGATGAAAAGCCTTTTTTTTTTACCGAAAGTGGATTTTGATGTGGTAACCTTTAGAAGTTGGCACTTATCTATTGTAATTGTTTCAATACCGTATTGTGGAAATGAACAAAGATCGAGACGAATCGTTTGAGCCATCAACGACTTAAATCCGGTAATAAAGTCTGTAGGTGCACACAACTGGATCTGACAACAGGATGGCCAAATGGAGTCATCAAATATTTCAAATATCAATCATTATGCTCTAGCAGATTTTATAAATAATCATTTGAGTCAAGGTATTATTAAATTACCGTTAATTTAAAAAGGTTTGCAAGATCAATCTGTAAAATCGTTTTTGTTATAATTTTTAGATTTGCCAGGAATTCTGTGCTCTTTGGCAAAACATTTAACGTTGTCTGCACCTAACAATTTTGACGCCCGAATCCTGTTTTCAACGGACAGATAGTATGTAATATTATTATTATATCAATCAGAATTGCTTTCAGCTTTTTATCATTGAACCTAACTGTTCATTATATTAATTGGTGAAGAATTAATCATCCAATTAAGGACAATTACCAACGCTAAAACATCACGTATATTCTCATCACTCTTCAACCCTTTAATCGATTTGAAGGCGAATGGATCTTTATTATGTCATCTAAGATTATCGCACAAAAATATAGAACTAAATCAAAAAACCAACTTATTACCAAAACTAATTTCAAGTGAATATTGGGCCACCTACAGCTGATTTCTCTAGAAATAGTTTTATTTCGGAGAGGTCCTTGTTACGCATTTTGTTCTTTCTTGAGATGGCAGTTTCTATTTAATTTTGTTTCATTGAAAAAAAACGGTTGTGAAAAATTATTTCTGTTTAAGCCCTTCGTGATTTGATATTAGCTACTTTCAACATTGATATTAATGTTAAACATCATTATAATATAACCTCTTGAACACTGTATAGAATGTTTGCTTGGTCAAAAAAAAACCATATTGTTTAATTGTAGATTCTATAGGGAATGAGATTAGCGGAAGAGTAGCGTCCCTTGATTGGACGTCACCTTACAGAGAGAACGTCAAAATTGTTTTTGAGCATGCGTCCCTCTTGTCCTCGCTTTCGGTGAAGTGTCTCATGCCGCACAACCAACATGACGTTCTCTCTCTAATAACTTTTCCGCTCGTGACTTCCAATCAAGGGACGCTACTCTTCCGCTAATCTCATTCCCTATACCTAAGTTCTTATCCTATGCGTAAACAAAGACTATACTATTTCTTCAAATCTATTTTTCTCTCCATTTAAAACAGTGCCACACAGTGAAGGATTAAAGAATGACCACGACAATGTTTCCATCTTCGAAAGTTTTGATAATAATAATTACAGTCGCGTCAATCCAACACGCTTCTGCTGCCACTTCTCCTTGTTCCTATGGTGATTCTCTTATGAAACTAAACTCAAACGACTGTCTTATTGCAGTTCGCAATGCAGCCGAGGACCGGGAAAGATTTTGGTTTGGTGAGGAATATGCTTTGAAGTGTCAAAACCAATCAACATTCAGCTCGGAATGTTACAATCCACTTTTGAGTCTTAATGACAGTTTGGTATCCAGGTTATTTAGACGTAAAGTTTATGAACGGAACAAATTGAAAACAGTCCTCAAAATCAAATATAAAACACACACGGGAAGTTACAGGGCGTGTGGAAACACTTACGAGATTGATAACTCTAGGATGGTTCATGTCGATCCACTTACAAGTCCAAACCAGGGGCTGTTGCCGTTTGAGTTAGTGCCACTTCCAAATGTTTCATGGGAAATCAACGCTTTCACTGATTTTTCATCCAACTCTTCCCTCTTTACTCTTGCCATAATTGATGCTGGATTCGTCACAGTAAATGCCCTCTACGTCAACATCGCCGGACATTCGTTGGACAATGGACAAACCATTATCGACTACCACTCTCCACTAAATCCAACTTTAAAAGATAACCCATACGTTTTTCTGCTATTTGGTCAGGAAACATCACTAGTCTTATCTCCTCAATGGCTTCACGAGCTGTCACTTCGCAGCACTGAAAAGTTTGAAGATTTTCTCATTGAATTTGCTCTAGAAGGACCTGTTGGGATTTCATGGTTGACTGCTCGCGCCGATCCTTATTCTGCAGACAAGGCATATAATTCACCTGGTAATATGAACACATGTGCTCATTTCATAAACGAAGCGTTCAAGTCAAAGATCATACCATACTTACCAAAAAAGACTACGGAGTTAAATGTATACTTAGACATAACTTTTAGATCTCCGCCGATTCTATTTTCATGTTGTTGTAACAAATATTCTTATCAAGCGAGCATTTATAAACCTAACCCAATTGGAGATGGAGAGGCCAATGTTCTACTGATGCGAGAGGATGCCACAAGAAGTTTCGTATTCCATAAATCGACTGCTTTTCCATCTCGCATTCGTGACTTCGATGACGAATTGCATACATTGGTCATGGTCGACCCCGATTCACCTTTCATTATATATGGATCTCACTCAAGGCCATATGTGCACATGCTGGTTTCCAATATTCGAGAAGGGAATTTCAAAACTGGCCAAGTTGTGCTTCCATACTCTGGCCCATGGCCTCCCGATCAGGATTACCATACTTACTATTTTCTTCTCTTCAAACAAAAGGAAAACTTTGTTCCTCAAGTCAGAAATTACGCATTTATGAATTGTTCTGGGATTTTCAGAGGTCGCTGTGGATACAACATGGCCGCTATGATACAAGATGGCGGCTTGGAATTGGTCGGGGCTTCATGGCAGCTTATAAAAACCTCTGCGTACGTACGTTGTGCATTGGTGGGGTTGGGGGTTAATGAGACGACGCTATGCGATGGTGTTGAGGGGTTCAATTTTGAGTGTAGCCGTGCAGAAGTTGATAATAATGATTATAAAAATAGTGACACAAATGGTTCCTCATATGCTACAATTGTAATTGGATACTTTATCAACTGTTTGCTGATTTCGATGCATACTGTTTTTATTTATCATTGACAATAGTATTGTGTGATTGACATGAGTTGATTAATTCAACGGAAAACTCGTTGCTTGAAGTGACATTTAATACAGAATCTATTCCACACTATTTATATGTTATCGAAATTATCCGTCTCAATTTTTGTATACCAAAGCATTACTGTTATCAACCATTGGACGAAAGGACATTTTTTATCACATGGTTCATATGAATATCAAGAATGTTCACTTTAAAATGTCAGAAAACATTTGTTTATAAACAGTAACAAGTTACTATAATATCTGCGGATGTAAAAGTAATGTCTTCACTTGGATGATGATTGATGATATATTATTAAGTAATGTAAAATATAATTATAATTTGTTGATAACAAGATGTGTGTGACTGTTGTGGTGATTTTGTAGCCGAATGAACATGTGTGATACTTAAAAAAAAAAACTATTGTAAAGCACCTCTGAGCACTATTTGTGGATATTGGCGCTATATCAAATAATTATAATAATAACAATAATAATTATAATTATCAGAAAATATGTAGGTTAGAGAGTAGGACAAAGGAGAAAGAAAATTACCAAAGAAAATTTACAATCTTTGAAAATTGAGCCCTCCATGACTAGAGATCAAATCCTAAAACTGTGACTTTGTATATTTTGTCTGTTTGTCGGACACTGTGTTACACACCTTTCCAGATTCACATTTTTCATTTTTGTTAGTTCCCCAAATTGTCCACTCTAAAAACCCACCGAGATATTAATTTAACTTCAACTGTTTACCCTCCTAATATCACTTCGAAATGTTATATCTATTTTTGTTTTCTTTTTGGTATACCGAAGAAGAGACTAAACCCGAAACGTTAGATGCTATATCTTTCCCTTTACTAAAAACTTCCCTATTCATTATTAAAATTTGTCACACATGATCAATAGCAATACGCCTCTATTTTTCTACCTGTCAACTTATTGTTAGTAAGATTAACGACTATGTGTCATGCCTTTAAAATAAAATAATTTATTATATACGAAATATTATAACCGATGTTATTGATGGTAACTATGATTAACGATGCCCTATGTCACGGGATCAATGACCGAGTAAGTGGGTGTCTACGCATTTATTGTCTGTGTCAAGCAACTCTAAAAACAATCAGTTAACAGCTAGATGACAATGACAGGAAATGACATGACTGAATGAAATTCGTCATGAGAGACAATTTACTTAAGTAGAAAACAATAAGATTTAAGATGACGGAGCAAAATATTTCAAGTACTTGTTTCGCAATTCTTGTGAATTTTTATGAATCATCATCAACAACAATTTGCTTAAGAAGTGACTGGACGGGTGACAATGAACGGATGGACTTGTTGTATGACTCTCGCTTTCGGATCGGAAGGTCCTTGGTTCGAGCCTCGCTCGGCGCATAGTTGAGTACTTGGAAAAGACTCTTTACTAATATTCTCTCACCGTACTCAGATGTAAAATGAGTACCTGGCCGTTAACAGCGCTAAAAATGTCGGAAAAAATTGTAATATCGCCTAACAGGCGTCATGTTTTGTTCTACATGTTACGTGTTGGCCAGGGACCCATTGTGAAGCGTTTTGAGCACGGTTAGTGGATATTGCACTATATAAAAACTCAATTTAAAAAAAATTATATAGAGCAGTTCCACAGTTTATCATGCTCACGATCCTTTACAATGCTTCTTTCAGCAGATCATATAGAAACACGTTTCAATCCCATACAATACAAATACTATGTTATACATCATTTTTGTACTAACAGGCTTATCCTATCTGTCACTGCTGCCCATTCAAGTGCATTACATACAGTGCCGGGTCTAGATTTTTAAACAATCACTGTCAGCTATCTAATCAGTAATCACGCTTGGTGTCGCTTGAATTTTATGACAACATGTGACACCGTACCGCTAAGCTTACGGAAATAATATTATTTTGCGTTTGTTTGCGCCCTTTCCTTTACGCTCAACGCGAGTGAAAAGGAACTTGAAAATAGCTATGGTCACATACGTTAAGAATATCCATTAATATACAGGCCGCCTGGGGGGGGGGGTGGCCGAGTGGTTAAGGCATTGCACTGTGACCCGGAAGGACCCGGGTTCGAGTCCCGCGTCAGGCACTTTCGTTTTTTTCCTTCAGCAAGATTATTAACCCCCAATTTGCTCACTTGGACAACATGGGTGATGATTCCTGTTGACATCAGACATCTTATTTGACGAGGTATCTATATTCCTCCGTGGAATACTTAGGCGACGATGTATTATGCTTTCGTAGCGGAAAAGGCATATTTTTTTAATATGGCCGCCTAACCAGGGGTTCATATCGTTTGAAATGTAATTTTGAATTCTTGTATAACACTTTGAGACAAATTCGAAACGCATTGAGCATGGTGAAATATGTGAAACTTATCGCGAAAATGCGCTCTTATATTTACATATTTTGATATTTGAAATAAAATACTTATGTGAGGCATCACTTTGTTAAAACTATTGAAATTAGACATCAGGGTTCATATTAACAAGACGCGACTGTATCATGATTTATATCTAGACTCATTGATCATCAAGGAGTGGGTGAGTTAGGTTTATAAAAATGACTAAAAATCAATGATATAATGTATTGGTCAGTCATTGAGTATAGGGTGAGTAATTGTGATTTTGAATTAATTGTCGTTAGTTTATCTTTTATTTCAGAGCATTTTGGTAACTCTAAAAAAAGCCTAGATAGACCATAGCTTTTGTAAACTTATTGTCTGGACTGCCCAACAGTTACAACAACTACCAGGCAACGACCATCACAAGATAGTTAACAGTGAGATATTAATGTATACACTATGCTTAGAACCGAACAAATAATAAATATTAAATGAAATTATGACAGATTTTGTGAAATGTTAAAACATTTATTAATTTTGTTTGTTATTTAATATCATATTAGAATTGACAACCGAGAACCAAGCTATGGCACAAAACGTTAGAGTGAAAATGGAGAGGCTTCGTATGAGAACAAAACAGACAATGGACGTTTCGGATAGAAATCCTTCGTCAGCACAACAGTACACAAATTAACGTGAAAAACAAATAAAATATAATGAAAAATAACTTGTATCGTCTGTACTCAATGGTGGTTGTAGTATGAATGAAATGTTAGCGTGGACGAGCTATGTTAGGCAATATTACATTCTTTTCGGACAGAGACAACGCTGTTAACGACCAGGTACTCATTTTAAACCTGAATACGATAAGATAATGTGAGTAAAGAGCCTTCTCCAAGGAATCAACTATGCGCCGAGCGAGGCTCGATCCCAGGATCTTCTGATACAAAAGCGAGTGTCATACCACTTGACCACAAAGCCGCACATTTATCTATTTATCGATTTATCTATCTATCTATCTATCTATCTATCTATCTATATATATATATATATATATATATCGATCTCGTTCTCTCTCTCTCTCTCTCTCTCTCTCTCTCTCTCTCTCTCTCTCAATCTATCTATCTCTCCTTTTCTTTCCCATACCACAAAACATTTGCTAAAACCTAGGACGTAAACACACAAACGGAATGAATGCCATTTACTCGCTTTGTATAATTTGATGGTTGAAAAGGGGAGAGGATTGGCTTATTTTGATCTAAAATTAAATTAAGAAAAACCTGATCAGATTCCAAATTTTGTAAATCGCGAGAAAGTACGAGTAAAGAGTCTTGTCCATCGGTTATAATTTGCACCACAGATTGCGGAATTCGAAACACTGTTCACTTTTATTCCTTACACTTGTAAACGGATACTTGAATAGATTTGTTTGTATTGTCACGTTGAATATCCCATTCAACGTGACAATTACAAACAAATCTATTCAAGATAGAGATAAAGCGAAGTAAAGATAGATAGATAGATAGATAGATAGATAGATAGAGAGTCACAGTTTGGTTGTAATGAGTCATTCATTGTATTTTTGATATTGTGCTGGGTTCTATAGCTCATCGGTACGGTTTTTTTTTATCTTATAACAAAAGCTAAATTAAAAGAACCTTGGCTTGGTTAGTGACCCAGGTGTGTGTCAATTCTCTGCCACCGGCATTGTGTCCTTGGATAAGGCACTTTACACGCAATAGCCTTGTCGAATAGGTATGAATGAGTCCCTGGCTTCAGGCAGTGATGAATATTTTTATGAGTGCTAGCACAATATTAGGACACCAACAGTCGATTCTTACCCGATGAAAAGGAATATTTTTTTTCCATATGACCTTCTAGAGTAATAAATGAAGCATTGTAAACGCATTGAACATGGTGAACCCGTGAAAATGCTCTCTATATGGTAGTTCATACCATCTATTCATTCATTTATTAATTTACTTATTTTTGATATCACTCATTGACCACTGTCCACTTTTGTCACACGTTTAGAATCATCGCCGACAGAATCGTCAAGAAAGATGATGGCAGCATCTTTGTCCCCCCGGATGATCTTGGTCGCAGCCCTGGTTAACTCGACATTTCAATTTCCCATTTCTCATAATCCTGGGCATCAAGAAAGACTGAGAATGAATGATGATTTATTGGATGATTTGGTGCAGAGCTTGTCGACTGAGTACGATAAGACAAGGGCTGGCGGTGTCAGTGAACGTTGGTACGGAGATGGACTCCTCGACAAAACAGGAATTGATTTGTATGGAGGTGATAGTGATAGTGATAGTCCTTCAATGGAAGTAGATATCGACAACGTTAAAGGAGAAAGTGATATGAGTCTGAATGAAGATGAGACAAGTGTACAAAATGTCCAAGAAATTCGTGTAGATGATAATAATTCAGAGGATGAAGGAACTAAAGAAAAAGATAAAGGAGAAAATGATGCCGATTCTCGGGCAGAAGAAGAGAGAGAAGATGATAATGGTGATGAAATGGAGTTAAATGATGAAGAAGATGATAACAAAATGAGAACGGGAGGGAGGTTATTTGAGAGGCGTGGTCTTGATATTGAGGATGGAGATGGAGAGACAGAAACTGAAATAGAGGGGCGAATACATCTTTCCCGTCGATCAGTTGTTAATGATGAGCCAGAGAAATTAGCGGAAAAGACAGTACAGGATTCTCGTCTTGAACGCTTGCAGGACACTCTGGACTGGATGAGACTGGAATTGTCTATGAGGACTTTGTTGGACTGAGGTGGCTTCGAAAGAAACATTTATGACGCACGACATTAATTGGTTGTGTGTCGTAGATGTACATTGATTTTTCAACTATATAAATATGTTACAGTGAATGACATAATCAGTCAGATGTTGAAAAGGTTTGAACTGAGATATTGCCAAGTGTAGTTAGAAAGTCAATTTTTATCCTAAATGAGTTCTTGTCATAAATGATTTAATCAACCCTTTTTGTACATCTTCGGGAAATATCAAAGCTTAATTTCACTCCTAAATATTGTTTAAGCTAGTCAAGTTGAAAAAGTATGAAATTTGAAAAAAAAGTTGCTGGATACCTTTCCCATACATCTGGCCATAACTTCATGAAAAACCACCCGATTTACTTCAAATAAATATTAAAATGATCTGGTGATCATATTCTTTCAGAAAATGAAAGAAAATGCAAATCTAAAATTTTAACCTTCCCACTGATTATGGCATGCACTGACACATAAATTAAATTGAAATCTAGGTAAACTGTAATATTTTAGTGAGGGGAATGAGGAACTAAGCTTATTATTAAACAGAAATCAAAAGTCTTATCATTTTAAAAATCATTTTGACTTTAAATGTGATCCATCGTCTCAATTGGTATTCTGTCCGTGTGTATCAGACATTAAAATTGACATTGAGGTCTTAATTATGACATTTTATTTGAATGTATTTACCCCTTTTTAGAAAAGATAGTCAGAGCACAAAGTCATACACATTCTTGGCAGTTCTGAGGGGTATATGACATGGTATTGCGCTTATTCTAATTACAAAGGTGAAGAAGAAGAAGAAGAAGAAGAAGAAGAAGAAGAAGAAGAAGAAGAAGAAGAAGAAGAAGAAGAAGAAGAAGAAGAAGAAGAAGAAAAAGAATAATAATAATAAGAAGAAAAAGAAGTAGATGATGATGATGATGATGATGATGATGATGATGATGATGATGATGATGATGATGATGATGATGATGATGATGATGATGATGATGATGATGATGATGATGATGATGATGATGATAATGATGATGATGATGATGATGAGGAGGAGGAGGAGGAGGAGGAGGAGGAGGAAGAAGAAGAAGAAAAGGAAAAAGAAGTTGAGTTACACGTTTACTTTTTGGTATCTGGTTAACTCTAACGTTGTATATAAGATTAAGACATCATTTATTCGATGGGTGGTCGGCGGATCAAATCTCTGGAATCTCGATTTTCACGATCGGCGGATCAAAACTCTGAAGTCTACATACTACGAGCTTTGCGCACCATGTTTTATTTAATCTGATGGCATCAGAGGTCTGGTCCGCCAAAGATTAGTAAATAAAACGTGGTCGTGAAAATGGAGACTTCAGAGATTTGATCCGCCGACCGTCGATTTCACATTTATGTGGTTCTAGAAAAAAACCCACTTGAGATGGATAAACGACTTTTTAAAAATTATGTCCGTCGATCGATTATTGAAGGACGAGTCCTCTGGCCCAAATTTTTAAAATGTTTTGTTTTCTTCAGAGTATATTAGATCAGTCTCAAATCTAAAATGTAGCAAATAATCTTAACTGCTTTTTTCATACTAAAGATAATGTTATGGATAGAGCGAAAAGGAGAGGACAAAAAAAAAAAGGAAAACCAAGAACACTTCTTTTGAATTGAACTGCATCAATGTCAATTTATTAATTTAAAAGAAAGAGCACACAAACTTGAGTGTTTAAAAAAACTACACCAAATTCTTCAGAATGAGATAAATAGAATAACATAGAGTTTGTTAGGACATGTGCTAAATTGCATGAACTGGACAAGTAACAGGTAAAGAGTAAATAATGCTAGCTGTCATGTCAATAGAGCGATGTTATTAACAGTTACTAGAGGTGCCTAAAGGAGTCAGTAATATGGAGATAAAGATAATGGGAGTATTCCTGACTCTCGAATAAGGGAACAACACAAAACAAACGACGTTTCTGTGTTTACTTGAAAAAGGCCAAAGGCCGAAACGTCGTTTGTTTTGTGTTTTGTGTTGTTCCCTTATTCGTGAGTCAGATATACTCCCCTTATCTTTATCCCTATGTTATAAAGAGTTCCCTTAAGTTTGAAATGTAGAGGCCCAAAAAGGTCAACAAAGAACTTGATGTCCAGACACATAAATACATGGTGTCTCGTCGTGACTGAATTAGGGCAGGGCACCCGATTCAATCTTCTTGGCGTCTTCACGGAGCTCGGACCGTTCCTTGAGTAAGAAGCATATCTCATCCAGTATGGACGTCTTCCTGTCTTTCAATTCTTGTTTATGTAGATTCTCATAGAGTGTTTGCACGGACCTCTTACGGCGCACATTCTGTGATTAGAAAATAAACAAGAGTTACACATAATAAACTTGCAACAACCCCCTCCCCCCCCTTTGCACCTCCCCCTCTCTGCCAATACGCTTCAATAGTCATGTCGTCACTTCCCTCGTAATGACGCGTGGTAACTTAGCAACTGGCTCTAAACTATCAGAACAATGGCGGACGCCCTTATGAAATACTTCTCCAACGAGCATAAAAGTGTACCCAGAGGAGAAAAACATTATAAATATGATCATGTTTTGACTTTTATACATTCTGATCACATGAAAAAGTTCTAGTCGACATGAAGAATAAAAAGTACCGATTTTCTTTGTTTAGAACCAAGCTGCTCGTACTGGGAGGACGTGACATCACACTATTGAATCCTATTGAAGGCTGATTTTCCAAAACTCCTAAACCCCATTTTTCTACTTTTTGAGATTTTCCATCCATGAGATAAATTAAAAGGCAGTGTCTACGTACACGGTGACCGTGACCGGGCACCTCGCCTCAGGATCTACGTACACGATAACTCCGGTGACTGGTTTGCCGCTACAATACAAGCAAACGATGGACCTCGCTCTGTATGTATGTATGTATGTATGTATGTATGTATGTATGTATGTATGTATGTGTGTGCGTGTGTGTGTGTGTGTGTGTGTTATTAAAAAAAACGAATACAATAAAATCCATTAAAGACGAGATTCAAGGTTACCATGTGTGTTAATGTCACCGTGTACGTAGATCCTGAGGCTAGGTGCCCGGTTAGTAACGAAAATAATGATACCAAGATATCTGCGATATTCCTCTTTATAAAGAAGTTATGCATCTTTAATTGAAGCCCCCTAAAACTTAGTAAAAGCGAACGACAATTTCCAGTCATAATTTTCTTATGGGCGAGTTGGGTCACAATTTGACTCCCACTGCTGCTGCTCACTCAACTGCCTAACGTTACCGTGTACGTAGACACCCCGAAATTAATATGTAATTTTTATTTTAATCATCAAATTACACAAGAATTCCTTTATATTGGTGTGAATTTGAAGTTGAAATATAATAAAATAATAGATCGATTGAGAAAATTTTGGGGAAATAATCCTCAATATCTCAAAATGGGAAAAACAGAGTTAGCAAGTTTTGGAAAACCACTCTTCAATAGACAGGTAGATAACCACGCCTCTCGGACAATCGTCATAATGTAAACAATGGCAGTGATTGGTAGGCACAGCAAACTACACATGTTTTACTATCGATGGTTTGTGTCTAAGTAAAATACTCACTGTTCTACCGCTTGATCAATAGAGCCAACACAGAAAATTATGCGTAAACCTAAACTTTTATAATCTGATCAAGAAAATCATATGATAACTAGTCACCCATTTGGCGGTATAAAAACAATAACAATGAGCAGAGAGGGGTCGATTCCATTGACGTTACTGTTTATAAACAACCACCTATGTTTGTCCGAGCACATGTGAAGGTGTGTCACAAATTTCATGTTTTGATTGGTCAAAAATCTATTGGTTAATTAATATTAGAACTCACAAGAATTATTCCCTCAGTCACAGACACATTGTACGGATTTCTGGTCCAGTGGTGTGACACAAGCTTTAGATTGGTAGGTCCCTGGTTTGAGTCCTGTAGTTGTTGGTGCAAATAGTCTCTTTTGAAAACACTCTTTATTCACATCCGCTCAGCTCAAACAGGAGTAAAATGGGTACCTGACCAGAAACAACGTTATCTCTGCCAGAAAACGATTAGAATAGCGTTTTTCATGAGGCAGGTGTCATATCGTGATCCATATGTTAAGTGTTTCTGTATGCTTGTAAAGCGCTTTGAGCACATTTCGTGGGTACTTCAATATTGATGATTTACGTTTATGTATAATACTCACAACATCCTCCGCACTCCGTGATATAACGCACTAACAGACAAAAAGCTCTATTTTGTAACTTTAAACGAATATACTGGTTTATACACTAGTGAGAACTTATCATAGAAATGTCTGTTTGAAAACAACATAAAGAGCTGAGTGACGCCAATTTCATTCTATAAATTATAAATTGAGCTTTAAACAGCGCAATATCCACTAAATGTGCTCAAAGCGCTTTACAAGGGGTCCCTGGTCAACATTTAACATGTAGGACGGGACATGACGCCTGTTAGGCGATATTACCATTTTTCGGACAAAGACAACGCTGTAAACGTCCAGGTACTCATTTTACACCTGAGTAAGGTGAGAGAATGTGAGTAAAGAGCCCTTTCCAAGGACTCAACTGTACGCTGAGCGTGAGGATCGAACCCAGGACCTTCCGATCCTATACAACAGCTTAATTTTCACTTCCTGGTTATTTTATGAAATGCTCTGGTACACATTTTATGTACATCAGGGAGTAACAAATGCTCAATCAGAAGTAAATTAAGTTGTTAACACTCTCTTTCGGATCGGAAGGTCCTGGGTTCGAGCTTCGCTCGGCGCATAGTTGAGTCCTTGGAAAAGACTCTTAACTCAAATTCTCTCACCGTACTCAAGTGTAGAATGAGTACCTGGCCGTTAACAGCGTTGTCTTTGTCCGAAAAATATTTAATATCGCCTAACAGGCGTCATATCTCGTTCTACATGATACGTGTTTGCTGTTGGTCAGGTACCCCTTGTAAAGCGCTTTGAGCTCGTTTTGTGGATATTGTACTATATAGTAGTAGTATCGTTCGGCTACACTTCTATGTTCAAGGTATCAATCCAGGTTCGGAAATCATCATCACATTTGTTGATGGTTTCAAATCCCCCTTCCAGTTTTGTCTCTGGGCAATCTAGTACGAGGTGGTTTGCATCTTGTGGTGCATGGTTGCACCTTGGGCATGTTGGTGATTCTTGTAGCCCCCATTGTACTATATAAAAGCTCACGTTTTAAAACTGAATAACCCTTACATTCAACAAGATATCCTTATCATTCAATGCCTCCTGCGCTACGTTGAGTTCTAGATCTCTCAACTCCATCTCTTTGACGTCTTTCATCTGACAGATCGACACCAAAATCCCCTGTCCTGGTGGAGTGGAAAGCAATAATTACTATTTTTTTCCAGTTAAATTATTTTCACAACACATCATCATCATAATAACAAGGTGATGACGACACCTTAGAACCAGACACGCTCTCCCACAGTGTACTAAATGGTTGATTTGAGACTGAGAAACATGAGAAAAGAGCTCCCAATTTTTAAAAAATGCAATTCTAAAATTTACAAAGCTCTAACAAAGTCATAGGTTTGATATTGTTTGACAAGTTGATGATTATTTTAATATGATATAATAATAATAATAATAATAATAATAATAATAATAATAATAATAATAATAATAATAATAATAATAATAATAATAATAATAATAATAATAATAATAAAAATAATAATACTTTATTGCATCCCAAAAAGGAATTATTTTTGTACAGACGTGTTATAATTTACACAATAAGATAAAAATATAATGGGAAAATGATGTATATATTAAAAAGGAACAGTTCCACAAATAGAGCCGCGCTTTATAGTATATATATATATATCTGTAAATTGAAAATTGAAAATTGAGTCAATTTGATGGCAAAACATGTGTTGTTAGAGTATAATGGCCGGGGGTTGTGAGTTTTTGAAGTTCGATTGGATAATTTATTGATCTTCTCTAGAAGGAACCAGATTTTAGAATTTGATTAATAAAGACCAAATTCTTAATTACTAATTGTTTTTTTTTCCAGATTATGGGAATTAATTGGTTAAAACAGACTGGTTGTTATAGATTTTTTCATAAAGGAAATAGTAACACCGATGTAAATCAGGATTCATTGAAGCCGGAGTCACACCATTATTGTTGTTTTCTTCGTGTCTACAGGAAGATGTGAATTCAGCTTAAGCTTAAACGATATTGTGA
>NC_088364.1:71153627-71156127 GCF_034508935.2 Berghia stephanieae | reverse complement strand
TTTAATTCAAATATCATAAGTTACTTTGAATGTGAGTTTTAGACTCAGGTTCATAGATTAACGGGGTCATTAAAACTATATTTCTCAACATTATTTATATATTTTTAGTTCACATCGTACTTTTCAGTTGGAGTAAAGTTCTTGTATAATATAACATGCCATATCATGGATACAGGATCGCATCAAAATAGCAATGGTTCATTAAAATTATAACAACAAGAGATGAAGCGAGTAGGAAAGTGTCAGAAGACAATAGAGAATACAAATTTTACGCGGCGGTGATGGGGGTTTGAACCCGCGACCTTACTGGTACGACAACACCGCCTGGCCGTAAAATTTGTATTCTCTATCGTCGTCTGGCACTTTCCTACTTACTTAATCTCTAAATGTTTTGTATGTGACTTTTGTATTCATTCTGTTTTTGGTGCCCGTTATACGCTCTTAATTGTTTTGATATTTTGGTTGACTTGGACTAGGTAAACAAGGAGATCTTGTCAGTAGAAATTGCATTGCTCAAGTCACGGTTTTGGTGGCCATTTTTTGTATTCACCTTATACTGACATCGCTGTAGTCAGTTAAAAAAGGGGAGGTAACTCACATTTGACATGCGTGTCAAATTAGTTTTAAATAATATATCCCTAATAATTATGCTAAACCTTTTTGGAATCCGTCACAAAATTCAAGAGCTATGGCCATTTAGTAACAATGACTATCCCGCACAAATCTTTGGGCCTCTTTTTTCGCTCACGATGTGCCCAAATTCGCGACAAAATATGGGACGAAGTCGTTCCGTACATGCTATTTTAAAAAATTAATTACGAAGCTGTTTATCGATGAATATGACTGAAAGTTGGCACACAGTTAGAAAAGAGTCATTTTAGATTATGTCAAGCGACAAAACTCGTACGATTACCAAAAGACCGTTGAAAATAGATTTTTACTCTTTGGAGTACAATATTTCTAAAACTACAAAGAGGAGAGATTTTGTCGCTCATAAGGTTATATATGCACATTCCTTCTATTTATATTTCAAATTTCATTGAATTATGATAAGTACTTTTCCCGTATTCTCACAAAACATCAACCCAATTTGCATTTCAATGAGTGAAAATATGGAGACGGCCATTTTTTTTCCACCATCGCGCGACACGAAAATGACGTGAGCGAGGTAAGGCTGCCAGGTGGCCAGACTTTAACCTGACCAAATTCGAGTTCAAAAGTGGCTAAATAGAAAATCATATGGCTTTCACTATTAATACTGGCCCACTTAAAATGAACTAAATTTTAACAAACAGAAAATTGAATAGACTAGGATAAATGTCAATGCGACAAAAATAGATGAATAAAATTGAATAAAAGAAGCAAAATTATATATTTGGCCACGCACGTGGTCATCTGGCATCTTGTTCGCGGTGACTGACGATACAAATCCTCGCGCGCTTTTTTTTTAATTAAGGCATTGTTTCATTATGTCATAGGGATAGTAGATTAACTCTCTCTCTCTATCTCTCTCTCTCTCTCTCTCTCTCTCTCTCTCTCTCTCTCTCTCTCTCTCTCTCTCTCTCTAATAAATACTAGAAATAACCTAAGCCATGGTCTCACGGGACTGATTGATAATAATTTAGCAGGCTTTTTTCGTGTCATTTGTATGGGTTGTCGACACAAAATTACACTTCGGAAAAGTTCCAAATGATCAATATTATGTATATTTTAAAACAAAATTATAGTTGACCCTAGCCATACAGCTCTAAAACTACTAAAACTAAAACTTTTGTAATGTCTTCATCATATTTTCTGATAATTTTGCCATGAAATTGCCAAGTTTTAATATCTTATTCCACGTATTAAGCGAGATACAGCCACAAACCAGAATAAAACGCAGAAAAATCGTCCCATATTTTCCGTATTTTTTTCTCTTTGTGAGTCATCCAAATAAATGACACATTTGAAACTGCATAGCTTTGTTATATATTAATGGATTTCCAAAATTCAAAAAGATTATTACTCAGTGGAGATAGGACTTTGATTGAAGAGGAGTAACTCCTACAAAAATAGAAAACAAAAATTTTCATAGTCAGTGCTACATTTAGAGTCAAAGGAAAAAATCACTTTTTTTTGGTGACGATCTGTGTATACAACAAGGGAAAATACGCTACTTACTGTCATGCGTTCCTTTGAGACCGCACTTGGTTGAGTTGGTTTGGTTCCTACGTGGGAGACGCCTCCAGTTACACTTCCCGATCCAGCACCAGGACCTCCCGATTTACCTCCTGCACCTCCTGATCCTCCTCCTCCAGCACCTCCTGATCCACCTCCAGCGCCTCCTGATCCAGCACCAGGACCCCCAGATTTACCTCCAGCACCTCCTGATGCACCTCCGGCACCTCCGGATTTACCGCCTGCACCTCCCGAGTGACCTCCAGCACCTCCCGATCCAGCACCATGACCTTCCGAATGACCTCCAGCACCTCCCGACCCAGCACCATGACCTCCCGAATGA
>NC_088364.1:71146127-71148627 GCF_034508935.2 Berghia stephanieae | reverse complement strand
ATGACAAATTCAACATAAGCAGTAAGGGCAGGTCATTTATCTACAAAGAAAAGAAAGGTAGAAAATAGAGAAATGGAAAATAAGCTGGTCCAAAAAAAAAAAGAACTATTGACACTGACGGGAAGGTCAATGACCACCACGGTCATTATAATCGTGCTTAGCCGGGGAAATCTGATTTTTTTTCTTTTCGTTTCAGCCAGAGAGAGAAGTCTGATTTCAAATGTCGATCGATTAAAATGACCTCAGCTTGCCAAACAGTCTCAAAGTCGAGAAGTATGGTTTCTGTCAATCTGTGTTACATACACATACACACACACACACACACAATACACATATATAATATATATATATATATATATATATATATATATATATTATTATATTTATTTAAAGGTCCTGCACAATACGTAAATATAGATGAACATGGCGATATATAATTTGTCTCAGATCAAGTACTCTTAGAAAGAGTCAATACGTAAAGATTCTCACTTAATAGATAGTATGGCATGCTAAATCACAAATTGCATCGAAGTATAACGGAAAAAATCAAAATGTGTGTATCCTGACGTTTTAGTCGGGTTAATACATTTCGTGAGCTTTACTCATAAACGCGGTGGCAACAAAAATCAGAGACCTGAGTGACAGATCATCTTCGACTTCTATAGCAGATATCCCTACCGGGAAAGATTAACGGTTTAGAAACGTCCAACTTTAAAGTATAGAAGACAACGAGGGGACTTTATCCACCTGTATAAACTATAACTAGGTCATGGTAAAGATAATGTTTTTTAATTACAAATATTATTTACTGATTCGAGATTAACGTTAACTCGAGATGATGATTTTAAAACATTTATTACCAGATGCAATACATCCATTCGCCAACATTCATTCATTTCAAGAACAGTAAAACATGAAATAGTCTAAATTCCATTATAAAAAAAGAGGAACTATAAATGCTTTCAAAAATGACATAGATAGGGAACTGTACTCTTTAAGATATGATTTCGATTGTTGAATATAATTTGTTATGATGGTTAATATGTCTCACTCTCTCTCTCTCTCTCTCTCTATTCTCTCTCTGTGTGTGTGTGTGTGTGTGTGTGTGTGTGTGTGTGTGTGTGCCATCATGATCGATGACATCTTTTCTTTAATTTTGTTAAAAATTTAGAGTTTTCTCCATTTCTAATCATTTAATTCCATGCATCTCTTTCTCATTCAACATTATGCTTCCCATTCAAAGTTGTTAACTCAATCAAATACCCAAATATTTGTACGTTGAACGTGCTCAACAGTTTGATTGCTAATTTTGAGGGACTGATGGAATAGTGCGGCTATGTGTTAGTGGTATACACTCGCTTTCGATCGGAAGTCTGGTTCGAAACTGCGCTCGAGTATAGTTGAGTCCTTGAACAAGGCTCTTTAATCACTTTTCTCACCGTACTCAGTGTAAAATGAGTACTGGCCGTAAACACTCTAGTCTTTGTCCGAAAAATTGCAATATCGCTACAGCGCATCCCACTACATGTTAAGGTTGACTGTTGACCAGGGACCTTGTAAAGCCTTTGAGACATTTTAGTGATATTGCGCTATATAAGCTATTAATTTCAGTGAGTTTCTCACACAACCAACAAATCTGTCATTCTTGGACCTGTGTGCCGTTTCATCATCTTGGTGTTGGCCTAGCAACCCATGTAAAGCACATTCAAAACACATAAAATTGAACTTAAATAAACTGAACTTTTATATAGCGCAATATCCACTAAACATGCCCAAAGCACTTTACAAGGGGTCCCTGGCAAAACAGCAATACGTAACATATAGGGCGGAACATGGCGCCTGTAAGCCGATATTATAATTTTTTCTTTTCGGGCAGAGACAACGCTGTTAACGGCCAGGTACTCATTTTAACCTGAGTACGGTAAGGTAATATGAGTAATGAACGAGCCTTTTCCAAGGATTCAACGATACGCCGACCGGCGGCTCGAACCCAGGACTTTCCTATCCGAAAGCGAGTGCCAAACCACTAGACCACATAGCCACATTAAGTGGACATGATCTTCATCAAAGCTCACTTTTGAAAATTTTGACTCCCACCATCAACTGACAAACCGGACGTCGTTGATAGAGAAAAAAAACCAAGGAAGCCAGCCAGAGGCGACATGGAAAATTCCAAAGAATTTCAATACGAAAGGGAGACAACCCATTACAAATGTCCTAATAACTTGCGATTTATTGTTTATCTCCCTTCTCTATCAAAGGACCAGAAAAAGCCAAAAACCTCGTCTCCGAACAAAAGTGTGTCAATTAAGAAGGGGAAAAAATAATTTAAAAATAAAATAAATAAATAATAATAATAATAATAATAATAATAATAATAATAATAATAATAATAATAATAATAATAATAATAATAATAATAATAATAAATAATAATAATAATAATAATAATAATAATAAAAATAATAATAATAATAATAATAATAATAATAATAATAAT
>NC_088364.1:71133627-71138627 GCF_034508935.2 Berghia stephanieae | reverse complement strand
TTATTCAGCCGGGGAATAAAAAAAATGGTGTGTCTGGCTGAGAAAACCAGGAAAGATGCACAGATTTCATAAATTGAGTTACGAGGGCTGTCCCAGAAATAAGGTAAGTAGTGCTATATCTCCTGAACCAATGATGATATTCGAAATCTGTAAACCGGAGATTAAAGATAATTTTGTTGTGCATCAGTGCTGAACGTTTCAGCATTATTGATGAACAAGATTCTGATCTGCATAAAAACAAAGGTGGCTACTCCCGCAACTGAGTGGTCCAAAGAAAAAGTTCGAGCTGTAATAAGGTTTTTTGCTGCACAAGGCAATTGTCCTTCTGAAATCCATCCAGAATTGGTAAGCGTTGATGGAGAATCTGTGATGAGCTTCAAACAAGTAGTTTTCTGGTTTAATGACTTTCAACAAGGTCGATCATGTTCGTATGTATACAGTGGTGTAGACCACATCTTTCTGATCATTTACCAATTAAAATTTTCTGTCTATGTATATTAGAACCCAAGTTATTTTTTTCTGAATAAAATTTGTTGTTATGGGGAAACACTTTATCTTCAATTTTAGCTCATATTATCTCAAATCGAAGTTTTCCGCATTTTCCCTGGTTTTCTCTGCTAACCTCACAAATGTTTAGTATTCCTCTCATCATTTTAGTGTTCACATCTTTTAAAAGTGTGAGCATTTAGAAAGAGCAATGCCCAAAAATATTGCCAAACAACAAGAGATGAAGTGAGTAGGAAAGTGCCAAAAGACAATAGAGAATAAAAAGAGAGAGAGAAAGAGAGATAGAGAGTGAGAGAGTGAGAGAGAGAGAGAAAGAGAGAGAGAGAGAGAGAGAGAGAGAGAAAGAGAGAGTAGAAGAATGAGAAAGAGTATTTGATATTGAATTCGTAAATGAAAGTATTATTTCATGGATGTATGGAGAAAGAATGGTTTCAAAAATTCAACTGAGGATGATGAATGAAAAATAAATGAATGAATTAATTAATTAATTGATGAATAAATGAATGAATGAGTATTCAGTTAATAATTAGACGGAGAGATTGGTTGTTTAAAAGTCTTTTTTATTATTATGCGGTTTAGTTTTGATATTGATTTTATTATCTGTCGTTTTGTTTATTATTATTATTATTATTATTATTATTATTATTATTATTATTATTATTATTATTATTATTATTATTATTATTATTATTATTATTATTATCATTGCGATAAACCGTTTTTTTTTGGTGTGTTTTCCCCCCTTAATTGTGTTTTTTTTTCTTTTGTTATTTATGTTGTTGATTTTGATTTAAGTCATTCGTTTGGTTTTATATTGATGTTGTTTTTTCATACTTGCTTATAGCCTGATTTCTGGGTGGGGATAGGATAGGTTATACACGGCAGATGGTTACTATAATAGACGAATGGATTATGGTGAATAGTATCTAGTATCCGTTGATGAGATTTATAATATAAGGCAATGTGAATGGATGGATGAGTGGGTTGATGGATGGGCTTGGATTGCGATGAGACAGATTCAAGCACGCATACATGAAGGGTGGTGGTGTGTGTGATGGTGGATAAATGGATCAAATTGCGGATTAAATATAGGCCGAGAGAGAGAGTGAGAGAGAGAGAGAGAGAGAGAAAGAAAGAGAGGGAGAGAAAGAGAGAGAGTGGGAGAGAGAGAAGGAGAGAGAGAGAGAGAAAGAAAGAGAGAGAGAGAGAGAGAGAAAGAGAGAGAGAGGAAAGAGAGAGAGAGAAAGAGAGAGAGTAGAGAGAGAGAGAGAGAAGAGAGAGAAGAGGAGAGAGAGAGGAGAGAGAGAGAAAGAGAGAGAGAGGAGAGAGAGAGGAGAGAGAGAGAGAGAGAGAAGAGAAGAGAGGGAGAAAGAGAGAGAGAAAAAGAGAGTGAAAGAGAGAGAGAGAAATTGAGAAAGAGAAAGAAAGAGAAAGAAAGAGAGAGAGAGAGAGAGAGAGAGAGAGAGAGAGAGAGAGATCTAATGGAGTAATGGATGATTCCTCTGTGACATCTTGTTGCTATTCCTGTCAAGCTATTGACATGGATGCTTTTTAACTTTTATCTTATAGTAAGAGCCTTCAGTTCTTCAATCAACATAGCTTTTAAAATTACACGTCAGTTATCTTATATTTTATTAAAACTAAACTAGACTATAGTCGAATAAACATTTAAGTTGTTTTATTTTTGACTCGAAAATTTAAAATAAAGTATCTATAGATAGTATTGTGACGGGTTTGTGTATTATTTGTGGGTTCGAGTCCGAACGATATGCTCAATGATCTGGAGTCGAACTAGTATGCGCGCTATGCCTCTCTTTACCAGCTGCGCCACTCAACTACACCACAAACGGCTCAAGTTTAATCTAGGGGTGATTAAGAATTGCCTTAGGGTCCCTTATAACTTAATTGTATTTATAACAAGTGAGTCAAGACAATAGTAGCCCAATACAATAATAACAATTCTATACATAAAGTTTAATTAGATTGTTACAGGAAAAGATAGAGAAAATAAGTGTTTAGTTTGTATCAGGAAGAATAACTCTAATTGAGTGGATCTAATTTGTTATTTATTTATTTATCTATTTATTTATTTATTTATTTATTTATTTATGATTGATTGATTTATTTAGTTTGTAATCATTCGTGTCCCTGGAAAATACATTTGAAAATGGTATAAGCCCGTTTGTCTTATCTTATACAGCCGGCTTGCTTGGTTGAGGCAAATGTATCAGCTAGTTCCAGGGTTGGCTCCTGCTTCCAGGGTTTTCTGGACTTCACAACAGTGTGTTGTAGTTATGGGCTGACCGGAAGGTTCTGGTGTCGGCGATGACTGACATCAGGGATTGGGCACGGACTGGGTGCGAAGCACGGATGGGTGCTAGCCACGGATTGGTGATAGCCAAAGACATTCAATTAAGAATTTAAACAAAAAGGTCTTAGTTTGTCTTTCGCCACCGAATCGTCCTTGAGCGACACATCAGAATAGCTTTTATTTGCCGACCAAGGCAAGGAGAAGCAGTAACTCCATGATAATGGTTAGTTATTGCATTTGTATCAAACATCAAGTGACAGTTTGAACTATCTTACATGATGAGAATTTAACAGGAATGTATCCATTATATTTTATAATTTATTTATTTTTATCAGTTATAATTGTGATTATTATGATGTGTTGCCGGGGATTGGCGGTAGAGTACAGACATCATGCCATATACATATTGAATATAAATGAAATAATAGCATAGGTCATAAACGAATGTTAACTATAGATAGAATGCACTTGGCTAAGAAGTTCACAACATTGCCATCCGGAAGTATAACGGACCAACACACAAAACTGTGTGTGACCATGAATTTTTATAGTCTGGTTAATACAGTTCAGTGAGAATCACTCACAAACGCGGATGGCAAAATATAATAACAAAGGCTTGAGTGACGTCATCTTCATTCTATCTATAGTATAATATACATATAGATATAGGTTTGTACAAGTATTTCAACTTACGAAAGTCCATAGAATAGAGCACCATTAAAATATACACAAATTATAATAGTAATGGTAGATTAAGCATTGAATTCACAGTAATATCTCGTTCCACTTTTGAATGTTAACCAATAATTCATTTTACCTTCAACCGAGAGAAATAAAACTTTTACAAGTTTGAAATTGGAGGGATAGTTCTTCTTTCTTGGGATTCTTAGCGTGTGTGTGATTCAATTCAGAGATGAATTTGATTTTGTGAAGTAAAGGGACGCTGTGGAATTATGGGGATAGCCAATCAAAAGAGTGTTCCTGTTTAAGATAGCCAATGATATTCAGATGCTTTTGGTTAAGAACTATAGCGGGAAGAGATAACGGTAAGTGAAATTTTAGCTTCTCTGAACGAGACGAGAAGCTCAGGGCATATGCACGTTGGAGTCTTGTTTGGAAAGGGTAATTAGAAGGAGATATGTATACAATGGTCAGACAATTGGACAGGTAAATAAGCCTTAAGCGGAGAGTGAGGAGTAGGATTTAGCGTCCCGTTATACAATGGGAAGGTTTCCTACATAATGACCAAATTTTCCTTTAGCAAAATTAAGAGCTTTATTGGAGAAAAGTCTTTCCATGTTTTGAGTGTTGTATCTCGAGGTGTTAATTTCCCATGGCAAAGATATATTGTCCACTAAGTTTGAGGTGGTTTTGAATGAGACGCTGACGAATGATAAAGAAATCACGCAGTGAAAGAAAATCGTTCGTCACATCACCCTCTCTCCAACTTGGTCTCTCTCTCTCTCTCTCTCTCTCTCTCTCTCTCTCTCTCTCTCTCTCCCTCCCTCCCCCTCTCTCTCTCTCTCTCTCTCTCTCTCTCTCTCTCTCTCGCTCTCGTCAGGAGTACTAATCTTCTAGCCTCTGGGGTGGATATTAACGATTTTATTCTTATCTTACTAGTGAAGAACTCGCAATGTTTGTGGAGAAATAAAGGCTAATAGGAATAGGCGGTCAAGTTATTATTATACTAATGTATTCTATTTTTAGATTTGCCGCTAATTTAATATTGGCTTGACAGAACAATGTTGATCCCGATTCTATTTTTAAAAAGAAAAGATTAGAAAGATTATCATTACTTGATAATATCAAGGGAGATTTAAAATTACGTCATCACTTTTTGTTGCGGATGAGAATATTTTTATTTCTCTAACTCCAGGTATGAGTCATCTATCTAGTGGATGCTGTTTACGTCACTTGATCCTGAAAAGAAGATAGAGTAATAATTAGGGGAGAAATTTTACTCATCATCATCATCATCATCATCATCACCATCATCATCATCATCATCATCATCATCATCATCATCATCATCATCATCACATCATCATTACCACCATCATCATTATCATCACCATTATTAATATCATCATCAAAATCTTCATTGTGTGACGTTGGTGTCTAAACACAATTTCGTTTCGTCTTGTTATAAATTCAAGCAATATCGAGCGTAGTCACCAACCTG
>NC_088364.1:71126127-71128627 GCF_034508935.2 Berghia stephanieae | reverse complement strand
GAAATTTTATAGCAAATATTAAGTTATAGATTATTAGCAATTTCGTCTTCTTCTTCTCCTTCTTCTTCTTCTTCTTCTTCTTCTTCTTCTTCTTCTTCTTCTTCTTCTTCTTCTTCTTCTTCTTCTTCTTCTTCTTCTTCTTCTTCTTCTTCTTCTTCTTCTTCTTCTTCTTCTTCTACCTTTTAAGTCTGTAACTTCAACTTTGAAGATTCCACAGACCACAGTTTTCTTTCATTGGGGATGTGAGACTATTCAGTTTCCCAATGCCGATGGTATGAACGAAAACAAGTGGGCATCCACTCTTATTGAATGGGGAACCATAAACTTGGATGGCTTCCTCTTATTTTGTTGAATATCACTAAGGGGTAATTTGACTTAGTCGATTAGGTCTTTAAAAAATATTGTCACTTTGTCAAGCTTTCTTCTTTGTTGTAGTGGTTCAATATCTAGATCATGGTTTTTGGGTTTTTTTTTCAATCTGCGGCTATGTGGTCTAGTGGTATGACACTCGCTTTCGAATCAGAAAGTCCTGGGTTCGAGCCTTGCTCGGCGCATAGTTGAGTCCTTGGAAACATGTTTTTGTTTATTCATCTTACCACATTATCTCATTCGTCTGTAGTGTTTCATTCATCCTGTGTTGTTGATAATGGGGAAACCCGAAACGTCCATTTTATCTGTTTTCGTATATTAAACTGAAGCTTACATTCAATTTCACATTGATATTTGCTTTTCTAATTTAGAGTTAGCTGACATGGGAAATTCTGCTTCCGCATAATAGTACCTTATTGCATTGCCCATGAACGCTCGGTGTGTCAAATATTAAGCAAATAAAATAAACAAGAAATGAACTTCCTTGATTCCTGGAATGTTAACAATAATTAAAAAGGTAAAATCTCCAAATATTATCAAAGATAGTAACAAATCGTCTCTCTGCTTTATAAAAGAAGGGAGGCCTTCCGAAAGTTCCTACATCTCCAGTATTCTTTTTTTTAAATATAATGTTCTAGCACCTTTACTGAGACTTATAACTAACCCAAACCCTAATAGAAAAAAGAAGCCTAGGACTGCTTTCATTACTTCACCAAACAAAAACAATGGTCGTACAAGGAAAGTTAAACTTTCACTAATCTACCAAGGTTCGTTCTAGAGTTTTTAAAATGCTACTAGTAGTAGTATCCGGCTACACTTCTATGTTCAAGGCATCAATCCAGGTTCGGAAGTCATCATCACATTTGTTGATGGTTTCAAATCCCCCTTCCAGTTTTGTCTCTGGGCAATCTAGTACGAGGTGGTTTGCATCTTGTGGTGCTTGGGCATGTTGGTGATTCTTGGAGCCCCCATTTGTGTATGTTGGCAGCTGTTCTTGTATGTTTTGACCGTAGTCTATTAATCTACTAGTCTAAAATGCTACTATATATTGACAAATTGAATAAATAACCGCCTGATCCACGTTGAAAATACAAATTGAAAGACATACTAGCACGAGGAGCTTTAGGAAGGCTTCCCTATTTTTCACTAATCTAGAAACATTTTGCTCTTCGTACAATATTCCATATTCACGAAAAAATGCAAATATCGAACCTGGAATCACAAAATTTTTTTTAACAATGAAAAGTTGAAAAGTAGCTTGAATTTAAATCGCAAAGAAATATGATGGGGTTTTTTCTTTTTACATCATTTGTGAACGTGACTTGGTTTAGCCAAAGATAATATAAACAATGAAATATAATACCATTGACTCCTACGAGAATCCTTCCTAGAATCCAAAGGGTAAATGTAACAATTAGACAGATCCTTACAGGTAATGTGTGACAAAATGTCTCAACGCATTATTTTGAATTGTGTACAAATGCTACATTTTCCCAGGGCTGATAGAGTAAAGGCGACGTGCACCTTTTTCAGGTCTGATAACCCAATTCATTATGAGCTCAGTGTTCTGATGGAAATCCAAAAAAAAAATGACGCAAACTAATGTCCATTACAAGAATGTTAAACTAGGCCCATAATTGCGTTCGGATGTCAGACTTGCATAAATGTATCATCATATCGTGTCGCGCCAGTGGTGGATCCATCGGATGGCTTCACTGGTGCAGCCTCTCAGGTCCATATCACTGATATGTGGTCCAAGTTCGCACTCGTGAAGGATGTTGCATATATGTAGACGTCGAGTAAAGGATTAAAAACATGTACCAAAGTAGGAAAAGGGAGCGACGTATACTTATTTGCAGGTTTGATAACCCAAATTGTTACACGCTCGTTGTCGTAATGAAAATACTCTAAAACCAACGCAAAAATATTGTTTATTACAACAATGTTAAATCAAGCCCATAATTACGTTGGGTTATCAGACCTGCAAATAATATGTGCCTAGCCAGAAAGGAAGAAGGGAATACAAATGGGAATACAAATCAAAAGCTTTTTGTTTTCAATGGACACAAATGAAAATATAAATAAATTCCTCGTTAATATTTTTTGGGATAAAAATTTAAGATCTACATTA
>NC_088364.1:71098627-71113627 GCF_034508935.2 Berghia stephanieae | reverse complement strand
TAAAGAGTTGAGCGCTTTGCAAAGACTCAAACATGTGCCCCTCAGAGCGGTACTCGAACCCTAGACCTTCTGATCCGAAGGCGATTGTCATACTACAAGACCACATCATGGGATAAACTAAATCCCCGAAACGTTGATTGAACCCACCTGGTATCGACTGATTTTACTTTGCTCTTTAACCCTCTCCATACCAACTATAGGATAATCGTCACGTTCGTTACGATACAGCCAACATTTTTCTTATTCAAATTTCTCTTGTACATCATGAAATTTAAAGAAAATGAACAGTAGAGCATGCCTTGCTTGTTATCGCTATCTAGAACTTACTGCTATTGAGTGATAAAAAAAATATATTTTTGTGTTAGTTGGGTGTGGATTTTTGGTGAAAATCCTGAAAATGGCTGGTAAGGGGAGAGTTAATTCCCGATGAATCGATTATTAGAAGTCTTTTTGTAAAGACATGTAAAGCGCTTTGAGCACGTTTAGTGGATATTGCGCTATATAAAAGCTCATTTTTTAAAAAAAATACATAAAGACACTTCTTCAAGAATAGAATTACTATTTTTAAAAAGGATTGAGTGTGGCTATGTGGTCTAGAGGTGTGACACTCGCTTTTGGATCGGAAGGTCCTGGGTTCGAGCCTCGCTCGGTGCATAGTTGAGTCCTTGGAAAAGGCTCTTTACTCACATATCCTCTCACCGTACTCAGGTGTAAAATGAGTACCTGGCCGTTAACCTCGTTGTCTCTGTCCGAAAAGATTGTAATATCGCCTAAAAGGCGTCATGTCCCGTTCTACATGTTAATAAGTGTTGCTGTTGGTCAGGGACCTCTTGTAAAGCACATTGAGCACGTTTAGTGGATATTGCGCTATATAAAATCTCAATCATTACTTTGAAACTAAAAAAATCAGTTACACAAGGTATGCATCCAGTCCTCCGTATGACTAGTTCCACACTTCGAATGAGATTGGAACCAGTAGTTTGACATCACACTATTGCTCCCTATTGTCAATAAGGAAATGCAACATAAAACAGAATATTTTCTCGCCAATTTTTTAAACCTATACTTCACGATGAATAATGCAATCTTCGATTTTCCCCCCTTTAAATCAAACGAGCTGTCAATAGGGATTAGATATCGCTGAATACAATATTTTGTATATAAACTAATTTCTTTTTAGAACATTTTGACCTGGAGTTTGTCGGCGACATCTTTGAACAAGGTCTCAGTTTAGAAAATATATAATATAAGTGTTTACTTACTTATATCATACATATTTAATTTAGGCTCTTTTAAATAGCTGAAAAATCTAAAGGTATGTGTATGTGTGTGTGTGTGTATATATATATATATATATATATATATATATATATATATATATATATATATATATATATATATATATTATTTTAATATTTACCACAATGCTGGTATTAAATATTAAATATTAAATTAGTAAATATTAAAGTATTAATTCGCTCCATTGCTACATGTCGAGCAGTATTCGTACCATATTTGTATCCAACACGATTCAATATATATATATATATATATATATATATATATATATATATATAATATATATATATGATAAAGGACAATATGTGGATACTATCAATATTTGTATTGGCAAGAAATATGCTTAAGCTCGCAAATTTCCTGCTTCACAGTATTTATTTAATTTTATCTAAATTTAACCGAATAATTTGACAACAGCAATCTATATTTACAGAAACGTGCAGACACCAAAATGGACGAGTCCTTCTTCGATTATTCTTTATTTTTAAGTATAAATACAACTTCTTACATTGTAAAAGAGCCAATTGTCGTAACAATTTCGTAACATTTTAACTCACTCAACCCTAGAGATTTTTGCTACTTTTCATAATTGGAAAAAAAAAATGTCTTTAAAATGAGCAATTACTCGTACATAGACAATTATATTCCACTACCATTAATATGAAAAAAATAAAAACATTAGCTTTGATAATACGCCTATAATTTGTCTCAGGAAAAGTGTTATAAATAGGCATGGGGTAAAGAAAGTATTGGACTGAAACCCTCAGGGCAGAAGATCAAGGGGAAGGCCACGAGGAACATGGAGAAGAATTAAAGAAGCTGATATACAGAGAAGTGGTAAGACCTGGAATGAGATAAAAAAAAAGTTAGCCCAGGATAGAGAAGGATGGTAACTGTTTGTCTGTGGCCTATACCCTGACCCAGGGTGAAAAAGGCAATGATGATGATAATGAAAAGTAACCCGGGTATTCTGAGTAATCTACGGATATAGCCGGTGTTAGGGTTGAATGAGTTATTTGTTCATTCGATTTTACTGGTCTTATTATGTCTCGTTCTACATGTTACGTGTTGCTGTTGTGTCATGGACCCCTTGTATGTAAAGCGCTTTGAGCACGTTTAATGGATATTGCTCTATATAAAAACTCTAGTTTTTATTCATCCCGGCATAATACCGTTATGACACGGTGGGTCACGTATGTGACATTTTTTTTAATTTTTTTTTTATTTTTATTTTTTTTTTTTTTGCTATTTAAGAAATTAAACTATTCAATTTCTCCTCTTATACAACAAATAGATAACAATAAACGAAATTGAATGGAAGGTTTAATTTGACACACGAAAACAGATAATTTGGGCTCTTCGTGTTTCCCCGTTATCAACAAAACACGATGAATGAAACACAATAGACGAATGTGAGATGCTTTGTCCATTCACCTCAATAACGTTTCATTCCTCGCGTTTTGTTGATAAAGAGGAAACCCAACAAGTTCGCATTATCTGATTTATTAATTTTTTTTATAAAATTGAAAATTCGATTCAATTTCTTATGTTGAGAGAGAGAGAGAGAGAGAGAGAGAGAGAGAGAGAGAGAGAGAGAGAATAAGTAGGAGTGAAATATCTGTTCAATGTTATAGTTATCATATAACGTTATAACAAGTGTAACTAAATGACAAATTGCCATATTTATGGACAATCAAGATCTATTATTATTAGTATTGTTATTATTATTATTATTATTATTATTATTATTATTATTATTATCATTATCATTATTATTATTATAATTATTATTATTATTTATTATTATTATAATTATATTATTATTATTATTATTATTATTATTATTTCTTCAAGTTTCGAGCAGCAGCATTTTCATTATAATACTATCTATAAAACAACAACAAAATTAACCCCCAACTCCTATAATATTTTAGGCTGTAAATCAAATATTTAGCTTCTAGTTCGACCCAACATATTACCGCTGTAAAGCGATGGGTCACATATTTTTTTGATATTACAATCTGCTGTTATTTCCCGTTGTCGAGACCTGATATAGAAGGAACGACATTTACGTCACTCAGCTCTTTGTTATTGTTTTTAGAGAGTCATTTTTGTGATAAGTTCTCACTAAATTCTATCAATCAGACTATAGACGTTCAAGGTTACACAGTTTTGTGTGTTGCTACGTTATATCCGACTGGCGGGTGTTGTGATTATGTTACCTAAACGCATGCCATAATTACAATACATTTTATTCTAATCTACTTCAGGCACTTTGCCCTATTTTCTTTAGAAATCTATCTGCTATTTAAAAAAAAAAACACGTATACACATAGATACAAATAAAGACCCCCCCCCCCCCCACAAGCAAACACACACACACACACACATACACACATGTTGTATTTACACGCACTCTCATAAACATAAAAGCACAGCCAGTTAAAGGGCTGTGCCCCTCAAAATTATGTGAAAGATTTGAATCATTCTGGCGCATCCAGAAGACGATGAAGAAGAAGAAGGCTGAGAGAGAGAGAGAGAGAGAGAGAGAGAGAGAGAGAGAGAGGGGGGGGGAGGGAAGGAGGGAGGGAGAGAGAGGGAGAGAGAGAGAGAGAAAGAGAGAGAGGTAAGAGAGATGGGGGAAGAGAGATAGAAATAGAGGGAGAGGGAGGGAGAGAGAGGGGGGGGGGGAAGAGAGATGGGAGCGAGAGAAAGAAAGAAAGAAAGAAGAAAAGACAGAGAGAGAGATAGAGAGAGAGAGGAAGAGAGAAAGAGAGAGAGGGAGAGGGAGGTAGAGAGCGAAAGAAAGAAAGAAGAGAGAGAGGGAGAGAGAGAGAGAGAGAGAGAGAGAGAGATTAATAGATAGATAGATAGATAGATAGATTAGATAGATTACACAGTTAGTATAGATAGATAATTAGATTTAGCACTACTTTGTTAAGTATTTACCCAATGTTGTCGAGTCGTACTACGATACGATATATGGAGGAGAGAGAGAGAGATTCTCTCCCCTTGAGCCAAAAAGGGTTAGCTGACACGATAAACAAGGCGGGGGATGACGGGAGAAACAAATAGTGGAAAGGGATAACTAGCGCCGATTATTGATCGAGTTTGCACTGTCTCGTCAGATCCCTGTGTCCCCCCGCCTCTGTGTTTTCTTATTATCACCAGCAATGATAAAATACCGGGGTGAGGATGTATGTAATTTATAATAATTGTGAGGGTCATTTCCCTATCTTAACCAGTGAACTGGGGTGAGGATGTATGTAATTTATAATAATCGTGAAGGTCATTTTCTATCTTAACCAGTGAACTGTGCAGTTATGTGGTCTTGTGTGTGGTATGACACTCGCTTTCGGATCGGAAGGTCCTGGGTTCGAGTTCGAGTCTCGCTCGGCGCATAGGTAGTTGATTCCTTGGGAAAGATTCTTTACCCACATTCTCTCACCGTACTCAGGTGTAA
Organism: Berghia stephanieae; assembly: GCF_034508935.2. NCBI lineage: Eukaryota > Metazoa > Mollusca > Gastropoda > Nudibranchia > Aeolidiidae > Berghia > Berghia stephanieae. The sequence goes on along the minus strand of NC_088364.1, from coordinate 71,108,865 downwards.
AATGAGTACCTGAACCTTAACAGCGTTGTCTTTGTCCGAAAAAAGAATTGGAATATCCCTAACAGGCGTCATGTCTCGTTCTACATGTTAATTGTTGCTGTTGGCCAGGAACCCCTTGTAAATCGCTTTGAGCACGTTTAGTGGACATTACGCTATATAAAATCTCGAGTTTAAGTTTAACTGCCGCCGGGCTCTGGAAAAACGCGTATTTAAAAATTACTCAAAGTCCCAGGTTTGAGAGTTTTTGCCAAGATGAGGGTCATTTAAATCGATCGATATTTAAAGGACGAGTTTCCTGGCCAAATTTTCAAATACGTTTCTTTCCAGAGTAAGGCAGATAAACTGGTTAAAACCAAAAATAGCCCGATTGGATTCAGTAGTCTGATGTCACGCCGCCCGGCAACGGCGGCCATCTTGGTTCTAAACAAAGAAAATCATTACTTTTTATTCTTCATGCTGGCTAGAACTTTTCATATGCCTTGTGATCAGAATGTGTAAAAGTCAAAACATGATCAAATTTATGGGTTATTTTCCCTCTGGATACGCTTTTATGCTCCCCAGGGAAATATTTCATACGGCGTCCGCCATTGATCCGATAGTTTAGAGCCAGTGTTACTAAGTTACCATACGTCATTAGAAAGGAAGTGACGTTACGAGTATTAAGCGGAACCAATTCGTCTATCTAATTAACATTGATTCTGGGTCTGGCATGTTAACTATTGATAAATATCGTCTCTGTGTTTGTGTTGTGGTGTCTAATTATAGATAGAATGAAGTTGACGTCACTCGAGTCTTTATTATTGTTTTTTGCCATCCACGTTTATGAGTAATTCTCACTAAACTGTATTAACCAGACTATAGATAGAATGAAGTTGACGTCACTCGAGTCTTTATTATTGTTTTTTGCCATCCACGTTTATGAGTAATTCTCACTAAACTGTATTAACCAGACTATAGATAGAATGAAGTTGACGTCAATCAAGTCCTTATTATTGTTTTTTTGCCATCCACGTTTGTCATGGTCTCAAGTGAGTAAAGAGCTACTCGACTATGCATAAAGATATATGTAGAATGAGGCCCCAGAATTTACTAGTTACTATAAATGAAAAACAATTAACGATTTGTTTACAATGAAATAAAATAATGATGAAATTTAATTAAAAGAGATAAACAGTGATCGTGGTAGTTACAAATAGAGATATGAATACTTTACGTAACTTATGATAATATATCAGGTTCATAAGTTTACGTTTCCAGGCAGTTGATGGGCTTGGATGATCTATTCCTCTGATAACAGGATTGGACTCGTAAAATTCCACTTCCAGGCAATTGGTAAGGGGTTATAGTGTAGTACAGCGGGCTTGGGTTTGATCCTTGAAGATTATACAATCAAAGTTAAAAGCTCCGGCGTCTTAATGGTGTAGATATAATATCTACAAAGTCCCAAAAGATAAAAATCTTCCAGTATATATATAGGAATAGAGTGACTGGCCGTCCGGCATAGATTGTGGAGAGAAAGTGAGTGTCGAATGTTAGACCTATCAGCTTTTATAATAAGTGGCTACGTGACAGAATGTCGAACGAAAAGTATTCACTAATTAGAAATTAATTCGAGGGAAGGCTATAAAAGGAAAGACGATCTAATATTAGAAGGTAAAGTTTATCTAAGCCTACCGAAATATAACTGGAGTGAGATGAATTCAGTTCTTAATAAAATAAAATTTAATAAGATAATTGTGAACAATCTTTACTGTGACACCCCCCACCCACGTTTAAAATATACTCTTTAACCATTATGGGAAAGATAGATTTTACAAACGGAAGTAAATTTACTATCATGATACTCTAGCATTAATCCATTGTTATGATTTGTGCTACAATTAAATTATTTATTAACTAGACATGGAAATGTTTATATTAACGTAGGTATATGAATGGGTGACAATAACAATGAAAGATTGTGATTACAAATCATTGTGATAAACAATATGATGGCAATGTGATTACAAATCATTGTGATAAACAATAATGATGGCAATGAAGCATGATTAAAGTCGATGATATGAAGGTAATTTACTAAATGAAATGAATGAAAATGTAAATGAAATATTGACATTTCAATTATTAATCATAAATGAGTGAAAATTCATAACAATAATAGATAAAGAGAAGATTTCCCAAATCATGAATGGGTATGGTATACATATCCAAACAATACTCAATGTTACATTAAGTTGGGTCTTCATGTTTACAAATAAAATTATCGAAATTGTGCGTTCTGATTTGGCATAGTTTGCGAGGTAACTAACAGTATGCATGGGAGGTTAAGTTATACCCTTCTCATGTGTTTATACTAATCGAGAAAGTAGGTCGGCGTGAATATTTTCACAGCCTGGTATGTGAGAGATACTGAAAGTGTAATTTTGCAAAAATAGACTCCACCTTAGTACTCTACTATTATTCATTTTGTTATTTCTTATGTACGTGAGTGGTTTATGGTCCGTTTCGACCACAAACTCTTTTAGCAGTAGATATCTGCTGAATGTCTTTAAAGCAAAGACGATGGCCAGTCCTTCACGCTCTATTACAGAGTATCGTGATTCTCTGTCCAATAATTTTCTGCTTGCATATAAGCAAGGCATTAGAGTTCCCTCATGTTCCTGTAATAGTACACCTGCGATGCCCTTATCAGACGCGTCAGTTCTTACAACAAATTCTTTTGATATGTCGGGTAATTTAAGAATTGGTTCTGAACAGAGTAATGCCTTTAATTGGTTAAAGCTATTCTGACACGCTTCTGTCCAAACAATTTTGTTCGGTGACCCATTCTTTGTCAGATTTGTTAGCGGTGTCGCAATGTGCGCGAAGTTGTAAATGTATTTCCTGTAAAAATTTAGGAGCTCAAGTACTTTGCGTACTTCTTTTTTTGTCTTAGGTGGTTGCAATTGTGCGATTTTTGTTTGTTTTTCTGTCTCGGGTGTCGGTATGATTAATCCTGCATTTGAAGCTTCGATATTAGTAAACATAGGTTGCGACACTGTGTCTCTATCAAAATATTTTTTTAGCATATTTGCATGGAATGTCTTTGTTGTGTTGTTGATTTTAATCTCGTAATTAACATTAGATTTTACTGCTGTTATTTTGAATGGTCCTTTCCATGTAGCTAAAAGTTTACTCGAGTCATCGGGTAAGAGTATTAGTACTTTGTCACCAATCTCAAATTTTCTTGACTTGCTTTTTCTATCGGAGTATTCCTTGTATTTCTCTGCTTTTTTAGTGACGGATTCCTGTGCTAGCTTACACGTGTCCTCTATTCTGTCTTTCAGGTTTCTTACATATTCGTAAGCAAACATAATTTCGTTATTGTCCTCCTCATTCCCTTTACAAATGTCGGCTACTATATTGATCGGGCCGCGAGGTGATCGTCCATACATCAACTCAAATGGGGAGTAGCCTGTAGATTCTTGGGGTATTTCTCTATATGCAAATAGGATTGCTGGTAAGTATCTGTCCCAATCATCTGGTTTTTCTGCTGACACTTTTCTTAACATATTCTTTAGAGTGCCATTAAATCTTTCACAAAGACCATTTGCTTGGGGGTGGTAGGGAGTTGTGAATGAGTGTTGGATTCCCATGAGTTTCATGGTTTCATGCATCATATGTGATGTAAATTGGGGTCCATTGTCCGACAGTATCTCATTTGGTATGCCTATTCTAGTAAAAATTGTCATCAATGCTTCAGCTATGTGATCCGATGTAGTTGATTTCAATGCTATCGCTTCTGGCCACCTGGTTGCGTAATCGACTAGTGTTAGTATGTGTGTATGGTTTCTATCTGATTTTGTTAAAGGGCCTATAATGTCAATTGCAACTTTTTGAAAAACTTTTTCAATAACTGGGGTTGTCTCTAATGGCAATCTCGGTATTCTGCCTTTTGCGACTCTTCTTTGGCATGTGTCACAAGATTTCACATATTCTCGGACGTCTTTAGTAATTCCAGGCCATGTGAAATTCTCGGATATTCTCTTCAATGTGGAAGAGCTCCCAAGATGTCCAGAAGTTATTGAATCGTGCGCTATTCCAAGGATTTTGTTTCTGTAAATACTCGGCGTGACCAGTTGTTTAGCTATTTTGTTTCTTTTCCTATGTAACCTGAACAGAATATCTTTTTCAATGATGTATTCAACTTTTGATTTCGTCCCTTTGTTTGCGATATTGAAATATGAAGTTAAAGTCGGGTCCTTTTTCTGTTCTTCAATGAACGTGTTCCTGTCAAATTGTTGTGGTTCAAGAGAAATAGTCATTGGCTTCTCTGTTGTCTTAGTCATCTTTCTTGTTTCTGCTAGACAAGCTGTTTCTTGGGTTAATGACCATTCTTTTACATCTGTTGGGTTGTCTTTAAGACCTTTTATATTGCCAACAATAACATCAGCGACGGGGTTGGGAAGTATACAGCATTCCACTATTCCTGTATAGTATGGGGTTTCTATGTACACGTTAGCTGTTTCAAAGGTTTCGACTGTGCCACTGAATGTGATGCATTGTACCGTTTTTCCAGTTTTGTCTTCGTCATTGATCAAAGATGCTTTTATTCCTACTGTACTGCATCCTGTGTCTCTCAATATTTTGCAATCAGTTCCATTAGCTTTGCCTTCACAAAAAAATAGCGATCCTGATTTGTGAGTTTGTGTTAAAAGTGACATACCTTTCACGCAATACACATTTATATTTTCTCCTGACATTATTCGTGTCTGATTATTTACACTGGTTTGGAGTGATGCATTTGCAGTTTCTTTTGGATATCCCACGATTTTGTAACATTTGTCTGCTGTGTGGCCTTTCATTCCACAATATTGACATTTAATTATAGGTTTGTTGGTTTTCTTATACTCAGTATTATTGTCAGTGCTATTTCTTGTTTTGTTTTGATAGGATCGGCTATGGTCTCTATTGAACTGTTTGTTCCATGGTTTGTTACTATGATCATCCTGTTTCACTTGCGTGTTCCGAGTGATTGATCGGCTCGTTCTATTTGAGTACTGAACTTTAGGTGTACCTGGACTCTGAGCAGCAGCAGCGTAGTATGGTTCCTTCAATGTTCTGCTAAGGGGTGTCAATGGATGTGCGCTGTTAAAGTTTTCTGCGTAGATTTTTAATTTGTCCAAGTTTTCTGGCTTTCTCTCTTTAAAGAATGCGACTAAATCTGGGTTGCAAGCTTGATAGATTCGATTCTTCAGCGTGAGATAGTAAAGGCCTGCAAAGTCGTCTTGTTTTACGTTTGCCAACTCAAGCCACCGATTTAGAAATTGAGTAATTCGGTTCACGAATGTATTAAAGTCTTCTCCACTTTCCGGTTTTGCAGTGTGAAACCTTTCCTGGTAACCATCTTCCGTTAATCTAAATCTTTTTAGTAGAGCGTCTTTAATTTTACCATAATCATCTGCATCTTCAGTTGTTAAGGTATAGAAAACTTTTAGCGGTTCTCCAGATAAGCAGTTAATCAAGGCTGTGGCCCATTTGCTTTCTGGCCAACGATAACCTTTAGCCTGAACTTCGAATCGGTGTAAGAAGGATTCTAAACAGTCTGATCGTTCATCGTATGTTGGCATGCGTGGAAGTTTCATGAAAAATTCATCACTATTATTATGTTTTTTTTCATGACCGGTTTTTGTTTTTTCAATTTCCAGCATCATTTGGGTCCTTTTGGTTTCTTCTTCTGCTAAAGCTATTTGTCTTTTTAGTTCCCTTTCTTGGACTCTTTCTTCTCGTTCTTCTCTACGTATTCTTTCTTCGTGTTCTTTTTCTTCTCTACGAATTCTTTCTTCATTTTCTTCTCTACGAATTCTTTCTTCATTTTCTTCTCTACGAATTCTTTCTTCATTTTCTTCTCTACGAATTCTTTCTTCATTTTCTTCTCTACGAATTCTTTCTTCATTTTCTTCTCTACGAATTCTTTCTTCATTTTCTTCTCTACGAATTCTTTCTTCATTTTCTTCTCTACGAATTCTTTCTTCATGTTCTTTTTCTTCTTTTACTTTCTCTTCGCACCATGAAAATATTCTTTCCTGGGTATTTCTAAGTCCTTTGCGAGACTTAAGTATCTTTTATATGCTTCCATGTTGTAATAAATTAGTTACGATGTTTTATATATATTATATTGACAGGATACTGTTACTGACTGTTTTATTTATTTACACTTACTGGAATGAACTGTTCTATTTTTAGAAATCTCTCTCTCTTATTTCAACTTATTATGTATGTTGAATTTGATGCCTTTTATCGTTATATCTTATAAAGCAATGTGTCAATACAATGCGGAGTTATTATGACTTGTGTCAATAACAATGTGTCAATCGCGTGTACTCTACACTATGTTACTACGAAAAATGTATCACCAATGTGTGTGACTCGTCGTTAGTTTGTGTACAATTATTCGCAATGACGCTAATATACTAGAGTGTGATAACAATAATAGGATGCCAAAATAATCCCAAGTTATCTATCACTAAATATAACACGACGGCTAGTAGACTCCTTTTATTATTATTTAGTTTTTAAAGACTCACTTTTCAGAACATAATATATAAGTGGTTTTCGGTAACAGTAATATGCCAAAAATGCATTTAAAACAAATCACTATGCAAAACTAATCACGATGTCTATAGTTACTATGTGATGCCCAACTCATGTAAAAGAGAATAATGAAGGATATATCTACCAACTCAGTTCGTGGCTGGGACCTCTCTCTTGTTCAATGGTTGTTCAACAATTGTAATTAGGCATTGAAGAGTGTTTAACAGTGATGTCTGAAATACAAAACAATAAAATATCGTAAGATTTACAATAGTTACAAAATGTGTTCACAACACTGAGTGATTGGATGACAGGTGAATGAATCGTTATGGAATGTAAACATATTGAAAACAATTCATGAATGAGGCAAACAACAAAATGAAATGAGTGATATAATAACAAAGTGGACAAGGAATGAATGAATGAATGAAAAACTGAGTGAATAGATGAATGAATGAATGGATAATGTATGAATGAAAGAATGAAGGGAGGAATAAATGTATGAATGATTGGATAAATGAGTGAATAAACGGATGAATGGATGAATGGATGAATGAATGAATGAATGAATAAATAAATGAATGAACAATGAATGAATGAATAATTAATAAATGAATGAAGGAATGAATCAATAAAATGCTATTCAATTTGAATGAAAGAATGAATGGATAAATTGCTATTCCATTTAAATGAAGAAATGAAAAAGAAAAAAAATTAATCCTGTAAATAGGGAGTTCAATTAAAATATGATCAAGTGGGGCAATTAAGAGTTTTACAATTTAAACTTTAAAGTTAGATGAAATAGATATAAGTAACTAAATAAATTCAATTCTTTATATGTGTCCCCTCCAAAATGTCATGGTCTCAAGTGAGTAAAGAGCTACTCGACTATGCATAAAGATATATGTAGAATGAGGCCCCAGAATTTACTAGTTACTATAAATGAAAAACAATTAACGATTTGTTTACAATGAAATAAAATAATGATGAAATTTAATTAAAAGAGATAAACAGTGATCGTGGTAGTTACAAATAGAGATATGAATACTTTACGTAACTTATGATAATATATCAGGTTCATAAGTTTACGTTTCCAGGCAGTTGATGGGCTTGGATGATCTATTCCTCTGATAACAGGATTGGACTCGTAAAATTCCACTTCCAGGCAATTGGTAAGGGGTTATAGTGTAGTACAGCGGGCTTGGGTTTGATCCTTGAAGATTATACAATCAAAGTTAAAAGCTCCGGCGTCTTAATGGTGTAGATATAATATCTACAAAGTCCCAAAAGATAAAAATCTTCCAGTATATATATATAGGAATAGAGTGACTGGCCGTCCGGCATAGATTGTGGAGAGAAAGTGAGTGTCGAATGTTAGACCTATCAGCTTTTATAATAAGTGGCTACGTGACAGAATGTCGAACGAAAAGTATTCACTAATTAGAAATTAATTCGAGGGAAGGCTATAAAAGGAAAGACGATCTAATATTAGAAGGTAAAGTTTATCTAAGCCTACCGAAATATAACTGGAGTGAGATGAATTCAGTTCTTAATAAAATAAAATTTAATAAGATAATTGTGAACAATCTTTACTGTGACAACGTTTATGAGTAATTCTCACTAAACTGTATTAACCAGACTATAGATAGAATGAAGTTGACGTCAATTGAGTCTTTATTATTGTTTTTTGCCATCCACGTTTATGAGTAATTCTCACTAAACTGTATTAACCAGACTATAGATAGAATGAAGTTGACGTCAATCGAGTCCTTATTATTGTTTTTTGCCATCCACGTTTATGAGTAATTCTCACTAAACTGTATTAACCAGGCTATATAAACGTTCGTGGTTGCGCATAGTTTTGTCTGTTGGTCCGTTATACTTCCGGATGGAAATATTGTGAGCTTCTTAGCAAACGCATACTATCTATCTATTGTTCGATTCGAAGACGAACTCGAAGACAAAGACAGACTACTCATGTGACAATGCATTTGCTTACCCGATTCACTCCCTTGAAAAGCCGTGACGTCACACCTTCAACTTTTCTGGTTCCACAATTCTTGGATGTGTATATGTAACAATCCCTTCGAAGGACTGACAATAATAAATATGTTCCACATTAAATTAAAATTGAGCTTTCTATAGCGCTATATCCACGAAATGTGGATTTAGGATTGACTTGACTTGACTTAGATGCCTTTCGCGTCTCGACCGAAAGATCGGGTCGCCTTGGCTGTTTCCAGTATTTCCTGTGTGAGGTGTCTCCAATATTGCCGGTCCTCTGCTAGGGTTCTCAGATTTTCAAGGTCCCCTGCCGTTATGAGACTAATGCTTTGTCCAAGTGTTGTGATGTTTTTGTTTAGGATCACGGGGAGTGTTGTGATCGGTCTTCCTCTGAAAAGGTTCCCGTGTTTTTGGAAGTATCCCGACATGGCTTGGTTTGCTGGTATGTTTTTGTCCCTGCGTAGTATGTGACCGAAAAGTTGCCATCGTTGTTGTAAAATGTCAAGGGAGATTGGTCTTTCTTTTGTGATCTTATAGAGTGATTCATTTGAGATCTTTTTGGGGTATTTGATGTCCAGTACCCTTCTTAGCTGTGTGCGATGGAAGGCATCCAGATGTTCTTCTTCGGATTTTGTCAACGCCCAAGTGCCGCAGTTATACAGAAGTACCGGTTTTACAAGAGCATGGTACAGTTTCAGTTTGGTTTTTCTCTTTATTTTGTCACCTCTAATCCATACATTGGTGAGTTTACTGAGTGCGGCGTTTGATAGCTGTTTTCTTCTTTGTACATCCTCGGTGTCTCCAATTAGTGAGCCGACTTTCTTTGTTCTTTTCCATTCCTCTTTGTTCCTCGATATTGTTGTAAATTCGGTTTTATTGGCATTGACTTGGAGGTTATATTTCATGAGGGTATTTTGTATGATGTCTATATTTGCTGGTGTTGGTCCAATAAAATCGACATCATCTGCATAGGCGATTTCTCTAGGGATTGCGTTCTCAATATGAGTCGTTGGTTTTGGAATGACTTTTCGAACTTCTTTCAGAGCGTGTTCTAAGTATATTGTGAACAGAATCGGGCTCAGACTATCTCCTTGGGGGGTCCCGATGTTACTTTCGAACTGCGTCTGTTTTGTGGCCCCGTATATCCTTGGTTGTATCTTTGTGTTGCTGAGGAGAAATCGGATTATTCGGAGCTCGTCTTCGTCTACTATTTCTGTTAATATCTCCAAAAGTTTTCCTCTGTCGATCGTATCAAAGGCTGCGGACATATCGATTCCGGATATTGTTATGGATATGTTTTCTTTGAGTGCCTTTGCTGCCAACCATTTATGTGTCCATACAACGTCCGATGTGCTTCGGTCTTGGCGAAACCCGCTTTGGCTATGTGATAGATAATTTTCTATTTTCGGTCTAATTCTGTTGAGGACAATAGTTGACAGTGTTTTTCTTATGGTATTCAGTAATGTTATTGGGCGCAGGTTGTTTACGGGTCCTTTCGTTTTTCCTGGTTTTTGTATTGTAATTAGGACACCGCTGTTTATGTCCCAGTCTTTGTGTGTTGAGAATGTTTTGTTCATTATGTTTGCAATGCTCAGATCCAGGGAGAGGGTACCGCATTTCAGCAATTCAGCGGGAATTTCATCTTCGCCTGGGGATCTGTT
>NC_088364.1:71088627-71096127 GCF_034508935.2 Berghia stephanieae | reverse complement strand
GGCCTGTTTTAACACTGTCGTAATGGAGACTGATTTGTTGACTTGAGAGTATAAATTTCCTTTACAATAATGAAACCATAACAATTTGGGTTGTCAGACCTGCAAATAAGTACACGCCGGTCAAAATGAAAAAAGGGTTTTTTACAAAGAACGCCAATAATAAGTAATACCGACTAGGTTACCAAATTGCTGCTGATGCTGAGTGGCACCGTAGCCATCGTCATCATGTAGCCTGACACTAGAAGCCTCGAGGACTGGCAGTTTGACGTTATTTTTTTGGTCAGTGTCAGGCTAAAACTTGACGATGGCCCTGGGAGACGGGAATTTGGTTTATTTTTATGGCAGTCAGATCGTAGTTTTCGTTAACTCATAGCACAGAGTAGATAGGTTACCTACCTACTTACCTACCTACCTACCTACTTTGTGCTCATAGCCTGACTGATGCTGCCAGAATAATTACGTCACAATTTAGACCAGTGTCAATCTCTGAATTTAAGAAAGCTGCGCCTTCTCAACAGGGCTAGAGTCACGTAGGTAATTCATTAGCAGTTTGTGAGTTATTTAAGAACACTCCCCCCACCCCCCACCCCTGCCCCCAATCAAACGCATTTGATGTCACGTTTGCGGACTGATAAAACATTTTTCCCGAATAATATTGAAAATAAAAAAAACTCGAAACGATACGTTTTACATGGGTACAAGTAAGAAAATGGTATGGGAACGGTAGAAATTGTCGTTTGAAATTTCATTCTTTAAAAAAAATGCGTATCTTCATCCTCCTAGTAATTTGTCCTTTCCATTATTCATACGTACTTGTTGCATTTAACAACAACGACCCTCGGGGACAAAAAATAAGCCTCACATGGTTAGTCTATGTTAGTATTTTACTAATACCTTAGAATATTTAAATACTTGTCCTGATGCACCTTGGAGTAAGGAATTATTGATTTTGTGCCACAACTGTGGCTTATGTTGTCAACATGAAATCCCCAGTACGGCGGTGACCTTTTAGGGGATATCAATAAATGAAACCAACATTACAAGCTGGTAGACCGGAGTGGTATTCTCTTCAACTGTATATACACAACGGACAGTTTAGCATAAAATAGACTCTCATCTTCGCAAAAAAACAAACTCTCAAACCTGGGACTTCGGCGGAGTTTGGTTTTTTTTGCCAAGATTAGAGTTATTTGAATCGATCGATATTTGAAGACGAGTTTTCTGGCCAAATTTTTATATATGTGACCCTTCGCCTCAAAACTGTATTAAGATGTTAAGATGTTGAAAATTTAATTTATAACCATAAATATCAGACTTGTGTTGCGTTTGTATGTTATATTAAGAAGAATGAATACCGTATTTTAGGGTGCTAATGCCAACAATTTATATTTTTGAGCAGTTTAACATTTATTCGGCTTTTAAGCATATGAATCGTTCAGACATAATACCGTTTTGAGACGATGGGTCACATATGTGTTTTTCCAGAGTGCGGCAGATCTGTGTCATGCGTCTGTGGTAATGCTTCGCTTTTTATAGTCTATTGTGGCCAGTTCCAGTTTGGGTTATCAGACTTGCAAATGAGTATATCCGTTCGTTTTATGTTGTCCTGTCCTCGTAGATTAACCCTCTCCTTACCACCTACAGCAAAATCGTCACGTTTGTTACGACACAATAAAAAAAAACCCCAAAAAACTTGAGCTTTTATATAGCGCAATATCCACTAAACGTGCTCAAAGCGCTTTACAAGGGATCCCTTGCCAACAGCAACACATAACATGTAGGACGAGACATGACATACATTTTTCTTATTCATATTTATTTTGTACATCACAAACTTTGAAGAATGATCTTTGTTTGATTAATAAGAACATGAAGTTTGTTCGTAGAGAGCTTGTTTGAGTTTAAAAAATCAATGTTTCAACTGGGTAAGCCTGTCAGTTTGGGAAAATACTGAAAAATATCGGTAAGGAGAGGGTTAAGCGAGCTAGATAGTGTCTGTCGTAGTGAATTTAGCTTCCTGACAACAAACCGAAGTTTCAATAAAGAGGCGTTGGCATCTTCACTGAATAAATAAATACAGTTTTTGACATTTACTGAATTTTCAGACCCAGGACCAGCCCGGCCTTGGAGGGCTTCTCAGAAGTTACGAAATATTCAATATCATTGGTTAAAATCGGGATTTATAACACACCAGTTGTACAATTTCCAATAAAATCATCGTTTAAGTCAGTAAATATGGAAATATCAGAAGAGAAAATATTATTTTCCAGTAAGTCAATATTAGAATTAAATGTTAGGTTAGTTAGTTGTCATTTGGAGCCGTACACTCTTGAAGTCGGAAATTTATTCAGGTCCAAGTAGCGTTGAACTGAGAGTAACAATTACTTGCTACCTTTTGAGCACGGTTAGTGGATATTGCTCTATATAAAAGCTCTAGTTATCTAGTTACTAATTTAAAGTGTCAACAACAAAAACAATAACAACCAAAAAATAAACCACCACACCGTTACGTATTCCTCCCATCTGTTTTCATTATATAGATAGAATGCGCTTGGCCAAGGAGTTCACAACATTGCCATCCGGAAGTATAACGGACCAACACACAAACTCTGTGTAACCATGAACTTTTATAGTCTGGTTAATACAGTTTAGTGAGAACAACTCACAAACGCGGATGGCAAAAACAATAACAAAGGCCTGAGTGACGTCATCTGCATACTATCTATAGGGGTGTCATAAATACGATTTCTGACCTATATCGGAAATGATATTGACCCGAGAGTCAAAAGAACCGGTCATTCCTCGAGGTCATTTATTATGACTGATGTCGGTTAATGATCACATTTTATCACCTTATTCTCGCATCTCAGAAAACCGAATGGAGTTCTAGAACACCATAAATTATTTGTTTGAGCAACACATTATCAACTGATCAGATATTACTATATTTATATTTCTCTCTCTCCCTCTCTCTCTCTCTCTCTCTCCTCCTCTCTCTCAACCTCTCTCTATCTCTTCTCTCTCTCTCTCTCCACTCCCTCTCTCATACTTACTCTCTCTCCTTCTTCTCCCTCTTCTCTACCTTTCTGCTCCTCTGTCCTCTACTTTACTCTCCCTCTTTCTTTGCCTTCTCTTCCTCTCTCTCTCTCCTCTCGTCTTCTCTTTCCCTGTCTGAGTCTCTCTCTCTCTCCTACTCCTATCCTATATATATAATATATATTATATAATATATATATATATCATATAATATATAATATAATATAGTTTTATATAATATATATGTATATATATAATATATATATATATATATGTGTAGATGTGTGTGTGTGGTGGTGTGTGTGTATACCAAACTCATGTAACACACAGTCCTGACGATGGCTGAAAAGTCCTGAAACATCGTTGTAGACTGACTCCAACATCGTAGTAAATATTACAATAATAATTCGCTCCATTGCTACATGTCGAGCACTATTCGTTCCATATTTGTATCCAACACGAGTCAATTTATATATATATATTATATATAATATATATATATATATATATATATATATATATATATATATTCTCTCGAATTATCAAAATATTTGATTAAATGTAGTCATGTGGTAAAAGAGTAGGGAAGAGGACAGGGCAAGAATAGACCAAACCAATACTATTGATGAAGGATTGACAAGGAAAACGAATAATAACAAACTAGATATGTCAATGCGACTGGTCGTTCATAATATGTGACCCATCGCCTCAAAACGGCATTATGTCGGAACGAACCATTTGCTTAAAAGCCGAATTAAATGTTAAACTGGTCAAAAATATAAATGTTGGCATTAGCACCCCTAAATATGGTATCCATTCTCCTCAATAAAACTACAAACTCAACACAAGTCTGATATTTCTGGTTATAAATTAAATTTTCAACAGCTTAACCAACCCGACTTAATACCGTTTTGAGGCGAAGGGTCACATATGTTATTCGGAATGAAATCTTTATTGTATTATTATTCTGATCACGGGGATCTCGCCCGATAGCTCATCGATAGAGCCATCGCCTCATAATCAATGGGGCCGGTATTGATCTCGGGGGCATAATTATTTGACGTTTTTGCTATTGATTGGGTAGCTTGGGATTTTACATCTGGCAGAAAGTACGTCACATCCAAAGAGTATAACAAGCAGTTGCTACTGTATCTTTGGCAATACAGAAAATGGGATATAGGTACTCCGGCTCCATTATTGGTCTTTTGAGGCTGAACGACTAGATTATTGTGCGGCTATGTGGTCTAGTGGTATGACACCCATTGCTTTCGGATCGGAAGGTCCAGGGTTCGAGCCTCGCGCTCGGTGCATAGTTGAGTCCTTGAAGAAGGCCCTTTACCCCTCATTTCTCTCACCGTACTCAGGTGTAAAATGAGTACCTGGCCGTTAACAGCGTTGTCTGTGTCCGATTTGTAATTGTAATATCGCCTCACAGGCGTCATGTCCCGTCCTCCATGTTAAATGTTGCTGTTGACCAGGGACCCCTACAAGCGCTTTGAGCACATTTAGTGGATATTGCGCTATATAAAGCTCAATTTTTATTATTATTTTGTTTTTCTCAACGCAGTTGTGTTTTTGTTATGTTTTTTTTTTTTTTGTTTGTTTTTTTTTTTTTTGTTTGTTTGTTTTTTTTTTTTTTTTTTTTTTTTTTTGGGGGGGGAGAGAATCAATAGTTATTCAACTTGAAATTCATCAAAAAATAAAATGACAGTGATAAAGACATTTACATAAAGATCTTTTTAAATTTATTTTTACAATGGATTCTTTGTGAAAGTGGTAACTAACTTAGATAGATAGTAATTCACTGCCTGAGGTTATCACGGTGCCTTGTCAACAACTTTGGCTTTTGTTACCCTTCGGATCGGATCGAACGCTCGCTAGTCAATGGCAAAATTCCCTCTGCTAGATTTACAAGATACAATAACTCAATTGGATTCAATAGTCTGATGTCACGTCGCCCAGCAACGACGGCCATGGCCGTGGTTCTAAACAAAGAAAATCGGTAATTTTTTTTCTTCATGATGGCTAGAACTTTTCATATGTCTTGTGATCAGAATGTATCAAAGTCAAAACATGATCAGATTTATAATGATGTTATTTTCCTCTGGATACGCTTTTAAGCTTGTCGGAGCAATATTTCATAAGGGCGTCTGCCATTGTTCCGATAGTTTAGAGTCAGTTACTAAGTTACCATGCGTCATTACTAGGGAAGTGAGGTCATGACTGGTGAAGCGTATTTCGTATTATAAAGTTTATATGATATTTAGTGCCGAAATAAAAGCAATTATCACAACAAACAAACAAAAATTAAAAACAGACATTCTAGAACGTTTGTGTAGTATCCCTCTCTACGTTCATTATTATTATTAACATTTACCAGTTTATAAAGTATCTTCATACTCATTTGATTATTTATTTATATTGATAACATCCTAATGTAAGAATTCTATTATTAACCTTTACCAGTTTATAAAGTATCTTCATACTCATTTGATTATTTATTTATATTGATAACATCCTAATGTAAGAATTCTATTATTAACAATTACCAGTTTATAAAGTATCCTCATACTCATTTGATTATTTATTTATATTGATAACATCCTAATGTAAGAATTCTATTATTAACCTTTACCAGTTTATAAAGTATCTTCATACTCATTTGATTATTTATTTATATTGATAACATTCTAATGTAAGAATTCTATTATTAACATTTACCAGTTTATAAAGTATCTTCATACTCATTTGATTAATTACTTATATTGATAACATCCAAATGTAAGAATTCTATTATAAGTGTATAATCGACACATAGTCACCATATTTCCGCTTTTTGTTCCACTGTGCTTTTTACGACTTTTAATATGTGACCCTTCGCCTCAAAATGGTATTAAGTCGGGATAGTTAAGATGTTGAAAATTGAATTTATAGTCAGAAATATCAGACTTGTGTTGAGTTTGTATGTTTTATTGAGGAGAATGGATACCATATTTAATTCATATTTTTGACCAGTTTAAAATTTAATTCGACTTTTAAGCATATGATTCGTTCCGACATAATACCTTTTTGAGACGATGGGTCACATATTCTTTGCCAAGTTTTTACTTAATTTCTTTACAATTGATATTTCTTTTAGATATATATTACCGAATTGTATTGTGATTACAGAATTATGATTTCCATACAAAGATGAATAAAGTATATCTTATTTTATCTTATTAGAATCGAACCTCAAATCTCCTGATTACAGATCAGGCGTGTCGCCACAAGCCACAGAGATTATCCGATAGTAAGGCATGATTTGCTGCTAAAACTCTTCATAAAGAGTGAAAGTGAATAAGGTTTTGTTGTGATCTCTTTAGCCACCATGTTCCACGGAACTTTAAAAAGGGATCAGATCAAAGAGCACGCAAATATACAAGAATAAAAATGATAGATCATGCGGATTTTGATAATTTTTTTTGTTTGGTTTTGTTTTGTTTTGCTTTGTTGTTTGTTTTTTGGGTTTTTTTCCTTCCTTTTTTGTTTTGTTTTTTTGTTTTTGTTTTGTTTGTTTGGGGTTTTTTTTTTGGTTATTTATTTATTATTATTGTTTTAGAACGTGAAATTGAAATATTGTGAAGCGGGTAAGATCGTAGCCATCGTTAAGTTATAGCCTGACACTGAAACACAAAAAGACTGGCATTTTGACGTCATTATTTGGTTTTTGCACCGCCTAGTGAGTTGTCGTTAGTAATGCTCGTGGAAACAAGTGGTCCCGTTGGTTGAACTATTGAATACAACTCACGATTTGTTTTCTTTTGTGGCCAAAGACTGGCTTTTTGACGTCATTTTTTGGTCAGTGTCAGGCCGTAGCCATCGTTATGTTATAGCCTGATACTGAAATCCAAAAGGACTGGCAGTTTGACGTCATTATTTTGTTTTCGCACCGCCTAGTCAGTTGTCGTTAGTAAATCTCATGGAAACAAGTGGTCCCATTGGTTGAACTATTGAATTCAACTCACGATTTGTTTTCTTTTGTGGCGAATGACTGGCATTTTGACGTCATTTTTTGGTCAGTATCAGGCCATAACTTTACGAAGGCCACGGTATCAGGCCATAACTTTACGAAGGCCAGGGTATCAGGCCATAACTTTACGAAGGCCACGATATCAGGCCATAACTTTACGAAGGCCACGGTCAGGCTTTAAGTTAACGATGGCCACGGTAAGATGGGGAGTTGCTTCCAAATTAACCAGTAGATTTTTGACCAATCAAAACATGAAATTTGTGACACACCCTCACACCAGCTCGGACAAACATAGTTGGTTGTTTATAAACAGTAACGTGAATGAAATAGACCCCTCTCTGATCATTGTTATTGTTTTTATACCGCCAAATGGGTGACTAGTTATCACACGATTTTCTTGATCAGATTATAAACGTTTAGGTTTACACATAATTTTCTGTGCTGGTTGTATT
>NC_088364.1:71058627-71081127 GCF_034508935.2 Berghia stephanieae | reverse complement strand
CATTGGCCGTATGGGTCAGAACAACGGCTACTTATGAAGTAAGGGTTTTTTTCGCCAATATTATAAAGGCGATAAGATTTATTTGAGAATCGCCATAAAAGCTTTTTATAGCTTCCAAAAGTTCAGAGACTTAGAACTCTCTCTCTCTCTCTCGCTAAGTCATAAGGCCTTTCCCGGTTTGGGTGGCAGTTAATAAGTAACAATTGCTTATTGTCCTTTGGAAAGGACGCTAGCCCATTGCAAAGTAGGTTGCTTTCCACTAATAGTTGCCGGTTGGTTGGACAAACAGGTCAAGATAACAAAAAACTCGACTCAACTCGCAATTCAGCTATTTATTCTCTTTGTTTGTGACTCGAGTTAAATGTCGATTGAGCTATTTATTCGTCTTCTCCAATTCCAGCAAGATAACCGAACAATCTCTATTAATTATTTATTAATCAACACTATAAAACACCAATTCGCATACTCAAACATCTTCAAGTTCTCACTTGCACCCCCCCCCCCCCCCCCCGCACTATCAAAGACTGGATCGAGCGCTCTTCCTGAATCATGTGTGAACACAACAGATTTTTAGACACCTTTAACTCATTCAACCCTAACACCGACTATCTATATCGGTTGTTTATCCGGGTTAGTTTTACCCCATGTCAATTTATTACATTTTTTCGAGACAAATTATATGCGTAGTAAGTATCAAAGCTAATGTTTTTCATTTTTACATGTAATGTTAATGGTGGTTGAATAAAAATATCTATGCACATGCTCATTTTTAATACATTTTTTCCAATTTTGAAAAGTAGCGAAAATCTCTAGGATTGAATGAGTTAAGCAAAGATTATCAAACTACTTCAGCCCAAACACCAACAATAAATAGCTGCCACAGCACATTCAACAACTCTCTCCGCCCTTGAATACAAATAGATACTCAGAATTGAGTTGACTTCCGAGTAACATTCAGATTCAGATTCAGAACAGATTCATGCCTTTTTTTACACGGAAATATTCCTAAACATAAACTATTGTAGTACTTAACAAAGCAAAAGTTTCATAAACAAATTCAATCAGGCCGCTGAACTCAAGATCTAATCTTGGTTATTCATCCGTTACAACACAAATGTAGGAAGTACTAGAACTAGAAAACAGCATTTTGATTGTGATATGCCTGCACGTGGCATTTCGGTTTATTCGTCTCAGTCAATTTATAGTAAATTAGAGTAAGATGAAAAGAGTTTCAATAACACATTCCTCTCCTTCCCTCTCTCTCTCTCTCTCTCTCTCTCTCTCTCTCTCTCTCTCTCTCTCTCTCTCTCTCTCTCTCTCTCGCCTTTGCTCTGTTACAGCTGGAAAGTAATAACATTGTCTCATGTCAAATTAAACCGCCTTTGTACCTCAGAGATCAATTTCCATCATTGAGTAAATAAAACTTTCTCACGTGAGACTTCTTATTCCTCTAACCTCAGTAGACTTAGTTGTAAAGTGACTCTTGTATGCATTGTACACTCCGAACTTGATTTGCGAAAAATTTAAGCAACTAGAGCAGCGGATTTTATTCATCTCAATCAATAACCCTTTATAGTTTGCATTGTAGTTGGTTCGTTTACAAATTAGATTAGACATGCATCTATATTATTTCAGTTTTCCCCCATTATAAAATATGTAAATGCCATCCGACATAAGTAAACATTGAACACGCCGAGTGTTTGATTTTTTCCCTAGCACACACACGAATACCGGGATAATGGATGGCCGGTGTGAGATCGAAATTTTTGTTTTTCAGCCGATTTGAAATTATGGGCATTCATTCATTCAATGCGTTTTGCATCTCATGAATTTGAACTTGAATTAACTACAACACCACCGGTATAAAAATCAATGGATTAACTCACAGGCAACCACATAATGTGTAGTTGTAGATGTAGTTGTAGTAGTAGTAGTAGAAGCAGCGGTATGTGTAAAACTCCCGTGAGCGGCAGTATGTGTTATCAATTTACAAGGATTACAATAAAGTGTGGTTAACCAATCAATAGTCTCTTCCAATATCTTCACTCAATAATTCAACGGATAGTCAATAATCCACACATTGATTGAAACCATCGTCGTCTGTATTGGGCTTGGTAGCTTAGAGGAGACAGCGGGTGCCTGGGGTTAGCATAATTTTTGAACAATTAATTGCTATGTATTGCTATGTCTGAAGGGATGTTTGATGACCATGATTCTTGATAGCCTTGGGCAGGACATCTTATCGCAGTGACCTCCGCGAGACCTCTCGCGTCCGTATTGAATTTCTTCGATATAAATGAATAAGGCCTTGTCCTTTTTCAATCTCGATTTTATTTCATAGATACAGAATATCAAAGAAAGACATTTACATCATCTGTGAACAAATACATAACAGTGAAACGTAACAATAACTGATATCCTAAGGCTTTTATAATTCTCTAAGCGACTTTTGTCCAAATTGGATTGTGATAGATCTTTGTCTTTTTTAAAATGAGATATGAACAGAAACGTATTTATTATAATACAAACCTCGTGTATCAGATCAGTAGAGGAAACTGGGTTTATTTCTTCTTCTCAATTTAAATTTCTTAATAGTTGACCCTAGCTGGCGGTCTTTAAGGTCTATTGTCCCCTAGACGCAGATGACGGAAGTCTTAACTGTACACGACTTTTTCTTCTTCTTCGTCTTGTGGAAACCTCCAATATTGTCGAGGATCACTCCACAGTTTGTAGGGTTTTACATTGTAAACTTGTTAAAACTCTGCACATAGTACTAATAAAGAAATACATAGATTAAAAAGTCACGTTGTGAACTCTAGCAATCGGGTGAAGGCATTGTTGGCAACCGTTTTCAGCCACGTCAGCTGGGAGGCTATTCCATAGTCGGGCAGTGGAAGGGAAAAAAGAAGACGTGTGGGCGTTTGTTTTTGATGTTGGGATGGTTACGTGATTCGTTATTAGGACTCTTTTGTAACCCTTCGTGTCAAATACATTTATTCTCATTTCGTCCATGCTGCTATTGGGAAATTAATGTTGATTTCTGACTCTTGTCTTAGATTACTTCACGGCAGGGGACATGGCATTTACTATCATAGAGAAAAAAAATCACCAAGGGAATTCATTATTTTTGGATTTCGAAACTCACGAAATATCCAATTCAATCTCACTTTTTGTTGAGCGTGAATAAGACGCACGTTTTGCTAAATTTCAGTACTGCAATGATCTAGCAGTATTTTCGTATTTACATCACGTGTAAACAACAACAAATGTTTTGGCCAAATATATCTACACAGCATTAAAATTAAAATTTGTTCTTGCTTTATTTCCACACACGATCGTTTAACGTTTAGAGACGTATTCAAATAAATAAAACTTGACATTAACTGGTCATAAAAACCCATGTTATCCTTTTCACATAATTTTATTCATTAACAATCATTTTCAAATTTTATAGCAAATTCTGTATCTGTATGGTTGGCGCTGAAGAAACCAGTGGTCTGGTTGTATTTCAGCGGCGTCCTCATTGGGCGCGGGCCCAAATTGTTAACTATCTAGTTAACTATCGGACTCTGGAAAAACTCGTATGAAAATTTGTCCAGAAAACTTCGCGAGGAGGTGCCAGGTTAGAGAGTTTTTGCCCCCAAATTGTTTTTTCTTTCGATGACTACGATGTTACTAGTGTGCATCTACTGTGTGAGTGTGTCTATGTCTATATTGTATTGTTATAAAGGTGTAACCAAATGACAAATTGCCACTTTTTTTTTTTTTTGAGGACAGTAAAGATTTATTATCAAGATGAAAGGGTCATTTAAATCAATCGATATTTGAAGGACGAGTTTTTTTCTGGCCAAATTCGTGTCTTTCTTTCCAGAGTACGACAGTTAACTGGTTAATCATTGTGTGTCGTTTGTGTCAAGATAAGAGGGTTTTTTTGTGGACAGCTTCGTGATGTGTCTTGTCAACTTACTCTTTGATTTCAGATAAGAATAAATGATAGATAAAAGGTAGCCCAGATATTTTTCTGTCCTATTAAAAGTCGTGGTATGCGTGTCGCCTGCCTGATGCTAAAAAACAAAAACAAAAAACCCCACAAAAAAACGTATATATATATATAATAATATATATATATATATATATATATATATATAAAGAGAGAGAGAGAGAGAGAGAGAGAGAGAGAGAGAGAGAGAGAGAGAAGGAGAAGACAATATTCTACATGATAGTGTATATTTTTTCCAAAAAAAAAAAGGTTTTTAAAACTGGCTGAGTTGTGTCCATAATTTGAAGTTGACAATCTGTCAAATAATCGGTTTGAGATAAACGGCTTCGAAGTTAGCTACACATCCAATAAACGTTTACGTTTAAATTGCTCTCCAAAAAAAAATATTAAATTAAGATGTTTAAAGTGTACATTGTACTTTAAAATTTTGTATCCCCCCCCCCCCCCCAAAAAAAATAAAAATAAATAAAAATAAAAATAAAAAATAAAAACCCGATCATATTGAAAAGTCACAAAACACCTTTTATTGGCCATAATACTCGTATTATGTCAAAATTATTTCCGATGTAGTCTTATTTAGAGCGTTAATCGCATGCGCACACATATACACACAATATATATATATATATATATATATATATATGTGTGTGTGTGTGTGTGTATGTGTGTCAGATCGTTTTGTAATATTAATGAGTAGGTCGTTAAGCTGTGAGATAACCAGGAAGAATGTTCACAATTGTTACGAAATAATTGGCGTCTTACATAAATATGTACCTCTCTTCATAGTTATGTGATATTCATTAGGGAATGAGAGTTACACTGAAAAACATAATTATTGTTTTGCTGATTATATTGGACACCATATTTAAGATTGACAATGGAATTGGATTCTAATGGGTACGATTACGAGTACCGGACTTTAATGGACTCCTCGGATGACCAAGAACTTGATCTCGATGACGAGTAAGTTGAATTAATTGATACAACGGTTAAAATAATATGTTCAATATGCAGCGTATAGATAGTTCGAAGATGACGCCACTCAGGCCTTTATTATTGTTTTTGTCATCCGCGTTTGTGAGTTATTCTCACTAAACTGTATTAACCTGACTATAAACGCTCATGGTTACAGAGTGTTTGTGTGTTGGTCCGTTATACTTCCGGATGGCAATGTTGTGAACTCCTTGGCCAAGCGCATTCTATCTATAGGGAATGAGGTTAGCGGAAGAGTAGCGTCCCTTGATTGGTAGTCACGAGCGGAAAAGTTATTAGAGAGAGAACGTCATGTTGGTTGTGCGGCATGAGACACTTCATCGAAAGCGAGGACCAGAGAGACGCATACGCAAAACCATTTTGACGTTCTCTCTGTAAGGCGATGTCCAATCAAGATACGCTCCTCTTCCGCTAATCTCATTCCCTATAGATAGTATGCGCTTGGCAAAGAAGTTCATAACGTTGCCATCCGGAAGTATAACGGACCAACACACACAACTGTGTGTATCCACGAACGTTTATAGTCTGGTTAATACAGTTTGGTGAGAATTACTTATAAACGCGGATGGCAAAAAACAATAACAAAGACCTGAGTAACGTCATCGTCGAACTATCTATAAGATCGAACTGAAGATGATGTCACTCAGGCATTTGTTATTGGGTTTTTTTTGCCATCCGCGTTTATGAGTAAATCTCTTTAAACTGTATTAATGGGGGCTATAAACGTTCAAGGTTACACATAGTTTTATGTGTTGGTCCGTTATACTTCCGGATGGCAATGTTGTGAGCTTCTTCGCCAAGCGCATACTATCTATAAATAGAACAAAGATAACGTCACTCAGGCCTTTGTTTTTGTTTTTTGCCATCCATTTTCGTGAGTAATTCCCACTAAACTGCATTAACCAGACTATAAACGATCAAGATCACACATCCATCGTTTTGTGTGTTGGTCTGTTATACTTCCTAATGGCAATGTTGTGATCTTTTTGGCCAAGCGCATACTATCTATAAAAACAACATTACTTAACTCATTCAAAATGATCTTTATTGTTTTTTAACTGACATTTTGTGATTCATTCATTGATTGAATGATTCACCGTAGCCATCGTTATGTTCTCTGAAAGCCAAAAGGACTGGCAGTTTGACGTCATTATTTGGTTTTTGCACCGCCTAGTGAGTTGTCATTAGTAGAGCTCATGGAAACAAGTTATTTCATTGGTTGAGCTATTGAATTCAACTCACGATTTGTTTTCTTTTGTAGCAAAAGACTGGCATTTTGACGTCATGTTTTGGCCAGTGTCAGCGTAGCCATCGTTATGTTATTAATAGAATGTAGATGACGTCACACATGCCTTTGTTATTGTTTTTGCCATCCGCGTTTGTGAGTTGTTCTCACTAAACTGTATTAACCAGACTATAACAGTTCATGGTTACACAGAGTTTTGTGTGTTGGTCCGTTATACTTCCGGATGGCAATGTTGTGAACTCCTTGGCCAAGCGCATACTATCTAATAAGCCTGACAGTGAAATCCAAAAGGACTGGCAGTTTGACGTCATTTTTTGGTCAGTGTCAGGCGAAAGATAGAACGAAGATGACGTCACTCAAGCCTTTGTTATTGTATTTTGCCATCGGCGTTTGTAAGTGATTCTCACTATAGATAGTATGCAGATGACGTCACTCAGGCCTTTGTTATTGTTTTTGCCATCCGCGTTTGTGAGTTGTTCTCACTAAACTGTATTAACCTGACTATAAACGTTCATGGTTACACAGAGTTTGTGTGTTGGTCCTTTATACTTCCGGATGGCAATGTTGTGAACTCCTTGGCCAAGCGCATTCTATCAATACTGTATTAACCAGACTATAAAAGTTCATGGTTACACAAAGTTCAGTGTGTTGGTCCGTTATACTTCCGGATGGCAATGTTATGAGCTTCTTTGCCAAGCGCATACGATCTATAACTTTACGAAGGCCACCGATTCACACACTCGCCGCGTTGTGTGACCTTTTATGCTAGTCGCATAACCCTGGATCACTTTGCGGCGCTGCACTGCGATTGATGAGCTTTTCTTAAGGTTTTTTTTTATATAGCGCAATATCCACTAAACGTGCTCAAAGCGCTTTACATGGGGTCCCTGACCAACAGCAACAAGTAACATGTAGAACGAGACATGACGCCTGTTAGGCGATATTACAATTTTATTCCGACATAGACAACGCTGTTAACCACCAGGTACTCAGTTTACACCTGAGTACGGTGAGAGAATCTGAGCAAAGAGCCTTTTCCAAGCGAGGCTCGAACCCAGGACCTTCCGATCCGAAAGTAAGTGTCATACCATTAGACCACATAGCCTGAGTTATTCCAGTCTTCCTTTGTAATAGTGCGGCTATAAGGTCTAGTAGTATAACACTCGTCTTCGGATCGATCGGAGAGTCCTGGGTTCGAGTCCCGCTCTGAGTGGCGCAAAGTTGAGTCCTTGGAAAAGGCTCTTTACTCACATTCTCTCACCGCACTCGGGGTGTAAAATGAGTACCCAACCGTTGACAGATGTGTCTCCATCCGAAAAAAAATGTAATATCGCCTAACAGGCGTCATGTCTTGTCCTGCATGTTAAGTGTTGCTGTTGGCTTAGAACACTTTGTAAAGCGCTTTGAGCAGGTTTAGTGGATATTGCGCGATATAAAAGCTCAATAGACTCTGAAGAAAACATTACATAAAGGATGAATAAAGGCAATTTTATCATAATTGTCTTGTTGTTCATATCATCATCATCATCATCATCATCATCATCATTGTCACAGTAAAGATTGTTCACAATTATCTTATTAAATTTTATTTTATTAAGAACTGAATTCATCTCACTCCAGTTATATTTCGGTAGGCTTAGATAAACTTTACCTTCTAATATTAGATCGTCTTTCCTTTTATAGCCTTCCCTCGAATTAATTTCTAATTAGTGAATACTTTTCGTTCTACATTCTGTCACGTAGCCACTTATTATAAAAGCTGATAGGTCTAACATTCGACACTCACTTTCTCTCCACAATCTATGCCGGACGGCCAGTCACTCTATTCCTATATATATATTGTAAGATTTTTATCTTTTGGGACTTTGTAGATATTATATCTACACCATTAAGACGCCGGAGCTTTTAACTTTGACTGTATAATCTTCAAGGATCAAACCCAAGCCCGCTGTCAGAGGACTTCACAATAACTTCTTACCAATTGCCTGGAAGTGGAATTTTACGAGTCCAATCCTATTATCAGAGGAATAGATCATCCAAGCCCATCAACTGCCTGGAAACGTAAACTTATGAACCTGAGATATTATCATAAGTTACGTAAAATATTCATATCTCTATTTGTAACTGCCACGATCACTGTTTATCTCTTTTAATTAAATTTCATCATTATTTTTATTTCATTGTAAACAAATCGTTAATTGTTTTTCATTTATAGTAACTAGTAAATTCTGGGGCCTCATTCTACATATATCTTTATGCATAGTCGAGTAGCTCTTTACTCACTTGAGACCATGACATTTTGGAGGGGACACATATAAAGAATTGAATTTATTTAGTTACTTATATCTATTTCATCTAACTTTAAAGTTTAAATTGTAAAACTCTTAATTGCCCCACTTGATCATATTTTAATTGAACTCCCTATTTACAGGATTAATTTTTTTTCTTTTTCATTTCTTCATTTAAATGGAATAGCAATTTATCCATTCATTCTTTCATTCAAATTGAATAGCATTTTATTGATTCATTCCTTCATTCATTTATTCACTTATAAATTATTCATTCATTCATTGTTCATTCATTTATTTATTCATTCATTCATTCATCCATTCATTCGTTTATTCACTCATTTATCCAATCATTCATACATTTATTCCTCCCTTCATTCTTTCATTCATACATTATCCATTCATTCATTCATCTATTCACTCAGTTTTTCATTCATTCATTCATTCCTTGTCCACTTTGTTATTATATCACTCATTTCATTTTGTTGTTTGCCTCATTCATGAATTGTTTTCAATATGTTTACATTCCATAACGATTCATTCACCTGTCATCCAATCACTCAGTGTTGTGAACACATTTTGTAACTATTGTAAATCTTACGATATTTTATTGTTTTGTATTTCAGACATCACTGTTAAACACTCTTCAATGCCTAATTACAATTGTTGAACAACCATTGAACAAGAGAGAGGTCCCAGCCACGAACTGAGTTGGTAAATATATCCTTCATTATTCTCTTTTACATGAGTTGGGCATCACATAGTAACTATAGACATCGTGATTTGTTTTGCATAGTGATTTGTTTTAAATGCATTTTTGGCATACTACTGTTACCGAAAACCACTTATATATTATGTTCTGAAAAGTGAGTCTTTAAAAACTAAATAATAATAAAAGGAGTCTACTAGCCGTCGTGTTATATTTAGTGATAGATAACTTGGGATTATTTTGGCATCCTATTATTGTTATCACACTCTAGTATATTAGCGTCATTGCGAATAATTGTACACAAACTAACGACGAGTCACACACATTGGTGATACATTTTTCGTAGTAACATAGTTTAGAGTACACGCGATTGACACATTGTTATTGACACAAGTCATAATAACTCCGCATTGTATTGACACATTGCTTTATAAGATATAACGATAAAAGGCATCAAATTCAACATACATAAGTTGAAATAAGAGAGAGAGATTTCTAAAAATAGAACAGTTCATTCCAGTAAGTGTAAATAAATAAAACAGTCAGTAACAGTATCCTGTCAATATAATATATATATAAAACATCGTAACTAATTTATTGCAACATGGAAGCAATAAAAAGATACTTAAGTCTCGCAAAGGACTTAGAAATACCCCAGGAAAGAATATTTTCATGGTGCGAAGAGAAAGTAAAAGAAGAAAAAGAACATGAAGAAAGAATTCGTAGAGAAGAAAATGAAGAAAGAATTCGTAGAGAAGAAAATGAAGAAAGAATTCGTAGAGAAGAAAATGAAGAAAGAATTCGTAGAGAAGAAAATGAAGAAAGAATTCGTAGAGAAGAAAAAGAACACGAAGAAAGAATACGTAGAGAAGAACGAGAAGAAAGAGTCCAAGAAAGGGAACTAAAAAGACAAATAGCTTTAGCAGAAGAAGAAACCAAAAGGACCCAAATGATGCTGGAAATTGAAAAAACAAAAACCGGTCATGAAAGAAAACATAATAATAGTGATGAATTTTTCGTGAAACTTCCACGCATGCCAACATACGATGAACGCTCAGACTGTCTAGAATCCTTCTTACACCGATTCGAAGTTCAGGCTAAAGGTTATCGTTGGCCAGAAAGCAAATGGGCCACAGCCTTGATTAACTGCTTATCTGGAGAACCGCTAAAAGTTTTCTATACCTTAACAACTGAAGATGCAGATGACTATGGAAAAATTAAAGACGCTCTACTAAAAAGATTTAGATTAACGGAAGATGGTTACCAGGAAAGGTTTCACACTGCAAAACCGGAAAATGGAGAAGACTTTAATACATTCGTGAACCGAATTACTCAATTTCTAAATCGGTGGCTTGAGTTGGCAAACGTAAAACAAGACGACTTTGCAGGCCTTTACTATCTCACGCTGAAGAATCGAATCTATCAAGCTTGCAACCCAGATTTAGTCGCATTCTTTAAAGAGAGAAAGCCAGAAAACTTGGACAAATTAAAAATCTACGCAGAAAACTTTAACAGCGCACATCCATTGACACCCCTTAGCAGAACATTGAAGGAACCATACTACGCTGCTGCTGCTCAGAGTCCAGGTACACCTAAAGTTCAGTACTCAAATAGAACGAGCCGATCAATCACTCGGAACACGCAAGTGAAACAGGAGGATCATAGTAACAAACCATGGAACAAACAGTTCAATAGAGACCATAGCCGATCCTATCAAAACAAAACAAGAAATAGCACTGACAATAATACTGAGTATAAGAAAACCAACAAACCTATAATTAAATGTCAATATTGTGGAATGAAAGGCCACACAGCAGACAAATGTTACAAAATCGTGGGATATCCAAAAGAAACTGCAAATGCATCACTCCAAACAGGTGTAAACAATCAGACACGAGTAATGTCAGGAGAAAATATAAATGTGTATTGCGTGAAAGGTATGTCACTTTTAACACAAACTCACAAATCAGGATCGCTATTTTTTTGTGAAGGCAAAGCTAATGGAACTGATTGCAAAATATTGAGAGACACAGGATGCAGTACAGTAGGAATAAAAGCATCTTTGATCAATGACGAAGACAAAACTGGAAAAACGGTACAATGCATCACATTCAGTGGCACAGTCGAAACCTTTGAAACAGCTAACGTGTACATAGAAACCCCATACTATACAGGAATAGTGGAATGCTGTATACTTCCCAACCCCGTCGCTGATGTTATTGTTGGCAATATAAAAGGTCTTAAAGACAACCCAAAAGATGTAAAAGAATGGTCATTAACCCAAGAAACAGCTTGTCTAGCAGAAACAAGAAAGATGACTAAGACAACAGAGAAGCCAATGACTATTTCTCTAGAACCACAACAATTTGACAGGAACAGGTTCATTGAAGAACAGAAAAAGGACCCGACTTTAACTTCATATTTCAATATCGCAAACAAAGGGACGAAATCAAAAGTTGAATACATCATTGAAAAAGATATTCTGTTCAGGTTACATAGGAAAAGAAACAAAATAGCTAAACAACTGGTCACGCCGAGTATTTACAGAAACAAAATCCTTGGAATAGCGCACGATTCAATAACTTCTGGACATCTTGGGAGCTCTTCCACATTGAAGAGAATATCCGAGAATTTCACATGGCCTGGAATTACTAAAGACGTCCGAGAATATGTGAAATCTTGTGACACATGCCAAAGAAGAGTCGCAAAAGGCAGAATACCGAGATTGCCATTAGAGACAACCCCAGTTATTGAAAAAGTTTTTCAAAAAGTTGCAATTGACATTATAGGCCCTTTAACAAAATCAGATAGAAACCATACACACATACTAACACTAGTCGATTACGCAACCAGGTGGCCAGAAGCGATAGCATTGAAATCAACTACATCGGATCACATAGCTGAAGCATTGATGACAATTTTTACTAGAATAGGCATACCAAATGAGATACTGTCGGACAATGGACCCCAATTCACATCACATATTATGCATGAAACCATGAAACTCATGGGAATCCAACACTCATTCACAACTCCCTACCACCCCCAAGCAAATGGTCTTTGTGAAAGATTTAATGGCACTCTAAAGAATATGTTAAGAAAAGTGTCAGCAGAAAAACCAGATGATTGGGACAGATACTTACCAGCAATCCTATTTGCATATAGAGAAATACCACAAGAATCTACAGGCTACTCCCCATTTGAGTTGATGTATGGACGATCACCTCGCGGCCCGATCAATATAGTAGCCGACATTTGTAAAGGGAATGAGGAGGACAATAACGAAATTATGTTTGCTTACGAATATGTAAGAAACCTGAAAGACAGAATAGAGGACACGTGTAAGCTAGCACAGGAATCCGTCACTAAAAAAGCAGAGAAATACAAGGAATACTCCGATCGAAAAAGCAAGTCAAGAAAATTTGAGATTGGTGACAAAGTACTAATACTCTTACCCGATGACTCGAGTAAACTTTTAGCTACATGGAAAGGACCATTCAAAATAACAGCAGTAAAATCTAATGTTAATTACGAGATTAAAATTTACAACACAACAAAGACATTCCATGCAAATATGCTAAAAAAGTATTTTGATAGAGACACAGTGTCGCAACCTATGTTTACTAATATCGAAGCTTCAAATGCAGGATTAATCATACCGTTGGTCATGGGACACAGACACCCGAGACAGAAAAACAAACAAAAATCGCACAATTGCAACCACCTAAGACAAAAAAAGAAGTACGCAAAGTACTTAGGCTCCTAAATTTTTACAGGAAATACATTTACAACTTCGCGCACATCGCGACACCGCTAACAAATCTGACAAAGAATGGGTCACCGAACAAAATTGTTTGGACAGAAGCGTGTCAGAATAGCTTTAACCAATTAAAGGCATTACTCTGTTCAGAACCAATTCTTAAATTACCCGACATGTCAAAAGAATTTGTTGTAAGAACTGACGCGTCTGATAAGGGCATCGCAGGTGTACTATTACAGGAGCATGAGGGAACTCTAATGCCTTGCTTATATGCAAGCAGAAAATTATTGGACAGAGAATCACGATACTCTGTAATAGAGCGTGAAGGACTGGCCATCGTCTTTGCTTTAAAGACATTCAGCAGATATCTACTGCTAAAAGAGTTTGTGGTCGAAACGGACCATAAACCACTCACGTACATAAGAAATAACAAAATGAATAATAGTAGAGTACTAAGGTGGAGTCTATTTTTGCAAAATTACACTTTCAGTATCTCTCACATACCAGGCTGTGAAAATATTCACGCCGACCTACTTTCTCGATTAGTATAAACACGTGAGAAGGGTATAACTTAACCTCCCATGCATACTGTTAGTTACCTCGCAAACTATGCCAAATCAGAACGCACAATTTCGATAATTTTATTTGTAAACATGATGACCCAACTTAATGTAACATTGAGTATTGTTTGGATATATATACCATACCCATTCATGATTTGGGAAATCTTCTCTTTATCTATTATTGTTATGAATTTTCACTCATTTATGATTAATAATTGAAATGTCAATATTTCATTTACATTTTCATTCATTTCATTTAGTAAATTACCTTCATATCATCGACTTTAATCATGCTTCATTGCCATCATTATTGTTTATCACAATGATTTGTAATCACATTGCCATCATATTGTTTATCACAATGATTTGTAATCACAATCTTTCATTGTTATTGTCACCCATTCATATACCTACGTTAATATAAACATTTCCATGTCTAGTTAATAAATAATTTAATTGTAGCACAAATCATAACAATGGATTAATGCTAGAGTATCATGATAGTAAATTTACTTCCGTTTGTAAAATCTATCTTTCCCATAATGGTTAAAGAGTATATTTTAAACGTGGGTGGGGGGTGTCACAGTAAAGATTGTTCACAATTATCTTATTAAATTTTATTTTATTAAGAACTGAATTCATCTCACTCCAGTTATATTTCGGTAGGCTTAGATAAACTTTACCTTCTAATATTAGATCGTCTTTCCTTTTATAGCCTTCCCTCGAATTAATTTCTAATTAGTGAATACTTTTCGTTCTACATTCTGTCACGTAGCCACTTATTATAAAAGCTGATAGGTCTAACATTCGACACTCACTTTCTCTCCACAATCTATGCCGGACGGCCAGTCACTCTATTCCTATATATATATTGTAAGATTTTTATCTTTTGGGACTTTGTAGATATTATATCTACACCATTAAGACGCCGGAGCTTTTAACTTTGACTGTATAATCTTCAAGGATCAAACCCAAGCCCGCTGTCAGAGGACTTCACAATAACTTCTTACCAATTGCCTGGAAGTGGAATTTTACGAGTCCAATCCTATTATCAGAGGAATAGATCATCCAAGCCCATCAACTGCCTGGAAACGTAAACTTATGAACCTGAGATATTATCATAAGTTACGTAAAATATTCATATCTCTATTTGTAACTGCCACGATCACTGTTTATCTCTTTTAATTAAATTTCATCATTATTTTTATTTCATTGTAAACAAATCGTTAATTGTTTTTCATTTATAGTAACTAGTAAATTCTGGGGCCTCATTCTACATATATCTTTATGCATAGTCGAGTAGCTCTTTACTCACTTGAGACCATGACAATCATCATCATCACATCATCATCATCATCATCATCATCATCATCATCATCATCATCATCATCATCATCATCACACCACACATCATCATCATCATCATCATCATCATCATCATCATCATCATCATCATCACACCATCATCATCATCATCATCATCATCGTCATCATCATCATCATCATCATCATCATCATAATCATCATCACCACCACCACCATCATCATCATCATCATCATCATCATCATCAAAGTGTTGCCAAAAAGGGTTTACTTTTCCACGATTATATAAAGGCCATTGAAGATGATTGATGTTTAGCCAGGGGATTATTGGATAATCCTTTTGAGAAATCCTAAACCAATTAGTTTTCGTAATGTCTTCTCTATTTTATAATAATTTGCTTCAATTTTACCTTTCCTCTCTCAAACTACTGTCACATTATTATCATTATCATCATCATCATCATCATCATCATCATCATCATCATCATCATCATCATCATCATCATCATCGTCGTCGTCGTCGTCATCGTGGTCGTCGTCGTCATCATCATCATCGTCGCCGTCATCATCATCATCATCAACATCATCGTCGTCGTCGTCGTGGTCGTCATCATCGTCGTCATCATCATCATCGTTGCCGCCGTCGTCGTCGCCATCACCATCATCATCATCATCATCATTATCATCATCGTCTACTTTGCTTCAAGGCCTGAAGCTTGGAATCGCAAAAATACTAACACAAAATAGTGAAAGTGAAAAGACGTCGGAAGCCAAAGCCTTATTCCATTATCACTCTTTCGTTGAGTATTTATGCTAAATGACCTTTTGCCATTAGCGTACCGTTAGGGTACCTTGATTGATGCCGGCGCGAACGACCCCCTGTAAAGCTTACAACACATTTACAACACATTTACACACTTTTGTGATATTCTATTCAATTTTATTGGGATTTAATAGCTGGATAGGCCCGTACTGACAACACATCGTGTGTCATGCGTTCGACAACACGGCATTCCGATCGATAAACGATTTCCCCCAAATCCCCTGTGTGTAAAAGAACCTTCCTACATATTCATGAATGTCGTACTCTGTAAAAAAAAACAAGCCATATTTAAAAATTTGGCCAGAAAACTCGTTCTTCAAATATCGATCGATTTAAATGACCCTCATCTTGGCTACAACAAATAAACAAACTCTCAAACCTGGGACTTCGCGGCGAAGTCCCAGGTTTGAGAGGTTTTTTTGGTTTTTTTTTTTTTTGCCAAGATGAGGGTAATTTAAATCGATCGATATTTGAAGGACGAGTTTTCTGGCCAAATTTTAAAATACCATGGTGTTTTTTCTGAGTACAGCAGCATATTCATGAATGTATTGTGCGCCGGGTTGAGAGGGGGTGGGGTGGGGAGAGAAAGTGTAACTCGCTAGTGGCTGCTCTATTGATGTTATGCGTTTAGTTACAATACTCACAATATCCGCCAGTCTAATGAATACAATACTAGTGAGAACCAACCATTCATTAAAATGGCTGTCTAAATAAAAAACAATAACAAAGAGCTGAATGACGTCAAATTCGTTCCATCTATACATTTTAACGCACGAGTTTTTGTTCTTGTTGTTTTGTTTTTGGTTGTTGTTTTTTAAAAATTTTTGTAAGTGTATTCTCTTTTTTAATGTAAATATTCATATTTGTTTTGGTTTTGTTGTTGTTTTTTTTTTTTTACAAAATATCACATTTCGTCAAATCGAAATGTGATATTTTGTAAATTTACAAATTTGTGTTTGAGTTTTTGTCTTCTGGCGAAGGCCAAGGGCCGAAACTTTGTTTTGTGTTGTTCCCTTATATATGAGTCACATCTACTCACTTTATTTTTCTCTCCATCAACGGGCATACAAATAGCCCAAATACAAATACTTTGACATTTTTTCCCCACGACATTTACTCATCGAGTTTACGAACTTTTAGAGGTCTTTGTTTAGAATGGATTCTTTTTACACAAAACCTAGATATTCAATTTTGCTTTTAAAAAATCATCACCCAAGGCCATTTTGTAATTTTGCATACGCCAAGCTGTTGGTTAGAGCTGCAAACGAAAGACAAAGACAGATGGAACAAACATCTGAATATTTGTTTACAATGCTATGAAACGCATATTATTTGAAAATAAATAACAAAGTCAGTGATCAAATAAACAGAGTTGCCGTCCAATAATAGGATTCAATAGTCGTAACGTCACTTCCTTCCTAATGACGCATGGTAACTTAGTAACACTGGCTCTAAACTATCGGAACAATGGCGGACGCCCGTATGAAATAGTTCTCCGGCGAGCATAAAGGGTATCCAGAGGGAAAAAAACCCCAAACATTTGATCATGTTTTGACTTTTACACATTCTGATCACAAGGCATATGAAAAGTTCTAGCCAGAATGAAGAATAAAAAGTAATGATTTTCTTTGTTTAGAACCAAGATGGCCGCCGTTGCCGGGTGGCGTGACATCAGACTACTGAATCCAATTAAGCCTGGTTATCTAGTTAGCCAATATTTCGCGTTCCAGAGGTCCATTTAACATTAGACCAGAGCAAAGAAGACATGAAAGTAGACCGAAAAACGAGTTTAGAGATGAATTAGTTCTCGATCTTATCAGCTTGTGCAGATGAAATTCCTGTGCATATAAAGTATCTTCTAAGGGCGCGCGCACACACACACACACACACACACACACACACATATATATATATATATATATATATATATATATATATATATATATAATTATTTTTAAAACGCGCATATTACAATTTGTTAATCCTATTTGTTACAAATGATTTAATGAATATAAAATTGAATACTAATTTCTAAAGGCAACGAGCTTTACAAATCGATTGATATTCACACCCTATTCCCCTCAGCCGATTTTGTGTCGTTATTTCATTGGACACAGCTATACCTATTCAAACACTCCTCGTTCACACTTAGTCCACTTCCTCCTTAACCAGTTAACTACCGTACTCCGGAAAGACACGTAATTAGAAATTTGGCCAGAAAACTCGTCCTTCAAATATCGATCGGTTTAAATCACCCTCATCTTGACAAAAAACTCTCAAACCCTGAAACTTCGCGAAGTCCCAGGCTTGAGAGTTTTTGCCACGACGAAGGTCATGTTGATCGATTGATATTTGAAGGACGAGTTTTCTGGCCAAATTTGTTTTTGCCAGAGTACAACAGTTAACTAGTTAACATCTGTTTCCGTTCATGTTTACTCTGTCAATCAAACTTGATTCGATTTATCGAGCAACGCGACATGTGTGCATATTTTTGTACATTCTACGATGACATTGGCTGTCCTGCTACTCGCCTTTCATCCATTTGTTCAACCTGACAACAACTTATTATAAAAAAACAATTTGCTAGAAGATGTTACTTCAAATCTCAATGGATTAAAATTACCTTTACTGTGTCAATGGGTGGGGTTCCTGACCTCCCATAGTGGGCAGGGAGGTACTTACTGCGTCTTCTATCCCCCTATATCTGTTTTCCAATTGTCTTTCTGTTTTTGCTTTTGAATGCTTGGTTTTGTCCTGACCTTATCGGAGTCCTTGGCTGAGAGGGAAACAGTCGAATGTATAGTTATAGTTTTGGGAGATGATATTTTTTTCCTTGTAAATCATCTCTCTGTTATGTACTGTTACTCTTTTCATTTTTAACATATTATGATTTGTAAACATTTGAGTGTGTTCCGCTTTGTGCTTGTGTCTGGATGAGACTTTTAGGTGATCTCAAACTAAGTAATTTGAAAGTGTGCTCTTGGAATCTACATCTGTTTCCTATTTGAACCAATTCCCCTTTGTCTTACCTTTTCTTATGTGCTTTAATTGTAGTTTTAGAACTTATTACTGTCCCGTTTTCCTCCTTTTTACTGGCGCTGATATGACCGTATGTGTTGCGAGCGCTGTAAAATCCTTAAAAACTAAAAACAAACATCCTATGATGACATTGGCAGTCCTGCTACTCGGCTTCCATCCAATTGTTCAACATGACAGCAACTCATTATTTAAAAAATACAATTTGCTAGAAAATGTTACTTTAAATCTCAATGGATTAAAATGACCTTCACTATGTCAAAAACTCTCAAACCTGAGACTTCTTTGAAGTATTTTCTTTTTAGAAAAGCATTTGACAACGAAAGTATTATACAATCTAAAGTACAATTTCAACTATAAGGAATGAGATTAACGGAAGAGTAGCATCCCTTGATTGGACGTCACCCATAGTCTGTGACGTCACCGGCGGAAACGTTATTAGAGAGAGAACGTCATGTTGGTTGTGCGCATGCGTCTCTCGTCCTCGCTTCCGATGAAAGCGGCTTGAGAGACTTCAAAACCAAATTGACGTTCTCTCTGTAAGGTGACGTCCAATCAAGGGACGCTACTCTTCCGCTAATCTCATTCCCTATATGAAATATGCCAACAGACATTATTTTAATGACATAAAACGTGTTTGAATTTTCCCATAGTTTGTAAAGTTGATACATTTTTAAAGCTTTCTTTGTTTTTTTTGCGGTCACGTGATTTATTGGTTTAATTGTTATTATTATTATTATTATTATTATTATTATTATTATTATTATTATTATTATTATTATTATTGTTATTATTGTTATTGTTATTATTATTATTATTATTTATTATTTATTATATCATTATTCTCATATCATCATCATCACCATCATCATTATCATTATTATTATTATTATTATTATTATTATTATTATTATTATTATTATTATTATTATTATTATCATTATTTCATGTGTCACGTTTGTTAACCTTTTATTTTTGATATGTAATGAACATTATGTGTCCGCCCTTTCATTACTTAAACAAAAATAGAAGCAGAGATAACAACATAAGTTGCTGGTAATCTTCTTGTTCTTGTTTGTGTGGGTGTCTCTGAGCGTGGGTGTGTTTACCGCTTTGACAAAACGCAGTTAATTTCATTTCGGCCACAAAACGTTTACTTCAAACTTTTACTCTAACTTCAATCACATCGAACCCCAAATCTGTCTCGGAAAGCCTGAAACTTCTAATAATTCTTGAGTTTGAGAATTTTAGACAAGTTTGTGGTCATTTTAATTGATTTATAATTGAAGTAAAGTTTGTTTGGGGTTTTTTTCCAAAATGAAATGAACATTTCGTGTAATGTGTTTCATGAGAGTAGGGATAGTTAAAACCCTAATACCAGCTCTTGGACATCGGCTCATTGGTTCCAGACATCGTTTGAACAGTATTCTATAAATGTCAAGTGTAATCCTCAACCACTCTCTCTCTCTCTCTCTCTCTCTCTCTCTCGCTCTCTCTCTCTATCTCTCATCCTCTCTTTTTTTTATCTATCTTTATATCATTTTCTTCATCTTCTCTCTCTCTCTCTCTCTCTCTCTCTCTCTCTCTCTCTCTCTCTCTCTCTCTCTCTTCCCTCATCCTCTCTTTTTCTATCTATCTTTATATCATTTTCGTTATCTTCTCGTTCTCTCCCCCCCCTCTCTCTCTCTCTCTCTCTCTCTCTCACACACACTCTCACTCCCTCTCTCTCTCTCTCTCCTTAAAACATACATATATCATCTATCTATCTCTCTCAGCGGGTGGTTGGATGGGAACATCACCCTTGAATCATATACCTATGATGTTCGCATGGGTGTACGATCCGATAGTGATGTCGTTTCTTCTTCTCTTTACTAGCTTATCCTGCTTCTTTGGTTTGTGATTGTATTTTTGACAGGGGATATTTTTTTTTCTGTAAATCTTCTGCCTGTTTGTTCTTGGTTATTTGTAATTTAGCTTATGATATTTTTAGGTTATGATTTTGATTTACATTTGAACTATTTTTGTTAGATTGCTTGTTTGTTTTTTTTTTTTGTTTTTTTTTTTTTTGTTTCAGCGGTCTCTCATATAACCTCAATTGTGTTGGAAGAGACCTAAAGCAACAAACAAAAAATATCTCTCTCACTCTTTCTCTCTCTCTCTCTCTCTCTCTCTCTCTATATATATATATATATATATATATATATATATATATATATATATATATATATATATATATAATTCTTCATTTAATGTACACATGCCAATCTACAAATGAAATCCAACATCCACATATGTACATCTCCATCCCGACCCTCCCTTTCTAACAATGCCCAATCGATTGGCAAGACTGAAGTAAATTCCTTTAGACTTCCTTTGCCAGGAAGTTAAGATAGTTACCACCAAATTGGTACCAAAAAATAACCCGGATATTTATGTAGCTACTTCCCTGATAATCTGGACTTGTGTATACCGGATGCCCCAGCAATCTCAAAAGATTATCTGGGTGTGGTACATCTGACATATATAGTACAATGTATTTTTTAACAGAATTATTTAGCTTATTGGGCTTTTATATAGCGCAACATCCACTAAATGTGCTCAAAGCGCTTTACAAGGGGTCCCTGACCATCAGCAACACGTAACATGTAGAACGAAACATGACGCCTGTTAGGCGATATTACAGTTTTTTTGGGACAGAGACAACGCTGTTAACGGTCAGGTACTCATTTTACACCTGAGTACGGTGAGAGAATGTGAGTAAAGAGTCTTTTCCAAGGACTCATCTATGCGCCGACCGAGGCTCGAACCCAGGACCTCCCGATCCGAAAGCGAGTGTCATACCACAAGACCACATAACCGCACAAGGAATCCATAAGAAAAAAAAAACAAACTGTCTGACAGAAAATATAACATGTTTGATTTTGGCCACACACACAAAAAAAAACCTACATACTGTAGCTTGTCAAAAAGTCCTTAATTTAAGAGTTCCAGAAGATTCAGGTTCAATTCTTTTTTTACAAAATGATTTAGATGTGACCTATTGATTGGGAGACAAAGTAATACATGGATTACAGAGAGATGACTTAACATCATTATTCAAATGGTATGGAAGATAAGGAGAGAGAGAGAGAGAGAGAGAGAGAGAGAGAGAGAGAGAGAGTGTGTGTGTGCGGGATAGAGAGAGAGAGAGAGAGAGAGAGAGAGAGAGAGAGAGAGTTGTCTAACTTAATTGTGGTTTGGCATTGTGCGACAGAAAAAAAAGTAGTCCTTCGGCGAAGCTATTTAGTCCATGGAGTCGGAGTTTATCCCGGTTTTGCCTCTTAGGATAAGGGACAGCACGAATGTGGAGGGCTCGTGTTGAATATGTCAATACGGAAACGTTTCTGTCTCAAAATCTTTGTTTATCCAACAACAAAAACAATGAAATTAAAACGATAATCCTTACACTTACCATCTCCTCTTAGTTCCTCATTGGAGGAGCATAAGGCGTCAATAAAGTTCCTCCAGGCATCTGAATCTCTGTCCTGGTACAGCCATCTAAGTTCAATCCATGTCTTTCCACCAGCTTCTCTCATCACCTTTATCTATCTTCGACTGTCCTCGAGGTACCTACCTGTCTGCTCTCTTTCTCTTTCTCTTTCCCGATGGGGGACCATCTTAGTGTTGTGTAAGGCAGTCGACTATCTAAATAAACATTATCCAAACGATAATATTACACGTAAAATCCAAAGAGAGAAAGGCTGGTCGCTATAGATAGAA
>NC_088364.1:71033627-71053627 GCF_034508935.2 Berghia stephanieae | reverse complement strand
TAAATAGCTCAAAGCTAAAGAGAATTAATCAGAAATAGACGGGGTATTTTGGGGGGTTTTTTTCAGTATGTTGTTTATTAGATATATTCATGGAATTAGTTTTAGTTAAAAAAAAGAATTTATAAGCCGTGTTTTTAGGTACTTTTTGAATGTCAGCTCAGACGAAGAAAAAAAAAACTTTTGGTATCTCATGATAATGAATCTCAGACATATGGGACGCATAAAATGGGGAAATATTTCTTTAAGATGTATTGCAATGGAAGACTGGAATAATCCTGGCGTAAGCCGCAGTGCAGTGCAGTGCAGTGCCGCAAAGTGAGCTAGGGCGAGGCGACTTGCTCAAGACCACACAGCGCGGTGGCGGGTCATCGAACTCGGTACCTTTCAGGTAGTACGAAGCAAAGGCCGTATCGCTGAGCCACGCTATCCCATAATAGAAAACTCCGAGGTAAGAAGGTGGTATAGGGAATGAGAGTAGCGGAACAGTAGCGTCTCTTGATTGGACGTCACTGGCGGAAAAGTTATTAGAGAGAGAACGTCATGTTAGTTGTGCGCATGCGTCTCTCGTCCTCGCTTCCGGTGAAAGCGGCATGAGACACTTCACCGAAAGCGAGGACGAGAGAGATGCATGCGCAAAACCATTTTGACGTTCTCTCTGTAAGGTGACGTCCAATCAAGGGCCGCTACTCTTCCGCTAATCTCATTTCCTATCATTATATTATTTCATTATTTTAGAGAGGCAGAAAATAAAAGACCTCAGCAAAGTATTTATTCATTTTCCCCATGGATTTTAAAGTTGTTTATTTTATTTCCTCCCCAAACAGGGCCCCATACACGGAGCTCCAAATATCTGACGAGACCACGCCCCCTGTCATGTCTAAATTTAGAACAATCCTACTCAATTTTACACAGTATGGACTCAACTTCATGGTGCTTCTTTTGAGTGTGGAAGGTAAGAACTCCTTGTTGTTGTTTTTTTTTTTTTTTTGTTTTTTTTTTTTTGGTCTTTTTTTGTTTTTGTTTTATCCAATTGTATCTGTTGTAAATTCAAATACATCTCTTCGTTTAAAATTTCCTAAACCCAAATTGAAGACAGGAGATACACACACACACACACACACACACACACACAATATATATATATATATATATATATATATATATATATATATAATTCATCACCTTGTTATATTTGTTGACCATCGTCTCAAAACGGTATTACATCGAGAGAAACCCGTTGCCGAAAGGTATTTAGGCTCAATATTATCAGAAATGAAAATATAGGTTTTGTCAATAAAATAATACTGGGATTGTTATTCTCCTTAATTAAACATAAGAGAAATGAAAGCCAGTGGTTGGTCTTGGGTACGGAGAGAAAAATAAAGTGAGTAGACGTGACTCATATATAAGGGAATAACACAAAACAAACAACGTTTCGTCCCTTGGCCTTCGTCAGGAGACAAAAAACACAAACACAAATATGTGAATTTACAAAATATCACATTTCGTCAAATTGGGGACATAATGACAAAAATGGCCTCCGACCGAGAAAGATGGCGTTCCACCGTGTCAGCCATATTATGTGCTGATCAAGCACCAAGAGGATAAATCAAAAAAAAAAAATCCAATTAAACATAGAATCTTTTTTTAAAAGATCTAAGTGATACTAAGCCGCTAGAAGCTAAGGACTGCCAACCCTTCCGCTTTTGGCGGAATCATTACTATTTTCACTCTTACCTTTTTGTACTATTCCGCCATTGTCTCAAAAATTCCGATTTACAAAAATGATGATAATGGTAAGAATAATAAAAAGGGCAAAGAGGAGGGGTGTGTGTGAAAGAGGTGAAATTCTTTTTGTCTCAAATTCCTATTTTCAGGCGTTCTGATTCCACTTTTGGAATGTAAAGGATTGGCATGTCTGTGTAAAAAGTAATAAACAAAAAATGAATATAACAGCTCAAAAAAAAAAAAAAAAAAAAAAAGAACAAAATACCAAACACGGAACTGTTTCGGGGTCAAAACCCTTTTTTTTTCAACCAACAAATAAAGACAATAAAAGACATAAATACATAACTAAATTCCGGATCGACGACAGAGACATTTGGTATCTAGGTCCTCCTGCTCTCTTTTGGAAGAAAAATCTTGGAATGTAAACTACAAAAAGAAGCGTTCGATATATAACCCTTTGCAATGGGACCGATCTATAGATAGAATGCGCTTGGCTCAGAAGCTCATAACATTGCCATCCGGAAGGATAACGGACCAACACACAAAACTGTGTGTATCCATGAACGTTTATAGTCGGGTTACTACAGTTCAGTGAGCATTACTCATAAACGCGGATGGCAAAAAACAATAACAAAGACCTGAGTGACGTCATCTTCGAACTATCTATATTCATGTTTTCATCCAACCAAGTCATCAATCACATGATTTGTTGCTGTCCAACAAGTGGATATTTTTTAACAAATGTAAACACGCTGCTTTGTTTACAAACGTTATAAACATACCCGTGTGTGAAGCTGAATCAAATGACCAATCGTGATGTTAGATATTTAAAAAGCCGTGAACACTTTTCACTAAGTGGGTCACTTTGAGCACACTTTGCAATGAGACCAATCAATGACCTCGAGCACATGGAAAGTTAATATAGATCATGCCCATTCAATTCAATTCAAATATTTATTTATTGTCGTTTCATAAATAATGTAGTCAGGCTAATAGAAGTCTTTGACCGACATAGGTTTTTAACACCTCGATAATGCATAAAAATACATGAACCCTGAAAGTTTCTTGTTTGATTGATAGAAATGAGTGAGATCTTCTCATAAAAATGGCTGGCTATAAACAATAACAAAGCGCTGAGTGACGTCAAATCCGTTCCATTTATAAACGTTCCATGTTACAAGTGCGGCTGTGTGGTCTAGTGGTATGACACACGCTTTCGGATCGGAAGGTCCTGATTTCGAGCCTCCCTCGGCGCATTGTTGAGTCCTTGGAGAAGGCTCTTTACTCACATTCTCTCACCGTACTCAGGTGTAAAAAGAGTACCTGGCCGTTAACAGCGTTGTCTCTGTCCGAAAAAAAAAACCCCTGTAATATCGCCTATCGGCTTTATGTCCCGTCCTTCATGTTAAATGTTGCTGTTGGTCAGGGACCCCTTCTAAAGCGCTTTGAGCACGTTTAGTGGATATTGCGCTATATAAAAGCTAATTTTTTTTTCTTTACAATAGTTTTGTGGGTTGGTATGGTATATCCGGCTGGCGGATGTTGTGTGTTTTTTTTGGCTAAGCGCACAGCATCAATTCAAAATAGTTATAGATAGTTCGAAGATGACGTCACTCAGGTCTTTGATATTGTTTTTTTTTTTTTTTTTTGCCATCCGCGTCTATGAGTAATGCTCACTGAACTGTATTAACCCTACTATAAACGTTCATGGATACACACAGTTTTGTGTGTTGATCCGTTATACTTCCGGATGGCAATGTTATGAGCTTCTTAGCCAAGCGCATACTATCTATATGAAGCAATCTAATTTTTGAAGAAATTAATTATGTTTATTGCTTTAACTTTCTCGTGTTCACCACAACGGAAGAGAATAATATCCGCTTTAATCCCAATGGATAGAAATGAATGATGTATGACATTTAATTTCGGACTGACTTCCCTCTCCGTCCTAATTGAAACAAAAGCATTTTAAGCAGCACAACATTAACTTCCGTTGAGTAATTATGAAGGGTTGTTTTGTTTTTTTTGTGTGTGTGTGTGTTTTTTTTTTGTGTGTTTTTTTTTAATTTAGTATAAAAAAGGGATAAATAAAAAAAAAAGGTTTAAGATCAATGGGTCTGACATACGAACGCAAATATGGGCCTTGTTTATTATTAATATTATTATTATTATTATTATTATTATTATTATTATTATTATTATTATTATTATTATTATTATTATTATTATTATTATTATTATTATTATTATTATTAGTGGTAGTAGTAGTGGTAGTAGTAGTAGTAGTAGTAGTAGTAGTAGTAGTAGTAGTAGTAGTAGTAGTAGTAGTAGTAGTAGCAGTATCATCATCATCATCATCATCCGCATTATTATTTT
This sequence comes from Berghia stephanieae, assembly GCF_034508935.2. Taxonomy (NCBI): domain Eukaryota; kingdom Metazoa; phylum Mollusca; class Gastropoda; order Nudibranchia; family Aeolidiidae; genus Berghia; species Berghia stephanieae. The sequence continues at coordinate 71,049,523 of NC_088364.1, read as the reverse complement.
TAATATTATTATTATTATTATTATTATTATTATTATTATTATTATTATTATTATTATTATTATTTTTATTATTATTATTATTATTATTATTATTATTATTATTATTATTATTATTATTATTATTATTATTATTAAATACCATTGCTATTTTTTCTCTGAACAGTTGTACCAGCCCAAGTAGAAAAACTCGTGGGTGGAGCCTCAAAGGGAAGAACTCTTGGCGGGATGGTAGCCGGTGGGGCAGGTAGGTGGATACAAGTTACATTTTACACTTAACCTCCTCTTTACCACCCATAGGAAAATCGTCACAGCCGACATTTTTTAGCAATGACTATCCCGCACAAATCTTTGGGCCTCTTTTTCGCTCACGAAGTGCCCAAATTCGCGGCAAAATATGGGACAAAGCCGTTACGTACATGCTATATTTAAAAATGAATTACGACGCTGTTTATCGATGAATATGACTGAAAGTTGGTACACAGTTAGAGAAAAGGTCATTTTAGATTATGTCAAGCGACAAAACTCGTGCGATTACCAGAAGACCGTTAAAAATATATTTTTGCTCTTTGGAGTAAAATATTTCTAAAACTACCGGGCGTGGAGGTTTTGTCGCTGACAAGGTAATACATGAACATTTCTTCTTTTTGGTTGTAAAATTTCATATGAATATGACGAGTACTTTTCCCGTATTTTTTCAAAACACCATCCCAAGTTTCAACCTTTTAATCCACTTATTACGCAAGATACAACCAAAGATCGAAAAAAAATTGCCGAAAAAGCGTCCCATATTTTCGCGTTTTTTTTTCCTCTTTGCGGATCATCCAAATAAATGACACCTTTGAAACTGCATAACTTGTTTATTTATGAATCGATTTTCAAAATTCAAAAACATTTTTAATCAGTGGAGATAGAGCTTTGACATTAGACAAAATTTTTTCTCAAAAAGAGAAGAAGACATTTTTCATAGTCATTGCTACATTTTTCTCATTCCCACTTCTTTTGTACATCATAATATTTGAACAAAAATGTTTGCTATAGTTAAAGTATATTCACACTGTGTTGAAGTACTCGTTTAGCAGAAACAGATATTTATAGCAAGAACGAACAGATTTTGTGTTTGAGTGAAATAAATCTAGTTTTGTATAGGGAATGAGATTAGCGGAAGAGTAGCGTCCCTTGATTGGACGTCACCGGCGAAGAAGGTATTAAAGAGAGAACGTCATTATGGTTCGCGCATACGTCTCTCGTCCTCGCTTCCTGTGAAACCGCGCGGTTAGTTAAATAGTTTCTCAGCGATCTTTAAGTTGACGTTCTCTCTGTAAGGTGACGTCCAATCAAGGGACGCTACTCTTCCGCTAATCTCATTCCCTATAGCAGGTTGGGTGTGACAGTGGAAAAGTCTGTCGACAATAATTCAGCGGAAGGACCTTAAGTCAAGTTAGTCAGAACAGTGAGTGGAGCAGGCACATTTGTTGATAATAACAGGGGCAGCGTGGCTCAGCGGTACGGTCTTTGCTTCGTACCCAAAAGGTAACGAGTTCGATCACCCGCCGCCTCGTTGTGTGTCCTTGAGCAAGTCACCTAGCCCTAGCTCACTTTGCGGCGCTGCACTGCGGCTGACGCCTGGGTTATTCCAGTCTTCCCTTGGAATAGACCCTAAAGACAAATTTCCCCTTGGGGATGATGAATAAAGGGAATTTTTTTCGCGGAGACGGGGGCTCGAACCCACAACCCTACTACTGATACGGCACCTCCTCCGCCTAGCCGCGAGAAGAGGACGCTATAATTCAGTCGACGCCATCCACCGTCAAGAAAATCAATTTTTTTTGGGGTGGTTTCAAGGAGCTTGATTTCAATACGCCTTCAACCAGTTTAGTATTAAAATTTTATTTACTCTTACCAGTATATTTGTTCATATTTTTTCCCCATCCACTCCATCTCCCTCTCATGTGCATTTCCAGCTGTGACGTTCATCGTAAGTCCTTTGATTGGGATGGTCAGTGATAGGATCACTTCTCGTATGGGCAAAAGGAGACCCGTCATGCTGGTCGGTACAGCCCTGTTGTGGTAAGTAGAACTCTTTGTTTAAAAAAAAAATCATGAGAGCATTAATCCTCTTCGTTGGTATCTAGTCCACTCGACGTCTCAAGGCTTTGCTACTACAGAATCCGGCGAATGGAGTTGGTACCAATTAAACATTTTTTTATTGAGATTTTCTATAGCGCAATATCCACTAAATGTGCTCAAAGTGCTTTTCAAGGGGTCCCTGGTCAACAGCAACATTAAACATGTAGGACGGGACATGACGCCTGTTAGGCGATATTACAATTATTTTTCGGACAAAGACAACGCTGTTAACGGCCAGGTACTCATTTTACACTTGGGTACGGTGAGAGAAAGTGAGAAAAGAGCATTTTCCAAGGACTCAACTATGCGTCGAGCGCGAGGCTCGAATCCAGGACCTTCCGATCCGAAAGCGAGTGTCATACCACTAGACCACATAGCCGCACAACCAGTCAATAACTGCCGTACTCTAGAGAAGAAAAAAAAAACTCGTAATTTAAAGATTTTGCCAGAAAACCCGTCCTGCAAATATCGATCGATTTAAATGACCCTCATCTTGGCAAAAACTCTCAAACATGGGACTTCGCAAAAATAGTGTTTTATTTAAAGAGAGGATTTTGTGTTTATGTTCTCTTCCTATATATATATATATATAAATATTATATATATAATTATATATTTATATATATAATTATATATATATTATATATATATATATAAATATATATATATCGTCAGGGAGGGAATGGGGCGGGGAGGGGGGGGGGGGGGGAGATACAGGGGTTATGTTTTTCATTCAATTATTTGAGTAGTTTCACCATTTTCTTGTTTCTTGTGTTGTGTGTGTGTGTGTGTGTTGTGTGTGTGTGTGTTAGTGTGTGTTAGTCATGAGACCATCATAAAACCAGTGTACTATAATATGTTTTCCTGAGATATTGTTAGGGAAAATTTTGCTATCTTTAGTATTTATAATGACTATATTTTATCTTCCTTTGATTTTTCTCTTCAAACATAAGGGGGTATTTTTACGAGCTTTATAACACTATTTTTGTGGGGGGAAAAACAAGACAGATTATAGATAGTTCGAAGATGACGTCACTCAGGTCTTTGTTATTGCTTTTTGCCATCCGCGTTTATGAGTAATGCTCACCGAACTGTATTAACCTTACTATAAACGTTCATGGATACACACAGTTTTGTGTGTTGATCCGTTATACTTCCGGATGGCAATGTTATGAGTTTCTTAGCCAAGCGCATACTATCTATATTCTCCATTTTAGCAATAGTAAAGACAAGAGTCTCCAGCATTATTGTGTCGGTTACCAGGCTTTTGTTAAATCCTGTCACGTATTTCTGACCTCATCCCCATATAATGATTTCCTCGGAAAGTCTGATAATTTGGCCATTCTAACAAAGCTGTGTTTCTGTATTAATTGGATTTTTTCATATATTATTTCTCCTTGTCTTTTTTTTTGCAGTGCTGGTCTTTTAGGCATGGCCGTGAGTGCTCAAGAGATCAATGTGTGAGTCAGGCATTTGTATTTATTATGATCCTCACATCTTTATGATGACTTGTCTATGATTTTGAACCCACCCACTCACCCTCCACTCTCTCTCTCTCTCTCTCTCTCTCTCTCTCATTTACTTTCTCTCTCTCTATCTATCTATCTATCTAAATATCTATCTATCTATCTATCTATCTATCTTCCTGCTTTAGAAATAAGATTGCTAGTTCTGATATTTATTTATCTATCTATCTACTTATCTATCCATCCATCTATCCATCTATCTATCGATCTATCTATCAATCTGTCTGTCTGTCTATCTATTTATTTATTTACTTATTTATTTATCTACATATCTATCTATCTACCAACATACCTACCTATATTTATTTCTATATATCTTTTTTTTCTATCATCCAACTATCTGTCTGTGTATGCATCTATCTATTTACCTTCATAGCCACTAGATTCTGTGTGTTTTAACTCCTGAAGCATGACAAAACAAGAATGTCTTCAATCCTTTTCGAGATTGACACCCGTATGATTATTTATCACAACGGAGTGTCTATCCGTCCGTAAGGACATATTCTTATAAAGTGTCTATCCGACCTTCAGTGCTATTATGCACTTGAGGGAGACCGGGTAAAAAAGACGTGCAGCTATCCACTTTCTAAAATTGTTGTTGTTAAACGACTTTTCGGCACGTTTCAGGTTTGTGTAATAATAATAGAGCTGTTATTCTCCAGTTGAGAGTTGGCTTCGATAAATGATAAATGATTAACCATTTAGAGCCATATGGCACGTAGAGCTGGTGGTTATCGCCGACTCTGTGACGCTAAACACACGAGCAGCAATTACTTGCTTGCTACCATTTGGATATAAAGCTAGTTTATCAGAAAGTACTTTCCGCCAAAGTTGACAGCCCCATCTATTGGGTTAACAGCGGGGTCACACCAAAAATTTCGAATGCACCCGAAATTTATAACGGTTCCTCTGTTTGTAAGGCGAATCTTCAACCACTGAGCCTTATATATATGAAGGATCTCCACTAGTTACTCCTTTTTTTTGCATTGATTTATTTCATTTTGTGAAACGTCCATTGATGAGATTCCAAAAGAAGCAGATAAATATGGAAAGGAAGCTTCAATTTAATAAACAAATACAAATAATGTGAACGTTTAGGGTTTTCCCTTTGCCAACAAAACACGATGAATGAAACAAAGGGACAAAGCTTCGGTCTTCAGTGTTTTATTCATTGTTTTTGTTGACAAAAGGAACGTCTACATTTTCTCTCTCTCTCGTTAATTGAATTGAAGCTTCCATTCGATTTGACTGTAGTTGTTTCATTTCTTCGACCTTCGTGGAGCAATGTTTGCATTATCCAGTAATCTTCCAAAGAGACGTGGCTTTTTTCTAATCATGCTGCATTCACATCTTCAAATATCCTCAACGTGTTATCGTGTCGCCATACAATCTATCGATCAGCTTCGAGGTCGGAGGAACAGTCGGGTCAAATGGACAGTCTTTATGGAGTTTTTGTGTTGAATGTGTGTCGGTTCGCGTGTGTTTGTATGTGTATGTGTGTGTTAGTGCGAAAATGTGTGTAAGTGTTTGCATTGATAGAGAGAGTTTGTGAGTAAATGAATTTGTGTGAGAGAGAGTGAATAAATGAATGTGTGTGTGTATGTATGTATGAGAGAAGGAGAGAGAGAGAGAGAGAGAGAGAGAGAGAGAGAGTTCTTGTAGGGTGCCTCCCTTTGGTGTCAATACGATAAGTGAAAAATTCCAACGAAGGGTCGTTGACCAGAGAAGTTCATTTTCTCTCCATAATTACGAAGTGTCAAATTTTTTATACAAGCATCTTCCTACAAGTTATTATGTTCGTTTGTGTGTTTTTGTTTGTTTGTTTTTTATTTGTTTGGTAGGGGTTCTTTTGTTTTTCTTGTTTGTTTATTTGTTGTTTTTGTTTTGTTTTGTTGTATTATTATTTTTATTGGGTTTTTTTTTTTTGGGGGGGGGGGGTTGTATTTGATTTTTTTTTTTTTTGGGGGGGGGGGGCGGTCTTTTTAGTGTAGTAGCCATTTACGGTTGTTTTGTTTGTTTGTGTTTATTTAACCACGAAAGATTTATCTCCTTTAATTTAATATAACTTATTTTAATTTTTTTTTTCATTTCGTTTTATCTTATTTTAATGAAGCGGTCGGGTCAAAAGGTCGAGGTGGAAAGAAAATAAATTAGCAGTTTCGTGTATTTATTTATTTTTATTTATTTATATTTTTGATCGTTTTGTGTGATTGAGGCAAGATGGCCGAGTGGTGTTAGACATAGAACTGCATCCTTGGTCATTGGGGTTCAGTTTTGACATTTCCGTTTCATTATTCTTGGTCAAGATCTTCAATTCCATTCCTCCTCCTCCTCCTCCTCCACCTCCTCCTCCTCCTCCTCCTCCTCCTCCTTCTCCTCCTTCTTCTTCTTCTTCTTCTTCAATTTCGTCGTCTTCTTCTTCTTCTTCTTCTTCTTCTTCTTCTTCTTCTTCTTCTTCTCCTCCTCCTCCCTCCTCCTCCTCCTCCTCCTCCTCCTCCTCCTCCTCTCTCCTCCTTCTTCTTCTTCTTCTTCTTCTTCTTCTTCTTCTTCTTCTTCTTCTTCTTCTTCTTCTTCTTTCTTCTTCTTCTTCTTCTTCTTCTTTCTCTTCTTCTTCTTCTTTCTTCTTCTTCTTCTTCTTCTTCTTCTTCTTCTTTTCTTCTTCTTCTTCTTCTACTTCTCCTCCTCGTCCTCCTCCTCTCCTCCTCTCCTCCTCCTCCTCCTCCTTCTTCTTCTTCTCTCTTCTTCTTCTCCTCCTCCTTCTCTTCTTCTTCTTCTTCTTCTTCTCCTCCTTCTTCTTCTTCTTCTTCTTCTTCTTCTTCTTCTTCTTCTTCTTCTTCTTCTTCTTCTTCTTCTTCTTCTTCTTCTCCTCCTCCTCCTCCTTCTTCGTCTACATTTTAATTTTGAAGATTCTACAGATCACAGTATTTCTTTTTCTTTCATTGGAGATGTGAGACTATTCCATTGTCTCATTGTTGATGGTGTGAACGAGTACAAGTGGGCATGCACTCTTGAGTGGCGAACCATCAACTTGGATGGCTTCCTATTATTTTGTTGAATATCGCCGAATTTCACTTGGTCGTTTTGGCTTTTGCAAAATATGTTTACTTTGTCACGCTTTCTTCTTTGTTGTAGCGATTTAAGATCTAAATAATTTTGTGTGGGTTTTTTTCTTTGCCATTGACAAATCTGAAAAGATGAGTAACAGAGAAGGTAGATGCGTGCCTTCTTGTGTGTATGAAACAACACGATCGAAACATAAGGGAACCCCCCCCCCCCCCACACACACACACACATACACAAAAGTTTTATAAATCAGCTGTACCGACAGGAGATCGAATATTCCAGTCGAGGCAGACTCATTGTTTTGGACCGTTTATTCTTGTATTTTTTTTTCTGCTTTGACGCTTGGGCAGCGTTTCATACCAACTTTTTTCAGATAATTCCCACTTTGTCCCGACATATGTGATTCCTCTTGACATCGTCCGCCCCATGGTGTTCGAATTTTTAACGCGCATCTGTAATATAAATTAAATACTATCTTTTAAATATACACACACAAGTTCGGACTAAAGGCCAGATGTATGGTCTATCTCAATTTATCAAATTAATATATAAAGTGTTGCTATTGGTTCTTGGTTGTATATTTTTACATTTTTGTGCATTTGCATATATATATATATATATATATATATATATATATATATATATATATATATATATATATATATATATATATAGCAGTGATTGGCTAGCTGGGATTGTTAGATCTCGCGGAAAGTAAAGTTGAAATGGATGGTTTGGGATTGAAGAAATGCAAATAATAGACGTTTTGGGGTGCAAATCCTTTGTCAGGAAAACAATAAACAGAGAAACGCGAAAACAAAGAACCAAATGTAGCTTGTGATCTTTTCATTTTCTTCCTCTTATTAGTATTTTTACGATCTCAGTTTCAGACCGTCCTCATCACTCTCTACTCTTTGTGTACTATGTGGTCTAGTGGTATGACACTGGATTTCGGATCGGAAGGTCCTGGGTTCGAGCTTCGCTCGGCGCATAGCTGAGTCCTTAGAGAATGCTCTTTACTCACATTCTCTCACCGTACCCAGGTGTAACATGAGTACCTGGCCGTTTACAGCGTTGTCTCTGTCCGAAAAATTGCAATCGCCTAAAAGGTGTCATTTCCCGTCATACATGTTAAATGTTGCTGTTGGCCAGGGACCCCTTGTAAAGCGCTTTGAGCACGTATAGTGGATATTGTTCTATATAAAAAGCTCAATTTACTTGTCTTTACAATATTATATTTTTAAAATGTTTTCTCTCCTTCAGACGGTCATCGCATGCCACAGTCAATCCTGGAGATAATAGCACAAAGCCGGCCCTATTCGGTAAAGGGGATGAAGTGAGTACTATTCTGTCCACAAGAGATGAAGTGACTTTCCGGATAGCTCATACGGTGGAGTCACGCTCTCACCGGCCAGGCGGAGTTGTCGTACCAATAAGGTCGCGGGTTCAAACCCCCATCACCGCCGCGAAAAAAAATATTATTCTCTATTGTCTTCTGGTACTTCCCTACTCACTTCATCTCTTGTTGTTACCAACATAAGTGCCTGCTCCACTCACTTTTCTGAATTACAATTCTGTGTCGTATTATGAAACAAACAAAAAAACTTATTTTAAATTTTTGGCTAGGAAACTCGTCCTTTAAAATATCGATCCTCCCATAGCGGGCAGGGAGGTACTTGCTCGGTGTCTTCTATCCTCCTGTATCTGTTTTCCAACATGCTTTCTGTCCTTGTATTGAGATTACTTAGTTTTGTCCTGACCCTAGCCGGAGTCCTTGGCTGGGAGGGAAATAGTCGATCAAATGTATAGTTATAGTTTTGGGAGATGCTATTTTTTCCCTTGTAAATCATCTCTCTGTTATGTACTGTTTCTTTTTTTAACATATGATTTGTAAACATTTGAGTGTATTCCTCGTAGTTGGATTCTTGTTGGTGTCTGGATAAGACTTTAAGGCGATCTCAAACAAAGTACATTGACGGTATGTTCTTAGAATCTACTGTTGTTCCCTATCTGATCCAATTCCCCTTTGTCTTCCCTTTTCTTGGATGCTTTATTGTAATTCTAGAACGTTTTACTATCCCATCTTCTTCCTTTTTACTGGCACTGATATGACCTTAATGTGCTGCAATCGCCGTAAAACCCTTGAAAACACTCAAAACAAAAATATCGATCGACTAAAATGACCATCATCTTGTCAAAAACTCTCAACCCTGGGACTTCAAGGACCTCTATGTCTACTTCAAGGACCTCTATGTCTACTTCAAGGACCTCTATGTCTACTTCAATGACCACTATGTCTACTTCAAGGACATCTATGTCTACTTCAAGGACATCTATGACTACTTCAAGGACCTCTATGTCTACTTCAAGGACATCTATGACTACTTCAAGGACCTCTATGACTACTTTAAGGAAGTCCCACGTTTGAGAGGTCATTTTAATAGATCGATATTTGAAGAACAATTTTTCTGGTCAAAATCGGTGGTAATGGTTACTATGATGATATGGACCGAAGCAAATGGAGGAAGATTTAGCAATGACTATCCCACACAAATCTTTGGGCCTCTTTTTCGCTTACGAAGTGCCCGAATTCGCGTCAAAATATGGGACGAAGCCGTTTCGTATATGCTATTTTAAAAAATTAATTACGACGCTGTTTATCGATGAATATGACTGAAAGTTGACACACAGTTAGAAAAAAGGTCATTTTAGATTATGTCAAGCGACAAAACTCGTGCGATTACCAGAAGACCGTTAAAAATAGATTTTTATTCTTTGGAGTAAAATATTTCTAAAACTACCGGGCGTGGAGGTTTTGTCGCTAACAAGGTAATACAAGAAGATTTCTTCTTTTTGGTTGTAAAATTTCATATGAATATGACGAGTACTTTTCGCGTATTTTACAAAACACCATCCTAATTTGCTCTTCAAGTTTCAATCTTTTAATTCACTTATTACGCAAGATACAACCAAAGGTCGAAAAAAAATGCCGAAAAAGCGTCCCATATTTTCGCGTTTTTTTCCTCTTTGCGGGTCATCCAAATAAATTACACCTTTGAAACAGCATAACTTGTTTATATATGAATGGATTTTCAAAATTCAAAAACATTTTTACTCAGTGGAGATAGGGCTTTGATTTTAGACAAAAATTTTCCTCAAAAAGAGTAAAAAACATTTTTCATAGTCATTGCTAGAAGATTGTTCAGGCCTCATGCGCATTCCTGGCTCTGAGAGAATTAAAGTTAAAGTAAGGTTAATTATGTCTTAACTCACTCAATCCTAGAGATAAAACATAGATAGTTTTATTCAACCTTTCATTAACTTGCAAAAAAGTAAAAAACATTAACGTTGATACTACGCCTATAATTTGTCTCAGAAAAAATGTAATAAATAGGCATGGGTAAAAGTAGCCCGGATAAACTACGGATATAGTCGGTGTTTGGGTTAAGTGAACTAAGGCAATGGGTCACATAATTTCCTTGTTAATGGGTTTGTTGTGTTTTTTTTCTCCTTGTGGCTTTAGGCGCACTGTGATGTGGACCTTGTAGAGAAACGTTGTCGGCCCTTTAGACACAGCAACTCAACGCTGCCTAGCCGTCCGGACGATGACGAATCTAGCAGTTTGTCTGGGCATTCCCAAGGGGTCATCATACCTCGTCTCAACGACCAGTCCAAGAACAAGAACGAAGAAACTTCTGGACATTTGGGTAAGTTTGTTTGTTCTCGCGATCATACTGGTAGTTCATCCACAAACGTATTTTTTTAAAACATTTTAACTCGAAAATGTTTACTTGAATTATCCAGGAACAGAATTGCTGTGTGGATAAGGCATCGCACCCGCCCCCCCCCCCCAGGGACTTGGGTTCGATCCCCATGTTCAATAATGCTCAACTTAATCACTTGGTTGTTTGGGGGGTTTTGGGTTGTTGTTTTTGGTTTTTGTTTTGTTTTTTTTTCTTTCTTTCTTTTTGTTAGTTTTGTTTTGTTTTTGTTAGTTTGGGGTTTTTCGTTTTCGTTTTGTTTTTGTCTTTTGTTGTTTTGGGGTGGGGGGGGTATTTTTGTTATTTGTTCTTGTCTTTTGTTGTTTGTATATTTTTTTAAAAAATTGTTTTGCTTTTTCGTGTTATCATTCATCTGGATAAAATTGCAAACATGGCCTCTCTCAGAAAAAAGCAACAATGTTAAATGTTGCTGTTGGTCAGGGTCCCCTTGTAAAGCGCTTTGAGCACGTTTAGTGGATATTGCGCTATATATAAAGCTCTATTAAAGCTCTATTAAAATTCGAGTCGATCATTGACGCTGCTCTCTTTGTAAAAACAGAAAGGTATCATCAACTAAGATGCCAAATCAGAGTAAAATCGCAATCATAATGAAATCCTCTTGATATCCAGACCTTCTTCCTTGAATTTTTTTTTGAAATCGTAATTTTTAGGAGATGAAATCTGTACTCGTTATGGTTAACTTTAAAAATCAACATTTTACCCTCGCAAGGATTAAATAACACTTCAAAATCCTTAAAATTATATAGTCTGGCATCAACTTTCATTTCCAATAAGTTTTAATGACTTAGAAATGCTTCTGAAATAGGAGCCAAAATTTCGTAATTCTACAAATATTTTCGTATTCTACAAATATTTGCTGGGTGATGTTTTGTTGATACAGAAGAAACCCGAAACGTCCATTTTATCTGTTTTCGTACATTAAATTTAAGCTTACATTCAATTTCACATTGTTATTTATATAAATATTTTCGGAAATGTAGGAAGGTCTAAATTCTGGATAAGACGCTCTCACAGCCTTTGCTTTATTATTTTTATGTTTCACGGTATATCGTAAAATCATCATTGTTCATATGTAAATAAAAACCTGAGGCTAAAACGTTTCGTTCTGATGTATATACGTGCATATGTTTATATATACACCGGTTGTCACGTATAGTAATGAAGACGTAAATGATACAATATGAAGTGCATAGCGGATGCTGAATCCGTTTAAATGCGCTATCTATATCGTTGTTTCACTCTTTTCTTGTATTGTGTTTTTTGTTTTTGTTTGTTTTGGGTTTGTTTTTTGTTTTTTTGTATTAAAGCTATTTTTGCAACACGTTTACAGTTTTCACACTACGTAATTTAAGTGTTTCCCTACTTAACTAAAAATAAATAAATTATCCTTTATTTCTCTCCCCCCCCCCCCCCCCCCCCCCCCCCCCCCCCCTCTTTTATAAATTACCAGGTATGTACATTGTATTCTTCTTGCTGGTCCTCTCATCACAAGCCACCGTAGCTGTACCCTTCAATGCCTTAGTAGCGGACAAGTCACATCCTACTCAGAGAGGTAAGAGTTTGGGGAGTTTCAAAATTATGCCTACGTATATTTAAAAAGAATCTCAAGACACATCTTTACTGTATTTGCTTTTATTGACACTATGAATCCTTGATTTGGCGATGAATTCATTGCATTTTTAAATTTTTCTTTTTTTTTTTCTTTTTCTTTTTTTTTTTTCACTCAAAATTGATAATTTATATTGTAAAGTGCCCAGAGCTTGTGTTTTACACGAGAATGAGCGCTGTATAATTATGTATTATTATTATTATTATTATTATTATTATTATTATTATTATTATTATTATTATTATTATTTTATCATTATTATTATTATTATTATTATTATTATTATTATTATTATTATTATATTAACCAGTTACAGCCGCACTGTGGATAAACTCGTACTTAAAGATTAGACCAGAAAAAATCGTTCTTCAAATATCGATCGATTTAAATGACCCTCATTGTAACCCAAAAAAACAACTCTCAAACCTGGGACCCCGCCAAGTCCGAAGTTTGAGAGTTTTTACCTAGATGAGAGTCATCTAAATCGATCGATAGTTGAAGCATAGGGATCTGGTGTAGCACCAGGTTGCTACGCTTACGCAGACAATTTTGACCAATTTGTGACCCATCGCCTCAAAACGGCATTATGTCGGAACGAATCATATGCTTAAAAGCCGAATTAAATGTTAAACTGGTCAAAAATATAAATTGTTGGCATTAGCACCCTAAAATATGGTATCCATTCTCCTCAATAAATTATACAAACTCAACACAAGTCTGATATTTCTGTTTATAATTTAAATTTTCAACATCTTAACCAACCCGACTTAATACCGTTTTGAGGCGAAGGGTCACATGTGTCCACAGAAAAGTAATTGGGTAGCTAGATCTGTTAGATCGGGCAGATTGTGTAACAGATTAGCGTCCTAAATAAAGGATAACAAGTATTTGTTAAAGTCTGTTTAAAGCAACAGAAAGCGGAATAAATTCCTGCTTTATGGGCCTAATGACTCCAAGGAATTACTATATATTTTTATTAGAATAACGGGCGTAGAAAATTGATACTTTCCAAATCTGCTGAATCCTGTTTAATGTGACAATACTAATTCAAGAGTGAAAATGGAGAGGCTTCGTATGAGAACAAAACAGAATATGGACGTTTCGGGTACAAACACTTCGTCAGCACAACGATACACAAATAAACGTTGAAAACTAATAAAATATAATGAAAAAAAATATTTGTTTTCCACGTTTATTTGTGTATTGTTGTGCTGACTAAGGGTTTGTACCCGAAACGTCCATTGTCTGTTTTGTTCCCATACGAAGCCTCTCCATTTTCACTCTTTCGTTAGTATTTTACGATCACCGGCATCAGGCAGCCCCTACCGTTTTCTACTTTTGAATGTGACAATAAAACTCTTTTTTTTTTGCACAGGTTTTAACTCTGGGATAATGGGTGCCATGATCTTGCTTGGAAACGTATCAGGGGCACTGGCGGGAATCAGTTTTACGGTAAGTCAACTTTTCAGAGTTTTATTGCATTGAAGTCAATTGAAAATGTATTGATTAAATGTGACCCATCGTCTCAAAACGGTATTATGTCGGAACGAACGCGATGCTTAAAAGCCGAATTAAATGTTGAACTAGTCAAAAATATGAATTGTTGGCATTAGCATCCTAGAATATGTTATCCATTCTCCTCAATAAAACATACAAACTCAACACAAGTCTGATATTTCTGATTATAAATTCGATTTTCAACATCTTAACCAACCCGACTTAATACCGTTTTGAGGCGAAGGGTCACAAATGATGGCATTTCCGTTGTAATGCCTTTGCGACGAGTAAAAGATTACCTCCACTGACATTCGAACCATGACATTCAGATAAAAGCTAGTAATTTTTTAATTACCCTCTTTGATCTCCTAAGATTGACCTAAAAACGTTGTGATGGAAATAAACAAGTATAAAATGCTATTTAAAGACCAATAGTACACAAAACCAATACTATTGTTTTTATGACTAAATCGTGAAATAAATAACAATGTGAAATTGAATGTAAGATTCAATTTAATATACGAAAAGTATAAAAATGGACATTTCGGGTTTCCCCTTTATCAACAAAACAGGATGAATGAAACACTACTGACGAATGAGATAATATGGTAGTGGCGTTGTTAAGATGAATAAACAAAAGCATTGATGGGGCAGGAAATAGTATGCTTCTAACCTTTTCTCCTCATCTTAACAACGCCATTACCACATTATCTCATTCGTCTGTACTGTTTCATTCATCCTGTTTTGTTGATAACGGTGAAACCCGAAACTTCCATTTTATCTGCTTTTGTATATTAAATTGAAGCTTACATTCAATTTATGACTAAATCGTGGAATGCCTAAATCAAATTAGGGTTACTGTTAGTGTCCTGTTGATTTGTACTCGTGGACCAAGCCTGCCGCAATAATATGATTTTTTCTAACTTCTTAGGTGGTAAATGAAACAAAGGAAATGAAGAAATGTTTCAATTGTAATGGGCTGTGGAACATAAGATAGCATCTCCGTCATCGTCCTTTCCTTCCTTATCTTCTTTTCCATATTTCCCTCCCTCCAACCATCATCATCATCATCATCATCATCATCATCATCATCATCATCATCATTATCATCATCACCATCATCATCATCATCATCATCATCATCGTTATCATCATCACCATTATCATCATCATCATCATCATTATCATCACCATCGTCATCACCATCATCATTAGCAGCAGCAGCAGCAGCTACAACAACAAAAACAACAGCACGCTCTCGAAATTAAATTCTAAACTACAATGCGGTATCTCATCACTGCCACTCGCCACCTCTTCTCCTCGCCTTTTCCTCCTCTTCTTCTCCTCCTCCCCCTCCTCCTCCTCCTCCTTCCTTCCTTTTTTCCTTCTCCTCCTCCTCCTCGTCTTCCTCCTCCTCCTCCTCCTCCTCCTCCTATTCCTCCTCCACCTCTCCCTCCTCCTCCTCTTCCTCTTCCACCTCCTCCTCCTTCTCCTCCTCCTCCTCCTCCTCCTCCTCCTTCATGTTCTTCTCCTTACTCTTTTTCTAATAATTTTGTCATCTTCTATCCTCTATTTCATTGCATTTATTAACAATCCTGAATGCGTTGTCTATTCTAACATTTCATGTATTTCTCCATTCCTTTCCAGCACATCGGTGTGATCGGCATGTATTCCGTCATCATTGGTGTCCTCGTTATTTGCGTCCTTGTCACTACTTTTAGTGTTACAGAAACTGTACCTAAGGGAGATAAACAATTAGAAAAACTCAGTAAGTGATCTCTAAGTCTACCTCTTATTACCAAAGAGAGCAAAACAAATTGGAAAACTCTGAAAGTCCTCTCTTTGGTGGGGTTCCTTCACCTCCCATAGTGGGCAGGGAGGCACTTACTGTGTCTTCTATCCCTCATATATCTGTTTTCCAATTTGCTTTCTTTCTTTGTCTTGGAATGACATTGCTTGGTTTTGTCCTGACCCTGGCCGGATACCCTAGCCGGGAGTTAAACAGTCAAATGTATAGTTAGAGTTTTGGGAGATGATACTTGTTTCCTTGTAAATCATCTCTCTGTTATGCCCTGTATTGTTTTGTTTACATATGATATATACTTTGTAAACATTTGAGCGTATCCCGCTTAGTGGGGACCTGTGCTTGTGTCTGGATGAGACTTTTAGGTGATCTCAAACTAAATACATTGATAGTGTGCTCTTGAAATCAACATCTGTTTCCTATTTGAACCAATTCCCCTTTGTCTTACCTTTTCTTGGGTGCTTTAATTGTAATTCTAGAACTTTTTA
>NC_088364.1:71026127-71028627 GCF_034508935.2 Berghia stephanieae | reverse complement strand
GGGACCCATCTTGGTGCCCATCGCAACACCTGAGATCTGATGGAAAAATACATCATTGAACTCAAAAGTGTTGAGTGTGAGCACAAGTTCGGTGAGCCTCACAATGCTGTTGCTGGAAATCCCTGGTAATGGATGGCGGTCGACGAAATGCCTGATGGCACGCAGTCCGTCAGGATGCGGTATGGATGTGTACAGTGCCTTCACATCCATGGTGAAAATTAGCCGTGGACGTTCATCCTGGAATCGAATTTCGTCAATGACACCAAGAGCATGGTTAGTGTCCTTGATATACGATGGCAGGGTGGGAACTATACGTTGAAATACCGCATCGAGGAACTGCGATACCTTCTCAGTGGGGCACGAGATAGCCGACACAATCGGCCTTCCAGGTGGAGTGTCAGACAATACCCGGATCTTGTGTATCTTAGGGAGCATGTAAAAACATGGATTACCTAGGTCGCTGGGGTCGTGTTTAAGGACCTCTGCTCTACTAGGTAATTCTCCCTGCGATATCAAAGACTGGATTGTCTGGTGGACTCTGGTGTTGTTAGCAAGTGTTGGGTCCGAAGTCACTTTCTCATAAAATATCTGGTCACTCAATTGCCTGTGGCCCTCAGCTCTATAGAGCTCAGCGTCCCAAACAACCACGGCCCCTCCTTTATCAGCCGCTTTGATCACTATATCACGACGTGATCTAAGTGATCGTACGGCAGCCCATTCAAGACGGGTGAAGTTAGACCTCTTGATAGGTGTGGGTCGTAGTGCCTCTATCTGTCTAAGACAAGTCTGGGTAAACAGGTCGAGTGTAGGGGACTTGCCAGGACTAGGAGTCCAGTTTCTTTTACGTCGTGAGAAAGCGGCAAACGGATCCTCAGGGTCACGGTCATAGTCATGGTCACGTTCATCATCTTTGAAGTGATACTTCAAGCGTAAAATACGCATGAAGCGACGTACATCCGACTCAATGCGGGACTGGTCGGACGTTCTTCGCAGTGGGATGAACTTGAGACCTTTCCTTAAGACCGATTCCTCTGCACTGCTCAACTGGATGGTCGGGGGGACAGAAACCACCAGCCGGTGGTTGTTGTGGTTCCTACTGGGGGGGATAGCTCCAACATTATCCATCACGTGGGTGGGTTCGCTGGTGGGTGGGGTGAATTGATCGCTTCCAGACTGGTCCCCGGCTGTTGGAGGGACTCCCAAACCACCAATGGTGACTGGCTGGTTATGGGTGCCATTAAGAGCAGTGGGGCCAGAGGAAGGTTCAATGGGTGAATCCACCGATGGGAGTGTTGCCGAATGGGAAGGGAGGTTATCGTCAAGATGTGTAATTCTGTTAGGAAAGAGAGCATCTAATTTACTGGTTTTGACATAATTTAAGCATGCATGGTAATGTTGATTACATAAATGTATGAATAACCTAATGGCTTTGTAAAGTAAATGATTATGATAAGTACGATGCCTCAAGCATGTGGAGGATGTGTCGATGGTGTGTGTTAATTTGGATATCTGTTTGCGAAGGATGTCTGTAGTAAGTCTAAGTCGTTGCATGGCACACTTGGATTCTAATTCCAGAAACTGGGAGAACTGGGATGAGGTTAGAGAACCTAAAGAAGGGTGGAAATGTGAAACGAATCCTTTAGGGGCCGTGCGTTTCCTAAGGCAGTACATTAAGAAATTCAAGTGGCTGCTAGCTCGAGTTTTATAGAGGGTGGCGTGGGCGAGAGTGTAGCCTACTTGAGATAGGTGGATAGGGAAAGAGGAAAGAAACGTACGAATGTCCCGTAAGGAAGAGCGCAAGAGTTGCTTGGGAGATGTATGAGGCATGGTGAAAATAGGGAAAGAGGGCGAAAGGCTAAAAGGATGAGTAAGGTAATCAATAAGTATAGGTAAACTGGAGAGGCGAGTGAATGAGAGAAAGGAAGGGAGGGATAGACTGTGGTAAGAGAGAGGTAGTGGTTGAAAACGTGGGTGTGGTGAAAAATAATGCTGAGATGTAAATGATAAGGAGAGGGGGGGGGGGGGGGTAGTGTGCTAAAAGAGGTAGACTGGTAGGGGAGAAGAGTGAAAATAAATATAAAAAAATGAGAGGAAGGAAAAGGTGATGATAGTGCAATGTTGGATAAAACTAGATTGATAAACTGAAAAGTATATTTAAAAAGTGCAACATATAGCAGTACAAAAAAACAGAAATAAACACTATACCTACGTAAAGTACTAGGTAACACTGATGGGGACGGTCCAAAAACACGGTATGGCAGCAGAAGTATAATTCAAGTGAATCAACGAAAAAACTCAAATGAATCAAAACGGAAAAGTAGAAAACGGTAAGGGCTGCCTGAAGCCGGTGATCGTAAAATACTAACGAAAGAGTGAAAATGGAAAGGCTTCGTATGGGAACAAAACAGACAATGGACGTTTCGGGTACAAACCCTTCGTCAGCACAACAATACACAAATAAACGTGGAAAACAAATAAAATATAATGGAAAATAACTTGT
>NC_088364.1:71021127-71023627 GCF_034508935.2 Berghia stephanieae | reverse complement strand
CTCTCTCTCTCTCTCTCTCTCTTTTTATATCTCTTTCTCTCTCTCTCTCTCTCTCTCTCTTTCTCTCACATGTTTGTGTTTGTGTGTGTGTGTGTGTGTGCGTGCGTGTGTGTGTGTGTATATTTTACTCTCTCATTCTATCTCTTCCTCTCTAATCCTCTTCTTGATAATTCTTTCCCTGCCCACCGGGCTTCACGTAGTTTCAAAACTGTACTTTCAAATTATAAGCCCGTCTTTAACTTTGGGTATTTGAAATCTTATTTTCTCTATTGAATAAGACAAAAATTTCACATTAATAATTCTTATTTCATTGATTCTTTATTTAAATATAAAAAATTCTTGAAAAAGTGAACAATTGTCGGCATTTTTTTTTTCAGTGTTTTATTTGTTTTAAGAACATCTTGCATAATAATGAATAACTACAAAAGTGATAATTGGATTGTTTCAAAAATTTGTATGTTCATTATTAAATGTATAATCTAAGCTCATGCTAATTTCACTATTCTCGTCAAATTTTCGATGCCCGTATCTAAGGAGTTATCTTTGCCCATTGATTTGACTGTGCGTGAAAACGGTGCCTCACTTCAAAGTCGATTTTCTCAAAACTTGGTTTTCACACTCTCCCTACTTCAAACGGTCATATCTCGGCAATGAATAATCAGAATTGTATAAATTTGGTAACAAATTTTAAAGCATAAAATAAGCTATGATTGGGTACCAAAAACCCAATATTGAAAAATCCGACTTAATGCGGTTTCGAGGCGGAGGGTCACATATAATTAAAATAATGTTATATTATGTGCGGCTATGTGGTCTTGTGGTATGACGTTCGCTTTCGGATCGGAAGGTCCTGGGTTCGAGCCTCGCGCTCGGCGCATAGTTGAGTCCTTGGAAAAGGCTCTTTACTCACATTCTCTCACCGTACTCAGGTGTAAAATGAGTACCTGGCCGTTAACAGCGTTGTCTTTGTCCGAAAAATTGAAATATCGCCTAACAGGCGGCATGTCCCGCCCTACATGTTAAATGTTGCTGTTGACCAGGTACCCCATATAAAACGTTTTGAGCACATTTAGTGGATAGTGCGCTACATAAAGCTCAATTATTTTATTTATTATTATAATCATCTCTACAGATTCTTAGAATTCTGGCTGGGTGACGTCATTCCTCTTCCAAACTGCTGGTCTTCCGCTACTGCTGTGGCATTGTTGTTGTTGCCCTTGCTCATTGCTGCTGCCATCAGGTATTTTAGCCTACATGTTATTTCCGCCATCATCCCCACCACATCCATCAACAAAAATATCATCATCATCATCATCATCATCATCATCATCATCATCATCATCATCATCATCATCACCTTTGTGAGTGGTGCAACAACATAACAATAACAATAATAATAATAATAATAATAATAATAATAATAATAATAATAATAATAATAATAATAATAATAATAATAATAATCATCATCATCATATAATAATAATAAATAATAATAATAATATAATAATAATAATAATAATAATAATAATAATAATAATAATAATAATAATATATATAATGATGATGATGATGATGATAATGATAATAGCAATGATAATAATAATAATAATAATAATAATAATAATAATAATAATAATAATAATAATAATAATAATAATAATAATAATAATAATAATAATAACAACAATGGTATAGATTTATCGTGCGCCAAACATCCCTTCATCGGGAGGGCTCTGGTCACATAACATAGATTAAGCCCTAACACAGTACACGGACAACGCTAATTATACACATCATCAAAAGAAAGCCTGGTCTGAATAAGCATGTCTTCTATCGACGCTTGAAATGCTCTAGTGGAGACGAAGAACGTATCTCAAGTGGTAGCAAATTCCACAACCTCGGACCAGAATGCTGAAATATAGAAATAGCAGATGCACCAAGCAGATACTCAGCAGTTATGCGGCTATGGGGTCTTGTGGTATGACACTCACTTATGGATCGGAAAGTCCTGAGTATAGTTGAGTCCTTGGAAAAGGCTCTTAACTCACATTCTCTCACCGTACTCAGGTGTACCTGACCGTTTACAGCGTTGTTTCTGTCGAAAAAAATGATAATATCGCTTGACAAGGCGTCATGTCTCGTTCTAGATGTTTCATGCTTCTGTTGGTCAGGGCCCCCTTGTAAAGCGCTTTGAGTACTTTAAGTGGATATAGCGCTATTTAACAGCTCAAGTTTAAGATTTAGCAGTTATGCTTTCATATTATAGTTATAGCTAAGAAGCTCAATAAATAAGGAACAGCGATACAATGTCTTCTCTCGTATTCTCAGACAAAACTGCCATCAACTCATGTTTATCAAGGCGTTGACATAACATGATATACAAGGGACATAATCAATACATACATTCATTTATTATACAGTAAAGAGTATGACATGGATTGTCTTTCTTACATTCATTACCATCATCATCATCATCATCATCATCATCATCATCATC
>NC_088364.1:70986127-71018627 GCF_034508935.2 Berghia stephanieae | reverse complement strand
GTTTTTGTTTTTCTTTTTTAATGACATTTTTTTCCTCGACCATGCGATTTGGTGCCATTTCATGTGTTCAGGATAAAATTTTTTTCCCCGCCCATTCTCTGCCTTTTTTTTCTAGCACTGCTCCATACAATCTGTTGATGATCATTGTCAATTCGTGATGATTTTAGTACTGCTGTTTCAGACAAATGTAGACTTATGTTCTTTGGTTTTGTTTGAATGTTTGGAAAAGTATAATCTCTCGTCCGATTCGAAATTCAGTTCCATTTCTAAAGAAGCATCATGATCTATTGTGAAAGACAAGTTGTCATTGTCCACAATGAAAATAGTTTAAGTCAATGGTATTTTAATCAACTTGGAAAAACGTATGGATGTCTAAGCACTTTTCATATTATTTAAAATCAAAATAGGGGCAAATTAATGGCAAAGCATTTTGGTCATAAAAGAGTTAAAGCGTGCCTTGCAAATAAGTGATACTTGCTAGGTGAAGCTATATAAATATAGATAGTTCTAAGTTGACGTCCTTCAAGTCTTTGTTATTGTTTTTTGCCATCCGCCATTATGAGTAATTCTCACTAAACTGTATTAACCAGACTATAAACGTACATGGTTACACACAGTTTTGTGTATTGGTTTGTTATACTTCCGGATGGCAATGTTGTGAACTTCTTAGCCAAGCGCATACTATCTATAGTATTGAAAATAGACTGCAACAGTCTTACATCTTATGGCGTACATCGGCCATTGAAATAAAAGCACTTTTGTCATGATATTTTTTATTCATGAAAACCACTCATTTTGAAATTGTGGTTACTTGGAAACATAAACTAAAAAAAAAAATCACATCAAGAATTAGAACTGAAACTGCAATTATATTTATTATGGAGGTAAACAGTTTGATCTACCTTCTGTATTAAATTGAAGGAATGTGGTGGTTGATAGAGAGGAAAATATTGAGCTCACTTATTCAGTTTTCATTCCACGAGAAAACAAGAACAATGCTTACTTTACTGGTAAGGGTAAACCCAAAATGTATAATATATCATCCATCTTATGTTTTATTGAAGATTTCCACATTTAATTTTTATCGACTGCTGAAATGGAAATAATATGAGCAGTATTCAGGGAACAGTAAAGTTTAAAATGGGTAAATTTAGTTGTTTTCATTATTTTCCGTATCATTAGCTTCAGGCAGCATGATTGTGTCGTCCGGGACTGCTCGTTCGTTAACTTTCTAATCCCAGATTATAGATTGAAACAATTCTTTACTTTAATTTACTTTCTCAACCATGTCCCAACATCCAATAAACTGGGTGGGGTTCCTGACCTCCCAAGGGGGGGGGGGGGGGGTACATACTGTGTCTTCTATCCCCTTATACCTGTTTTCCAACATGCTTTTTGTTTTTGTCTTGGAATGAGATTACTTGGTTTTGTCCTGGCCCTGGCCGGATACCCTGGCTGAGAGGGAAACAGTTAAATGTATAGTTATTGTTTTGGGAGATGATATTTTTTTCCTTGTAAATCATCTCTCTGTTATGTATTATTATATTTCTTGTTTTGAATTTATAGTGTAAACATTTGAATGTATTTCTCTTAGTTGGGACCTGTGCTCGTGTCTGGATGAGACTTTTGGGTGATCTCAAACTAAGTACTTTGATAGTGTGCTGTTGGTATCTACACCAATTCCCTATTTGTACCATTCCCCTTTGTCTTACCATTTCTTGGGTGCTTTAATTGTAATTCTAGAACTTCTTACTATCCCATATTCTCCCTTTTTACTGGCGCTGATATGACCTATATGTGTTGTAAGCGCCGTAAAACCCTAAAAACAAAACAAACATCCAATAAAACTTTAGAATTGTGTTTAGCCATACACGATTACAATATAGTGGTGTAGATGGCTTCTCTGCTTACACATAATATCTCAGGACCTGAATGAAATTTCCATAATTTCCTTTTACATCCAAAATAGAAAATCAGTATTAAAGTAAAGTGATGCAATATTTCAACTATAGATAGTTCGAAGATGACGTCACTCAGGTCTTTGTTATTGTTTTTTGCCATCGGCGTTTATGAGTAATGCTCACTGAACTGTATTAACCCGACTGTAAACGTTCATGGATACACACAGTTTTGTGTGTTGGTCCGTTATACTTCTGGATGGCAATGTTATGAGCTTCTTAGCCAAGCGCATACTATCTATACATGATAGAATAAGTCGTGTTAAATTACTTTCATAAGTAAGACAAAAGCTTTCTATATAAAATAGTTTTCGTTGAAGCCTAATATAGTGATAGTCAATTTTCTATTGTGGGATAGCATATTATTAATTTGACCCTGGCTGACTTTAAGGAGAGGTCCAGTTCGGATGTTTATCGTCGGTTCTCAATATGTCAAGTCCTGAATCCTGAATACTTGCAATGATTTTACTCATCAATTTTACTCATTATCCGTTCACTTACACTTAACATAATTACTAACCAATGAGTAATGTGCCAAAATTATTTTGACTTGCTTATATTTTACAATTATTTCAAATTATGACATGTTAAAAAATGCTTAAAAATTATGACAAAATGAATTTTTACAGAAAGTAGATCTATGGCTCTATCGGGTTTTAAATCTTCTTAATTTTTTTTTTTTTAATTCTTTGAAAAACTGTTTAAATCATATTCCATATAACAATGGCTTGTGTCAGAGTTACGTGATATTTTTTAATTGTGTCATATTTTCCTTGAAAACCATTGTGTAATGTTATTGCTATGTGATATAAACAATTGCGAACAGTATTGCTTGTTGAAATGAGTAACATTATTCATCATCTGCTTCTATGTTATCTAAATAAAATATTTGTGGTGGGTGGGAGATTATTGGCCTTCTTAAGCTGGTGGAATCTCCATCAGTCCATGGTCAGTCCATGGTCTTGTCACTTCTATTCCCTGTATCATGTGTCCTTTCCATGTGGCTTTGTATACATGTTCCCGAATCAAATCGTGTGGTTTTACCTAGGCCATGTCTGGAGCCTTTTGCCAAGAGGTAAACACTAAATATATTATTCTTTTTTTTTCTTTTTTTTTTTTTGTGAGAATGCTTTTTTTTCCCATGTTCATCATCTCTCCATAAAAAATTGACATCTTTTTTATTAATCTTGAACCATCTTAGTGCATCTTTTTAGGCAGAGGCAGTGCAGCCGTGTTAATTTGGGAGTTTAAAGAGGTTTCAGACTAGCTGCGAAGTAAGTACTCTACCAACTGAGCTATTCATAGCGACTCCTTACAGAAAAATAAGCCTGGGCCAAGGCTGTGTGTTCCCTGGCCTGGGCTAGATTGAGCTGTATCAAAAGTCAACAGTCTTTGGTGATACGTATATTATATCTCTCTCTCTCTCTCTCTCTCTCTCTCTCTCTCTCTCTCTCTCACTCTCTCTCTCTCTCTTTCTCTCTTCACTCCTCTCTTCATTCTCCTCTTCTCTTCTTTCTCTCTCTTCTTCTCTCTCTCTCTCTCTACTCTCTCTCTCTCTTCTCTTTCTCTCTTCTCTTTCTCCTCTCTCTCTCTCTCTCTCTCTCTCTCTCTTCTTTCTCTCTTTCTTTCTCTCTCTCTCTCTCTCTCTTCTCTCTTCTCTCTCTTTCTCTCTTCTTCTTTCTCTCTTCTCTCTTCTCTCTCTCTTCTCTCTCTCTCTCTTCTCTCTCTCTCTCCTCTCTCTCTCTTCTCTTTCTTCTTTCTTTCTTTCTTCTTCTCTCTTCTTCTCTCTTCTTCTTTCTTTCTCTCTCTTCTTCTCTTCTTCTCTTTCTCTTTTCTCTCTTCTTTCTCTCTTTCTCTCTTCTCTTTTTCTTTCTCTCTTTCTCTCTTTCTTTCTTTCTTTCTTTCTTTCTTTCTTTCTTTCTTTCTTTCTTTGAGATATCGATATATTATATTCAATCAAAATAACATTGATTTTATTCTAAATTGATTGAAGCTGATATTGAGGTTTAAAATTTTCTAGCAGAGCAGGAAACAAATCGCCAAAGTTAAACGCGGTGGTGTTGTTGTTGTTGTTATTATTATTATTATTATTATTATTATTATTATTATTATTATTATTATTATTATTATTATTATTATTATTATTATTATTATTATTATTATTATTATTATTTAAAGGATACCTTATGCCTAAAATATACAATATATTATTTCAATAAAACATACAATGAAATGACCAGACATTTTCCCCAAAGCATATCCAATGTGAATTGATTACTTACTGTATTTGATTAATTGTTTTAATTTCCACCTTGTGTTTTTCATTGTTGCCTTGATGTAGTGTTCATTTTATCCATTTTGCCTCAATTCCTACCAACTGTTTTATTCAATATTATTTGGCCCGTATTAATGACAAGTGGGCTACCCCGCAGTAAAAAATAAGGTTTCCAAAAAACTTATTTGGACGCCATTACACCATTTGACCTCTTTCATTTAAAGGTTATTCGTGTTTGGAGATGGTGTGCAGAGCGTAACTTGGCCTAGACATGGTTTTTTGTTTTGTTTTTTTATATGAAGGAAAGTGAACTTGTGAGTTTTGAAGAAAAAAAATGAGATAGCCCCCTCGTCTTTAATACTGCCCGTTTGTGATCGACATGTGTCCTTTTTCCATTTTTAAAATATCAGTGTTCAAATTATCCAATTCTAATTCTATATACTAAACGTTTCTTTTCCTTCCTTTTTCCGATGCTCAATTCATCCATAAATCTAAAATAAAACTTTTATTTTATTTTTGAATAATGTTTTCTAAATTTTAAATGAATCTAATTAAAAGAGAATATTTTAAAGATGTTATGATTAAAATTTGCGCAATTCAAAAAAATTAGATGTGTTTATGGCTTTGTTTCTTTTGGAGCTTTTGAAGTAGGTCATTGGGTCGGGTCTTCTGACTATTGCTGTGTCTTCTATCCCCCTATCTCTGTTTTCCCTTCTCACGTTGATCTTTATTCTGGATTGACATACGTGTCTCCCTATTTTTTTGTCCTTGTCGTGACATAGATCCTTAATTGAGAGGGAGGCAATTAAATACTTTTTTTCTCTTTTTTAAGAGATGATACGTTTCCTTGTAAATCATCTCTCTATTACGTACTATCATTGTTTTTAGTTTTTTAATATATTGGACTTTGTAAACATATTTGAATAATTCTTCAGAGCAAAATCCTTTGCTTGTGCCTGGATTGGACTTTGAGGTAATTCAAAATAGGCACATTGATAGATTGCTCACCGAATCTTCTGTCTGTGTGGGGTTCCTCAACTCCCATAGTGGGCAGGGAGGTGCTTTCTGTCTCTTCTATCCCCCTCTATCTGTTTTCCAACTTGTTTTCTGTCTTTGTCTTGGAATGAGATTACTTGGTTTTGTCCTGCCCCTAGCCGGATACCCTGGCTGAGAGTGAGAAGAAAACGGTCAAATGTATAGTTTTGGGAGATTATATTTTCTCCATGTGAATCATCTCTCCGTTATGCACTGTATTATGTTTTGTTTACATATTATGTATGATTTGTAAACATTTGAGTGTATTCCTCTTAGTGGGGACATGTGCTTGTGTCTGGATGAGACTTTTAGGTGATCTCAAACTAAGTACTTTGATAGTGTGCTCTTGGAATCTACATATATATGATCCCTATTTGAACCAATTCCTCTTTGTCTTACCTTTTCTTGGGTGTTTTGATTATAATTCTAGAACTTTTTACTTTCCCATTTTCATCATTTTTTTACTGGCGCTGATATGACCTTACTGTGTTGCAAGCGCCGTAAAACCCGTAAAAACAAAAACAAACGAATCTTCTGTTCCCTATTTGAGCCAGTCCCCTTTGTCTTACTCTTTCTTTGGTATTTTAACTTCAGATCTACAGCTTTTCCTAGTTGGGGTCTTTTGATCTCCCATGATAGTCTATAAATAATAATGTGAAATTGAATGTAAGCTTCGATTTAATTACAAAAACAGATCAAATGAACATTTCAGGTTTCCCCTTTATCAACAAAACAGGATGAATGAAACACCACAGATTACAATCAATTTCACATTATTATTTATTTCTTCGAGCTTCGAGCAGCAACATTTACATGATAGTCTAGGAGGTCACCGTTGTTTCAAGCATCAAATTCAAAAAGATTATTTACAAGAAAAATAAATATTCTCACACATAAAACATGCTCACATCCAGCTGTCTCCATTTCAACGAATGATGCCATTGAGGGCCTATGGTAAAATCAAAAGGCTTACTTTAGGACAAGGATAGATGGCTACGTGGAAAGAAACACCAGACTTGTATTTGTATGAGAATAGAAAAATAGTAAAAATTCTGAGTATTGCCTGTCTTAACAACCGGGCAAGTCTTTAACAGCTGTCCCGAATCAAAAATTAATGTAATTATGTAAACAAAAATCAGAAATAAATTTTCATTGTATCACAGTCTTTATTGATTTTATTATTCTCAACAAATAAACAAACCTAAATTAATGTAGAAAATGTAAGTACAAATTGAAGTTTGACTAAGGGCAATGATTTGTATGTTCAAGATAATACTGATTCCAGTCAACATAACAAAGAAAAGAGAAAAACACATTGGACAGAACAAAGCAGATGTAGCTTTTACGTAGATCATAGAAGCTTTTCAGATCACAAATCAGTAACGATGATGTTGTCATGCATAGTAATATAAAGGTAAATTTAAAGGCTTTGTGATAGGTGGAGTACCATTCTGTACCTTAAACAAAACCCTAAAATTTCATGTCATAAATTGGTCTAAAAACTTGGGAAAGAAAATGGATAGAAACAATAAATCTTAAAGAAAATAGTGCAAAGATTCTCAGTCAGGACACATTATAATTGTGGGTGTTTTTTTCTCTCTATGAGATAATGCTTAAGATACCACTATAATATAACCAGAAAGAACTAAGTAATGATTAAATAGAAAAGGAAATGACGACTTAGAACACCAAAATATAATAGAACTCCAGATTTTTCAATTTTTAAAAATAAGTGCATAGTTTAATTCTGCATTATTTACATATTGGCGTTCTAATCCTCCTTTCATGATTGGAAGCAAATGACAGAGCTGATTCTAAATTATACGATTTTTGCAAATAAGCGGGCTTTCATAGTACACAAAAAGGGTATACTATACACTTGCTAAAGGCAGGATATGTTATGAAGTTAGTTGAATCAATCATTCGTGCAAATTATGACTTTAAAAATAAACTCTGGATTACATTGGTGAATAAGATAATAAATGCTGATTAACCATTTCGTGAAATAAAGTATAAATTACTGGGTAAAATTATGTAATGGAATGAATACTGAAATGTTTCAAAACAATTGTTAAAATAATTAATACTGATATGAGTGGAAAATCCCACGGTATTTTAATTATAAATAAGAATTCTTAAGCTGTAAAAAGTGTCAAAATAAATTTTATTTTCATTTTGGCCATTTCAATACTGAGAGGTTCTATAAATATATATATATATATATATATATATATATATATATATATATATATATATATATATATATATATATATATATATATATATATATATATATATATATATATATATTTCAACAAAATACTGTTTAGGTATTAGTTACATAGGCATGTATGTAATTAATGTTATCGGAAATTCTGATAAAAGTATAGTTTTGATCTTCTTTGGTAAATTACTGTGATAAAAATAAAACATCAATGGACGATAATAGGTATAGAGATTCTTATGTTCACAAAATAAAAACAAAACATGTCACTAAACGTTTTGGACTCAAAATCCTTCCTCGGCTGATAACAAAAACAATAATGAAAGGTAATGTAAAGTTTAGAAATACTTGCATTGTAGAAATGAGAATTGTATATGTGTGCTCTCATTTAACCCTCTCCTTACCGATGATTTTCAGTAATTTCCTAAAATGGAAGGCTTACCCAGCAGAAAATTGATATTTTAAACTCAAAAAGCTCTCTACAAAACAACTTTATGTTCTTATCAATTAAAAAAAGATCATTCTTCAAAGTTTGTGATGTACAAAATAAGTCTGAATAAGAAAAATTGTATACTGTGTCGTAACAAATTATGTGACGATTTTGCTGTAGGTGGTAAGGAAAGGGTTAATATTGCTCTCGGTTTGTTTGTTGATTTGTTGTTACTTTTTGGTTTTTGTTTGTTTTGGATTTATTTGGGGTTTGTTTTGAAGTCTTCTTTCTTTTGTTTTTCGTTCGGGAAGATTTTGATTTCCAAACATTTGTGTGAGCTATTTTTATTGTTCTTCTTTTTCGAAGCTGTTTGGTCCACAACTTCAAATAGTTTAGTAAATCAAGCTACATTAATTCATTTCTATAACTTTCAAGGAGTAGCTGGACCATACTGTAATTTATGGCCATGAAAATGCATTCATAGCCACATAATTGTGATATATGATTTTTTAAAAAGTTGATCTCTGTTTATGAAATGCTGATATATTAAATAATGGATAAATTTGTAATAAATGGTGCTCAATTTAATATAATAGTTAAACAATGAGTTAACTAATAAAAATAATTTCATTTTTCTGACGAGAAAGTTTATGAATCATATCCGTCTTCTAACTTTTTTTAAAATGAACGAGGATATTTAAAAATAAAGTAAGGAAACTAAAAAAACTAAAATGATTATCAAACCCTAAAACATTGTCAGCAAATTTTCAATCATGAGGAAACTTTTTTTAACAGTTTTTATTTTAAACCATACAAAAATTAAGAATACTGAAATATTCATTCCACAGTGCTGTGATGAATAATGTAACATGGGATCGTATGTAAAAGTTGTAATTTAATTTGAACCAAATTTCTCAGCCCAGGCCTTTCTCCAGCATTGCTCTTTAACATTGAATTCACCCCACACACCTGAAAAATATGATAAGATAAAAGTAAAAAGATGTTAATCAAATTAAATTAATTGAAAAATCTGGGAACACGTATTCGTGTAAGATAAGAATCTGTAAAAAATGTTTATGTTAACCCTCTCCTTACCAACTCTAGGAAAATTGTCACATTCGTTACGAGACAACCAACATTTTTCTTATCCAAATTTCTCTTATAAATCATAAAATTTAAAGAAAATGAACATTGTGTTTTGCTTTCAGAAATTATTTATTGCAAGAATTTACTGCTATTTAGATGACTTACTTGACTTAGATGCCTTTCGCGTCTCGACCGAAAGATCGGGTCGCCTTGGCTGTTTCCAGTATTTCCTGTGTGAGGTGTCTCCAATATTGCCGGTCCTCTGCTAGGGTTCTCAGATTTTCAAGGTCCCCTGCCGTTATGAGACTAATGCTTTGTCCAAGTGTTGTGAGGTTTTTGTTTAGGATCACAGGGAGTGTTGTGATCGGTCTTCCTCTGAAAAGGTTCCCGTGTTTTTGGAAGTATCCCGACATGGCTTGGTTTGCTGGTATGTTTTTGTCCCTGCGTAGTATGTGACCGAAAAGTTGCCATCGTTGTTGTAAAATGTCAAGGGAGATTGGTCTTTCTTTTGTGATCTTATAGAGTGATTCATTTGAGATCTTTTTGGGGTATTTGATGTCCAGTACCCTTCTTAGCTGTGTGCGATGGAAGGCATCCAGATGTTCTTCTTCGGATTTTGTCAACGCCCAAGTGCCGCAGTTATACAGAAGTACCGGTTTTACAAGAGCATGGTACAGTTTCAGTTTGGTTTTTCTCTTTATTTTGTCACCTCTAATCCATACATTGGTGAGTTTACTGAGTGCGGCGTTTGATAGCTGTTTTCTTCTTTGTACATCCTCGGTGTCTCCAATTAGTGAGCCGACTTTCTTTGTTCTTTTCCATTCCTCTTTGTTCCTCGATATTGTTGTAAATTCGGTTTTTAGGTATTCGGTATTTAGATAAAAATATATTTTTGTGTTAGTTGAGTGTAAAGTTTTGGGGAAAATCCTGAAAATGGCTGGTAAGGAGAGAGTTAACGAAAAGGGGAAAATGGAAAGGCTTCAGATGGAAACAGTATAATAGACGTCCCGGTGTGCCTAAAAAGTGTTAAAAAATAATCTTGAACTTGGTATTTTGCCCCGGAACTAGAGTGAAGTCGGCAGATAAAGATGATGAAGATATGTTTTGATCTGTTGACAAGATTGGTCGATGGATTGGCGATTGGAATTTTATTTGCCTTATTTTGTTACCTTTTATTTGGTCAAACAATAAAATCATTTCTAAGGAATACAACGCAACTCGTTATTGACTATATATAATTTTCTACAAAAAGTCCATAGTTTGTAGTGTTTCCATCCGAAGCCTTTCCATTTTCAACTTTTCATTTGTAATCCCAGGCTTCAGACAGCCGCGACAGTTCTCTAAACATTTGTATGATAAGATAAGATAAACTTTATGGATCCTGACTGGAAATTATCATAATGTTACACATC
The DNA here is from genome assembly GCF_034508935.2 of Berghia stephanieae. NCBI lineage: Eukaryota > Metazoa > Mollusca > Gastropoda > Nudibranchia > Aeolidiidae > Berghia > Berghia stephanieae. The sequence goes on along the minus strand of NC_088364.1, from coordinate 71,008,207 downwards.
ATTCATCTTTATATAAGCACAGATTTATACACTGAAACTAACTCACTCATTCATTCATCCCCATGACCAGATGAATATCCGGGGTACCTGCAGGATGCAGAGTATGAAACAGTGCCAGATAAAGCATGAAGAAAAATACGAGAAATTATCATCCCAAAAAAAAATCAGCCTACATCGACTGACGATAGTATTTAAGACCTTCTGACTACCTGTCAGAAATGTTCACATTATACAATAAAGGTTATCAAAATAATTGAGATGATTTAATACTAATATTCTTCATTCTTCTTTTCATGTTTAATGTTTGTAATATTTATGCAATACAAAATTATACAACAGAAACGCACACTCATGAAGAATTTAGTCATTAAATCGTCTCAACTATCGGGTAAAGAATGTAATAAATTGTAACACATCGGATTGTTTTTGTTTTTTTTTTGTTTGTTTGTTTTTTTGTTGTTTTTTTTTGGTTTTTAGGGATTTTACGGCGCTTGCGACACATTTAGGTCACTTCAGCGCCACACACACATCAGAATAATCATAATATTATTATTATAAGTGCACTTACTCAACCAGTCACGCTTCATCTTAAAGACTTGGGGGTCAATGTCCTTGCGATTGTTCCACACGGCCATGTTGTGGTTGTCGTGGTATTCACTCACTTGATCATTGGTGTTGTAGCCTGGCATGGTAGAAATACGCAGGAACCTGGACAAATCGTTGTAGTCGTCAGAAGGTGGAGTAAAGTCAGGAGGTTGCAACATGCACGAAGGACGTGCTGGTTCTCTCATTGTCTTCCCGACATCTGGAGACTATTTTTTTAAAATAAGGGAGAGATTTTATTATTAATTAAGCCATTTAAATCATACTACCATAGAGTGGTATTATTAAAAAAATCAAAGTTGCTTTTTTTACATGTAAATGTTGCTGCTCGAAGCTCAAAGAAATTAATAACAATGTGAAAATGAATTTAAGCTTCAGTTTAATATACGAAAACAGATAAAATGGACGTTTCGGTTTCCCCCTTTATGAATGAAATAGGATGAATGATACACGACTCAACGCCACTACCACATTATCTCATTCGTCTGTAGTGTTTCATTCATCCTGTTTTGTTGATAAAGAGGACACCGGAAACGTCCATTTTTATCTGTATTCGTATATTAAATTGAAGCTTACATTCAATTTCACATTGTTATTTTTTTTTTTTCCACGTCATATTTATCCTCCAGGGAAAGAAAATGGTGAAGTCAATTGGATTCAAGAGTCTGATGTCACATCGCCCAGCAACGGCGGCCATCGTGGTTCTAAACAAAGAAAATCGTTACTTTTTATTCTTCATGCTGGCTAGAACGTTTCATATGTCATGTGATCAGAATGAGTGAAAGTCAAAACTTGATCAGATTTATGTTTTTTTCCCTCTGGATACGCTTTTATGCTCGTCGGAGAAATATTTCATAAGGGCGTCCGCCATTGTTCCGATATTTAGAGCCAGTTACTAAGTTACCATGGGAGGGAAGTGGCGTTGCGACTGTTGAAGCGTATTATGACCATTAGTTTAAGCCAGGTTGAATTTGAATTGGTATGTGCTTTAAATATCTACAGTAGTTTGAAATTGTAGATTCTCTGCATGTAATTAATGGTGCAATAAATATTATGAGGAAAATGCAGGAGCATTAAAGCGTCATATAATATGCCTTGCCTTAGTCCAAAAAGTATCGAGCACACTTAAAAACTACAAGATTAAGTACCTACCAACTCTGATATATTTATATATATATATATATATATATATATATATATTATATATATATATATATATATATATATATTATATATATATATATATATATATATAAACATTTAAAAGATAATTAAGATAGTTTGACTTCTACAACGTTGTTATCGAGCGTTGCTCTCATCAGGAAGTATATTATATATATATATATATATATATATATATTATATATATATATATATATATATATATATATATATATAAAGGCAAAAACCATGAAATAATAGTGCTCAACTTTTTGATAAAAGGGGCTATTTATAAACATTTCAAGTATAATTATTATTGTTTAACTTCTACAGTATACTGTTTCATGTCTATAATGACAATCTACTGGAAGTGTGTGTAATAACAATAACGATTACACACACTTCCCGTAGATTGTCATAGACATGAAACAGTACTGTAGAAGTTAAACAATAATAATTATACTTGAAATGTATATATATATATATATATATATATATATATATATATATATATATATATATATATATATATATATATTCTAATTAGAAAAAAATCATCACAATAGTTTAATATTGATATCAATTTTAGGTTTATAGTGAAATCAATTAATGTAGAAAACAATGATTTAAAACATGTTCTGGATAATAATTTGTATTATTTTAAAAATTGAGCAAATGAGAATTCAATTCCATAATCTATGTTTCAGCAATGGTATATATTTTTTTAAAAACAAAAAACGAATCACAAATCTACACATCCATGACCATTCCAATGATAAGATGGAAGTAGAAATATTTCGGAATTATACATTTCATACTCACCAAAGTAAATGAAAATGAAAAGACTTTGAAATTTAACAACACAACCAAGGGATGTGTGAACCCTTAATCAACAACATAAAATAACAACAAAAGAAAAGTTTGTACAAATAAACACGGTGAAAACAAACAAACAAAATGTAGTCAGAATTGTAACAAATTTGTTTTCTCCTCGTGGACGGAGTATGAATGAAATGTAAACACGTAGCATCAGTATATTATGAGAAGAGAGTCCCTTGTGTGTGTTGGAGATGGGAAAGTGTAAAGAGATGAAACGTCTAGAAAGATTATCTTATCATTGGTATTCTTTTTTATTGTTTGTTTCTGGTTCCTTTCTTTTTTCTTTTGGCAAGTATTGGTATTTTCTTGAATTGCTATGTGTATATGTGTATGTGTGTGTGAGTGTGTGTGAGTGTGTGTGTATGTTTGTCTGTATGTGTGTGCGTGTGTGTCTGTGTGTTTGTATGAGTGTGTGTGGATGTGCATGCAAGGGAGTGAAAGTGATTTTTTTAGGGAGCTAACGACGTTTGATCTAAATACAAAATAATAGACAACTTGCTCATCATCTTGTCTTGAGCTCTGGGTTTTCGCTCTTGATTTTTAAAAACATAACGTCTTGTCATCTTGTTATTTACCATTCCTCACAGTCACATATCTATTTATTTTTTAAAACACCATTAATAGAGGATGAAACTCAAGAATAGATATTTATCTCGTAGAAGCTAAAGGTACTTGCATATATTTGTAAAATGACAAATTCATCTAACTTTTTCTGATGCCATATCTGTAATTTGACAAATGTATGTCTTTAGACTTAGACCTTTTAAAAGAAACAACAAAACACAAAACAAAACATGGGCAACGAGATTTATTTTTTATGGATAACTTATTAACTCTCTCCTTACCAGCCATTTTCAAGATTTTCCCCAAAACTTCACACCCAACTAACACAAAAATATATATTATTTATCACTCTGACACAATAGCAGTAAGTTCTTGCGATAAATAATTTCTTTAGCAAAATATGCTCTACAACACACTGTTCATTTTCCTTAAATGTTATGATGTACAAAAGAAATTTGAATAAGAAAAATGTTGGTTGTATCGTAACGAATGTGACGAGTTGGTAAGGAGAAGGTTAATATAAAACACAATTGTTATAAATTAATCTAAAACCATAAACACAAAATCAAGTCACAATATAGTGAACCTTTGGACTCTCAAAGTCTATTTTTGGACAATCTCTGCCTCCTGGAAATTGTGGCACCTCATCCAGTTCCACGCCGTCGTTAGACTTCGAAAATGATTCCATCCCCATTCTCCGTCTTTCTTCCTTAAGAAATTCTAGTCTCTCCATTTTATCTTTTTCCATTTTAGCCTTTTCTATGCACCATTTTCTAAACTCGGCCTCCTGTTCTATACGGGGATTGGCAAGCACCACCGGGTGACTTTTACAGCTTGCATTTAGACACTGACCTGGCATACAGCCACCGGGACATAGTTTACTCTCTGCCATTTTCCAACTCACAAATACTATCCAACCTTAGAGATGATAATATAAGAGAGGTTAAGAATTAATTTGGTTGAACAATGGTTTTATTTTTTATTTCTTTTTTTTTTTAAAGATTAAACGGTTAATCTTCATTTTTTTTAAATGAGGAAGAAAACGAGGAAACGGAGAGAGGACCAACAGGATACAATCATGAGTGAGTGTGTATATTATATATATACTTTTCAAATTTTCACCACTATTAGAACTATATTTTGTTAATTGAATTACAGGATATCAAGGTAATTGGATGAGCGGTTTTTAAATAATATATAATCTGGTAACATCACCTAAAAATTTGGATATCGACGAAAAGATGTCGCAAATTATTGTGGCATTTGCGTGGTTTAATTCTTTAAAGAAGACACTTGTTGCTTAACCATGTCAGACTGTGAACACCTTTATCAAGGAAGAAATTCGAGCAAATGAAAAGCTTTTCTTCAGAGTAAAAATATTCATTTCATAGAGAAAAACAACTGGCCGCCTAAATCACCAACCTGAATCCAATGGATTACACAATTTGAAATTCTTTGACCGAGAAGGTTTATAGTGTTGTAGACATTAAGATTTTATACCTCGGCATCACCTTCTCAAAGGACTTGAAATGGGGGAAACACATTAACAAAAAAAATCTCAAAAGGCAAGCTGCATCCTCGCGTTTCTCCCCCGAAATCTTAGCCACGCCCCAACGTCATGCAAACAAAACGCCTACCTCGCACTTGTGGGATCACAATTGGAATACGGAGCAGTTGCTTGGGACTCCTACCTAAAAGAGGATATTCAAAAACTTGAGAGAGTTCAGAGACAAGGCGCCCGGTTCATAACTGGGAATTATAAGAGCAAAACCCCAGGATGCATGACAAAAATATTAGAAGCAAGAAACCTCATCAGCCTCCAACAAAGAAGAAAAGAAACCCGTCTGTCATTCATGTTCAAGATTATAACAGATCAAATACCATCAATAAAGGTAGACTCCTTTTTCACGCCACGACCAAACAAAAGAAAAATCCGAGCACTCACTTTTGCCAACCACATAACCAAAAACCCCATTGAGAGATACGCCACAAACAATTCGAACTGCTTCAAAGTCCCACAGACAAGAACACAAAACTATAGAAATTCTTTCTTCATTAGAACTATCTCGGAGTGGAATGGGCTGGATGAACTGGTCATCATGGCATCACACCTAAACGATTTCAAGGCCCGACTGACATGGGCCCGCGCCCAATGAGGACGCCGCTGAAATACAACCAGACCATTGGTTTCTTCAGCACCAACCACACAGATAGTATTGTGGACAAAGCTCCACATTCACATAAGAAATCTTGAGATAAATAAAAAATTATTTTATTTTTATGCCGGGAGGAGATATCCATTGAAGAAATTCAGAAATGCGTTTCAAATTGGAAAAAGAGACTACGTTGCATCATTAAAGAGAACGGCGGTGCTTTTGATCACATAAAGTGCAACTTTGTAATCGTTGGACCAAAATAGATATATGAGTGTGCTACATAGACGATTTCTTGCATGGTGAGTAGAAATATGATGAAAATAAAGTTTATGGAGACAATAAATATTTTCTAAAAATATTAACAATGTACGTATAAGCATCTGTTTTATATATGTTTTGAATTTGAAAGAAATTCAAAGAAAAGTTTTAGAGATGCAAGCTGACAAAGAGCGGCGCGTTTGTTTGTTTTTTTTTTTATTCATTATTTTTTTTTTTTTTTTTTTGTGACCACCTGATATAAAAATAAATATATATATGTGTGTCTGATCAAGAAAGTCCCTTACTTCCAGCAAAATTTTGTTATTTTATATAATTATTTGTATAAGTATACAAAATTATCATCTGCAAATATTCATGGAAGCATAAAAAATCCAGAGGTTTTGGTATTCAGACTCGTAGACTGTTCCCTGAAGATTGTCCTTAAATCTTACTGATATTCCATTTGATTCTCTGCTTCAATTACAACTATTGTTTGATCCTGATTGAAAGAAATGTAGTACAATTCGTTGAATGTCCCTAAATGACGATATCCACCCCACCCCCTCCCTCCCCCCATTCTCCCCAAAAAGCAAACAAAGAAAACTACAGTATATTAGTATATAGTACTTGTAATGACTTCAGTTGAAATCCCATATTGCTCGCCAATTAGAAGAATTTTAGAATTGATTCCTATAATAAAGTTTTCTATTAGTTCACGTTGATCCACATCTAAAATGTTGTATAAGTATCTATATGAAAGCAGGAATTGGGTAGCTTGTACTTGATTTCAAAAATTCTTGTTTTAAATTTAGAAAGGAGGGAGGTGTCTAAGAGGTAAAATGAAAGACAAAGAACTAGTTATCCACGTAACACTGATAAACAGAACAATATTATGATCTGTCTTTCACTCACTGTCAAATGAGATGGTGAATTTGAAGTTGATTTTGACTTTCCAGACATAGATTTAGGTGTAATTATTGTGCTCATTTTTTCGCTTTATAATTGAACGGAAGTTTACGGTATCTTAGTGATTGATGAAAGTTTTTAGTTAACAAGAATAACAATATACATCCGGATCAAAAGTCAAAGGTCGATCATCAACTTTCGTTTTCATGTTGTGCTTGCTTTCGTAACTCTGAAGGTGATATTTATGATCTTTGTTAAAAAATAAAGATTTATATTACAATTTTTTCATCTATGTGATCCTTTTAGTTTCATATGGCCCAAGGAGGGAGACCTTCCATAAGCTACTAGATCACAAGTATTCTTGTTCTAGTAGGGGGTTTGGGAGGGGGAAACTTTTTAAAAAAAGGTTTCCCCCCTCCCAAACCTTTGGTAAAAAATTCAAATTTGATTGAGCTCAATGAAACCTATATCATTTTAAAGTGCTTTTCAACACGATTCTAATGATACCAAAATTGTGAAAATCAGATAAGCATAAAAAATGTTATGTTAGTTTAAAGGCTGAAAAATGGTCTTCTATTTGCCTTTGACTTTGTTATTTACTGACGGACTTTGTGACCTGAAAATTGTTGCATTTCCGGTAGTAACCACCATTTGGATTTCAAAACTGGTCTAAAATGGCCGCTAAGATTTGAGTAAGGATTTTACTGGAACGAATTTCATGGATGCGGTATACAACTTTGCCCTGAATTTAATTTTATAAAAAAGTTAAGATGTTAAATAAACGTGCCAGCATGAAATTTTGATTTACCAAGTTCTAATCTTTTAATTATCCAAAGCTAAATTATACCCTATTTTATCCATAATCAAAAGTTATATTAAATTGTCATTGATTTTAAAATAAACTACACCAAACGATAGAGTAATTTCTCCTGAAGAAAATAAGACATCAATCATTAAAATCCATCCATAAACAAAAAATCTATGGAACTTTTTCTGAGACCCATCACTCAAAAGTCCAAAAAATCGGGTCACAGCCACTAGGCTATTTATCGGCTCCCTGCTGGAGGGTCAAATGGACGTTTACCAAAGTACCAAAGATACTCTAGAACTACTAGAAGAACAAGAATACTTGGGATGTAGTAGCTTATGGAAGGTCTCCCCCCCCCCCCCCCCAAGGTGTAAGAGTTGATTGCTGTGACTATAGTGGTGGACAGTAAACATCTGTTTGTTACAGTTACAGTCTTGCCAGTGATGGATAATGTGTCACAAATCAGTTAACTAGACGTCTATCTATCAAATATTAAATATTGAGCTTTATTTAGCGCAATATCCACTAAATGAATGTGCTCAAAGCGCTTTGCAAGGGGTCCCTGGTCAACAGCAACATTTAACATGTAGGACGGGACATGGCGCCGGTTAGGCGATATATTACAATTTTTCAGACAAAGACTACGCTGTCAGGTACTCATTTTACACCTGAGTACGGTGAGAGAATGTGAATAAGGAGCCTTTTCCAAGGACTCAACTATGCGCCGAGCGCGAGGCTCGAACCCAGGACCTTCCGATCCGAAAGCGAGTGTCATACCACAAGACCACATAGCTGCACGTTAATTGAAACAAAAGTGATGTTTAACCCAAAAATAAAGTAATCAGTGCCAAGATGCCAACTCCAGCTTTTTTTTTCAAGCCAAATGACATCATTAAAATGCAAGTTTTTACATTTTGAACTGAAAACGTCAAACTGGCATTTCCGCCATTTTATTTTTTTCAACCAGTAGGGAACTTGTTAATCAGCAAATCGGTCCATCAGTCATTAAATATTTTACCTGTTAACATATATATATTATATAGATATATGAGAATATAATGTATGCATTTTTCTATTATAGGTGAAAGATCACAGATATCATTCAACATGAATACAGCAAGAAATTTGGCAAGATGCTCTCGTCTTGTCAGTTGTCGTGGTATTTGCACAACACGAACCATTGGGAAACATAGACTTATCTCAGCAACAATAAATAATACTGTGTCAAAACAGTCAATTTTCACTCACGTTGTGAGACCAATGTCCTCTGTTGCCAAGTTTGAAGTGATAATCGTTCAAGATGATCAGGATTTCCAGAAAAGAGTTGTTGACAAGAGCAGTTCTGTACCAGTAGTGGTGGACTTTCATGCAACGTAGGTGAACATCCTGAGAGTTTGGAATTGAGTTAAACGGGAATGGCAGAATCGCTTGAATAACAAAGATAAAATTTAAGATAGCTCTTGAGAACCAATAGGTTCATGAAGCCAGGAGCAATTGTTTGATAGCCTTCGGATAGGATGCTAGTCTATTGCATAGTAATATCTGCCACAGACCTAATCACTGATGGGGGGGGGGGGGGGTCATAAAAAAATGTCATCTACAAAGGTCCCTTGAAATGTAAATGCTAAACCAACAATCGAGCTTTCTAAGGAAAGACTTTCATTTTGCTACATGTCATTAGTTGTTTGCTTTGGGGTTTTTTTTCTTTTCTTTTATTGTGCTGTGATTTTTACTCATGAAGGATCTGTACTAAAAGTCTTGCATATTATTTATCTTTGCTTATTTTCAGATTTATTGTGTATTTTCATACTTACAGTACTTTTTCTTCATGGACAAACAAAATTTGTACATTTGAATTACCCATGCAGTCTTCTTCAGCACTTTAAAAATTAGTTTACGGACAATGGCAATTTTATTTTACACCAGAGTCCATACCTTGTAATTTTGCATCCACCCATGTGCAGACAATGGAATATTATGTACAAAATCTTTTCCAAGGGCTTGCTGCCTAAACAAAGGACCAGACTCTGAATTCTATGTCTAAAAGAAGAAAAAAATTCAAAATAGTCCGTCGTTGGATTGGCATGGAGCTGGAGTTTATCCTGAATTCTATAGTGTGAAATGGACAACAGTTATTTCTTGATACCTTTGGATAAGATACTAATTGCAAAGTACTTTACACCAGATGTAACAGACCCAGTTACCCAATCACTGTTGAGTGAACAGAGGAGTCAGAAGAGAAAAAACCTCGATTTTCACCCGAGATAGATTTCAGTCCCATTCTGGGATAAGAGAGTGCTCTACCAGCTAAGCTAACAGGACCCCCAAAATCTAAAAGAACCACACTTAAATCTCATTACCTTAAACATCTATGGTATTTGGAGCTATTTCATTTGACCCACTTTAGTTTATTTTTTTATCCAATTATTCTCTAGCTTCCTTGTAGTTTTTTATCTGTTTCTTTTTGCATTTTAAAAAAATCACCTAACTCATATAAATAATGTAAATCTTTCAAATATGTATTATCAGACTTTGTTATAGGCTTTAATTATTTCAAAAATTTGCCAACTAGTTGTGCTGTTTTGTGGTCTTATGGTATGACTCGTAACATTTAGGTGGAATGTATAGAACAGTAAGACTACTGTAAGGCTTCCTGAAATTAATAACAACAAGGTGACAATAGAAAGGGTTCAGAATAAACAATGGAACCAAAAAATGTTTTGGGATGAAATCCCTTCATCAGTAAAATAATAAGCAAAGAAACTTTTAAAACAAATAAATTGTTTTGCTGATGAAGGATTTGCACCCAAAACGTTTATCGTTCGAACTGTTTTTTTCCGAAGCTTTTCCATAGTCACTTTTTTATTAGTAGGTGGAAAGTTTGAATTCCTCATTGGGTGGCCTGAAGATGAGTCCTTGGTAAAGGCTCTTTCCTCACATTTTCTCACCATACTCGAATGCAAAGTGAATATCTCGCCATTCTTTGTCGGAATTATATACATTAGTGCTTTACAGTTTGCATGTTTTGTCTTACATGTTGTTTCTGTTGACTTAAGACCACTTGTAAATTAATAAAGTTTTTGGGATAGAATAATACCACATAAAAGTTCTATCTTAAAAACTATTGATGTTATAATTATCCTCCCATTCAAATCAAATTAATTGCATTTCAAAAAGAAATTTGATGACAATTGTGATTAATCTCCAATAATATGTCGCTCAATAATCTGTATATTCTGAACTCCACCTCCGACATCAGATGGTGTGGCCCATGCAAACTACTTGGACCCAGGCTGGAACAACTTTTAAGCAAAGAAGAGGGAAAAGTCTTGATGGCCAAAGTGGATATAGATGAAAATCCAGAGCTTGCCATGGAATTTGGGGTAGGTACATCCATTTTAGATTTTTTTTTTTTTTTTTTAATTTCGTTTTCACGTACTTTTTAATTTTGTTGCTTATGATTGGATCTCCAGTCATATCTTTTGGTTCACTAGCTACCTACCATCCATTTGTTTGAGTAGTATCATAGATGAAAATAAGGACTTTGGGATGGTATTTGAAATTCTGTTTACATATCATAGAGTTAAAAATAGATAATATTTTGTATCAGGAAAATCCTGTTTCGGCCTTGAGATTCCTCGAAAGGTATCTCTGCATACATAGATGACATATTTTCTTGCTCTCATTCTCCTTAATTAAGCACGTCAGTATCACCCAAGTCTGACTGCATTGTCTATAAATATAATTTTCAGCATCTTGTTCACTGCCTCAAAACAGTACTAAGGCGGGGTAAATCAGGTGCCAGAAAGGGATGCTAAAGATAAAATGACCAGAAATGGAAATTTCTATTTTTTTGCAAGTTTAATAACTATATCCATTTACATCAATAGAACAGAAAAACTTAAGCCAAGTCTTAAATTTTTTATTAATATAATTCCATTTTGAACCGGTAAATCACATTTGATGGTTCACGCATCAAAACCGAATATAAAGTCAAAAGAAACTAAATTACAAATATTGGGTATTTTGATAGGTCGAAAAACTTTGGAAAATTACATAATGACCTGAGTTTGATACGAATATTTTTGTGTTCGTGGATAGCTCATACGGTAGAGTCACGCTCTCACCGGCCAGGCGGAGTTGTCGTACCAATAAGGTCACAGGTTCAAACCCCACCACCGCCGCGAAAATTTTTATTCTCTATTGTCTTCTGGCACTTTTCTATTCACTTCATCTCTTGTTGTTACCAACATAAGTGCCTGCTCCACTCACTTTTCTGAATTTATATATTATATTAAAGCATCCCAATTTGACTCAAATTATAATTTTGATTCTATATTCCTTCCATGGGCCTGGATCACCAGATGTAATACCAACTTGAGACTGTGGGTTACATATATGCAATCAACAAGTTGATGATGTGTTTGAAATATGCAATTGATATTGTTGCCGATGACAAATTTGGTAAAACTATTTTTCTTGTTTGTTTATACAGGTACAATCAGTTCCCACAGTAGTTGGAATGAAGAATGGAAAAATCCAAGACAAATTTGTTGGCGTCATAGATGATGATCAGATCTCTACGTTTGTTGATAAATTAGTAGTTTCATGAGGTCTTTCATTTTAATTGTTCCATAATATGCTAAATATTTCTAATCGAGCAGTCCGCTTAATGTAAGTGTGAATTGAAGAGAATTGTGCATTTTGAATGTAAGAGAATGGGAATTTCGGAAAATCATAAATAATTTAAATTTGATGAGCTACGTTATTTACATGATAAAGCAATAAGCGCCAAATTATGGTAATAACAAGGATAGTCTACAGTCAAAGCTGGGAATTAGAGAATACATAATTGTAACATTCACTTTATTGGAACAATCTGTCTGTGATAAAAATAAATTTTCATATAGTTTGTACTGGTTAATCAGAAAACTCACCAGTTCTTTGAAATTTTTTCAGAGCATCGTCAAGAATTTTAAAAAAAACATTTCTCCACTGGGGTCAATAATGTCTATTGCAAGAGGAATCAAATTACGTCTTATGACAACACTTGAGGTTAACAATCAACAATCCAAGGAGTTACTGCATATTCAGTCCCTTTTATCATATTTGCCAAATTAGGTACTTTGGGGGCAGCAACGAGTAATTAAAAAGAAAGTGGTTAATGATGCAAATGATTGTTGGCTATAGATGAGGCATGCCACATTGGTTGACGTTGTGGACTATGTTAACTATGGTGGAAAAGGTTTTGTGCATTGAATATTTATATTCTATATATTATATACATATACATATTATAAAAGTATAATGTCAATTCCATGTGAAAACGTGGTTATCAGCTTTGCTCATTCATTTTTATTTACATGCTATCATGGCGACACGTTGTAAAGGCGAATATTATGAAAATCCTTTTGTAAAATGTTAAAAAAGCAACTGAAAGGAAGTTCTTTATCCCTTTCATCATAAATATCACAATAGAATATGTGTAGTCTTGATAAGTTGTTCCAATTTTGAAGGCTATCCGTGTAATCGGTTAATTGGATTGCTCTTTTGTTGGAACAATTTCTATATTAATTGAGTTGTTCCAGTTAAACTGGTTCTTCTGTAATATCAAACTGGCTAAAAATTTTAATTTTAAATTTGTAATCTTTAAGCCTTTTATGCTCTGACTATTTATGGCCTGTACTTTAATCCTATTTGGCTGAAAGTTAATGTGAATGTTTGTCCTCATTGGTTTATGATCAACATTGATATGTATTACTAGTACTAGTATCCGCCAGTTAATTGATTACGCTTTTCAGCTGTTAAGCTGCTTTTAACAAGTGTTCAAAATGATAATCAATAAAAAAGTATGCTCAACACCATTGATTATAGTTGTATATTTCACCTTTTTCTGGGTGGGGTTCCTGACCTCCCATAGTGGGCAGGGAGGTACTTACTGTGTCCTCTATCCCCCTATAGCTGTTTACCAAATTGCTGTCTGTCTTGGTCTTGGAATGAGATTACTTGGTTTTATCCTGGCCCTGGCCGGATACCCTATCTGGGAGGGAAACAGTCAAATGAATGGTTAGTTTTGGGAGATGATATTTTTTTTCTTGTAAATCATCTCTTTGTTTTGCACTGTATTATTTTTGTTTACATGTTATATATGATTTGTAAACATTTGAGTGTATTCCTCTTAGTGGGGCCCTGTGCTTGTGCTTGATGAGACTTTTAGGTGATCTCAAACTAAGTACGTTGATAATGTGCTTTTGGAATCTACATCTGTTCCCTATTTGAACCAATTCCCCTTTGTCTTACCTTTTCTTGGGTGCTTTAATTGTCATTCTAGAACTGTTTACTATCCCATTTTCTTCCTTTTTACTGGCGCTGATATGACAATGTGTTGCAAGCGCCGTAAAACCCTAAAAAAAAAAACAAATATTTCACCTTTTTACTGAGTAACTATAAAATCAGATTAAAATTTTACATTTTTATTTAATACCAGAGGGCGTAACGTTGAAACAAGTATTTCAATAGACTTGATACTGGTTATAAAGATTGTATGGAAGTTGCACATTTTGTTCTTTTAAAGCTTACACGATGAGTAAAACAGTCATATTTGAACATCACGAATTGAAAATTGTCTGATAATAATACGATTTTTTAGTTAAATTATCAGCACATGTGACAATAATAAGTAAAAATGCTTACGAAAAAAAAAATGAAACTGAAGAAAGAATTAAAAATTCCACTAGCAGTGGACTACTGTGACTAATGAGATACCATACCTGACAGAAGAAGGTTTACAAATAGTAGCTTTTATAACTCCCATAGTGAGCAGGGAGGCACTTACTGTGTCCTCTTTCCCCCCTTCATCTTTATTCCAACATGCTTTCTGTCTTTGTCTTGGGATGAAATTGGTTTTGTCCTGGCACTGGCCGGATACCCTAGCTGGGAAGGAAACAGTCAAATGTATAGTTAGTTTTGGGAGATGATATTATCTTCCTAGTAAATCATCTCTCTGTTATGCACTGTATTATGTTTATTTTCATATTATCTATGATTTGTAAACATTTGAGTTTATTCTCCTTAGTGGGGACCTGTTCTTGTCTATAGATGAGACTTTTAGGTGATCTGAAACTAAGTACTTTGATGGTGTGCTCTTAGAATCTACATCTGTTTCCTATTTGAACCAAATTCCCTTTGTTTGGTGTCTTACCTTTCTTGGGTGCCTTAATTGTAATTCCAGAACTTTTTACTATCCCATTGTCTTCCTTTTTACTCGCTCTTATATGACCTTAATGTGTCCCAAGGCGCCGTAAAACTCTTAAAAACATAAAAGCAATCAAAACTAAGAAAGAATTGAAAATTCCAATAGCAATGGGTTATTGTGACAAATGAGATGTCATACCCTCCAGAAGGAGGTTTACAAATAGCAACTTTTATAAATTGGGTAAAGCAATTTGGATTTCTTTTTCATGACTCGGGACACTATGTGGTATAGTGGTATGACACTCGCTTTGGGATCGTTAGGTCCTGGGTTCGAGCCTCACGCTCGGCGTATAGTTGAGTCCTTGGAAAAGGCTCTTTACTCACATTCTCTCACCAACTCAGGTGTAAAATGAGTACCTGGCCATTAACAGCGTTGTCTTTGTCCGAAAAATTGTAATATCGCCTAACAGGCGTCATGTCCCGTCCTACATGTTAAATGTTACTGTACTACGCCACGACCACATCATCTCATTCATCTGTGGTGTTTCATTCATCCTGTTTTGTTGATAAAGGGGAAACCCAAAACGTTCATTTGATCTGTTTTTGTAATTAAATTGAAGCTTACATTCAATTTCACATATTTATTATTTTTTACAATCTGAAAAGTAAAGTCGCCACCTCTTGTTGGTCCCAAATTTTCTATTCTTTATCTTAGTGTTGTTATCTGTTGATTATGGATAAAGTCAACAAATATTTCTGGTCTCCCTCTCCATCGCGGGTGGTTGGATGGGAGCATCACCCTTGAATCATATACCTATGATGTTCGCATGGGTGTACGATCCGATAGTGATGTCGTTTCTTCTTCTCTTTACTACCTATCCTGCTTCTTTGGTTTGTGATTGTATTTTTGACAGGGGATATTTTTTCTGTAAATCCTCTGCCTGTTTGTTCTTGGTTATTATAATTTAGCTTATGATATCTTTAGGTTATGATTTTGATTTACATTTGTACTATTTTTGTTAGATTGCTTGTTTTTTTGTTTCAGCGGTCTCTCATATAACCTCAATTGTGTTGGAAGAGACCTAAAGCAACAAACAAAAAAAAAAAAAATCCCTCTCCATCAGTAACTGCAAAACCACCCTTGAGCTGACACTGACATTGGGCCTGTTCACGACCCAATTGTCATGTGGATGAACGTATTGAAAGTGAAGCTTAAAGTCTCCTTCAGTAAAAGACCGATATCCCCCAAAATGTGACCTTTTATCTCTTAACCCTAAACATACGTCGTGCTCGCAACATTGCCATCCGGAAGTATAACGGACCAACACAGAAAACTATGTTAGTAACCTTAAACGTCTGGACAATTTAGTGAGAATTACTAAACAATTGCGGATGGCAAAAAACAATAACAAAGACATGAGTGACGTCAACTTCGATCTATCTAGAATAAAGTAAAATAAAGAACTATCCCTTTTCGTACATCGTAATTTTGTTACCCCGGGACATATATAGTAAAATAAAAGATTTAAAAAGAAAACTTCAAACATTAGTATGCGATTGAAGTTAAAAACAGATATGGCTGCCTCATAAAACAAGAAGAAGGCGAAGGTGTTGGCACGCAAATAGAACTGAAAAAAAAAACCCAATGTAAATGCTTAAACAATGAATGAAACTTGTGATGATGCTCAGAAAGAAGACATCCGAGAGAAAACAACAAAAATCACGTGGACGACAGGTGAGATTTTGGAACACATGAAGGAAAGGAAGAATTTCAAAGGGACTGACAAATACAAACAATTTGATGAAACTATCTGGGTAAAGCGTGCTATGCAAAAGAAACTTGGTTGAAAGAAAAGTGCTTTCAAATTGAAACCCTGTCATTCATTAACATCCAAGTAAGCCACCATTGATGAGAGTGAGAGACTTAAAAGATTTATACATCAACTCGGGCTATGAATGGTGGATGTCATATAGAATGGAAGTATATATTGGTCGATAAACATTTACACATATAAATCGTGTCAACCCAGTCAATGTAATTCCACAGTTTCTATCTGATTTTCGTTCCAATCATACTATTCTACGACCGTTACGAAATCCAACGATTATAGATGTCCATCATTAAGTAATGTCCATTCTTACTTAATCGTTCATGCTACTGCTGTCGGTGGTCTTATCTAACATGGTAGTATGGGTAACAGTAACAGTCTTTGTTGTGATCATGATGATAAGAAATTATGAAAATGATAAGGATGGGCCAGTGGCCATTTTATCTTCCGCGGTTTCCTGCCATCATTTGGACACAGTAACCATTGTAGCTGCGACACCACTGCTTGCCTTTACCATCTCAGCAAGTTATTTACCCTCTATCCAACATGATGCTACAGGTTTTAGTTTTCGCCGGATTTCTGGCCACAGGTAGGGAGGAATTCATTATTATTATTATTATTATTATTATTATTATTATTATTATTATTATTATTATTATTATTATTATTATTATTATTATCATCATCATCATCATTATTATTATTATTTATTATTATTATTATTATTATTTATTATTATTATTATTATTACTTAATGTTGGCAATTTTTAAAAAGATAAAATCAAAAGGATGGCAATACATTTATTGAGAAATATCCAATCGTTGTACGTTGCAACAAATCATGTGATCGATGACAAGGTTGGACAAAAACATTAATATAGATCGCTCCCATTCTACCGGTGTCTATATGAGGCATGAACAAATGGACGAATCCACAACACGCCACATTTGAAAAGCAGGTTCCGATGAACTACAACCATTGTCGCCTCTTGTTTTTTCTAAAAACTGTTGTCTTAGTCTGGAGATGCGCTTTTTGTCCACCCAGCCTTCCGCCTTGCTTAGTCTGGGTTCCATCCTTCCATGATAATACAACTCTGGGTTGCCGCATTGCTGTTGGGCAAGAGTATTGATACAACGCGTTTAGGTAAAATACTCACAACAAATGCCAGCCAAATTAAACATATCAACACACAAAACTGGGTGTAAGTTTTAATGTTTATAGTCTGAGTGATCTATTTTTATGAGAACTAATCACTAACATGGGGTCTAGAAATAATAACAAAAAGTTAAAAGACGCCAACTTCGTTCTTTTTATATAATATGCGTATATATCAGATTAAAATTGACTGTGATACCGATAGCATATACTTACATTATTTTATTTGTTTGTGTCTCTTTTGGGAAGGGGGGGAGGAGGGGGGGGGGGGGGCTGAGCGAATGTCATAAGACCGGAAAGCGCATAAACCCCATTTTGTGTCACGAACTTTTCTTCTTTTTCTTCATCATCACCATCATCATCATCACCATACCATCATCATCATCATCATCGTCATCAATATTCTTCTTCTTCTTCTTCTTCTTCTTCTTCTTCTTCTTCTTCTTCTTCTTCTTCTTCTTCTTCTTCTTATTATTATTATTATTATTATTATTATTATTATTATTATTATTTTATTATTATTATTATTATTGTTGTTATTCTTCTTATTATTATTATTAATATTATTATTATTATTATTATTATATTATTATTATTATTATTATTATTATTATTAATTTTATTAATAATAATGTCATAATGAATGTCATAAGACCGGAAAGCGCATAAACCCCATTTTGTGTCACGAACTTTTCTTCTTTTTCTTCATCATCACCATCATCATCATCACCATACCATCATCATCATCATCATCGTCATCAATATTCTTCTTCTTCTTCTTCTTCTTCTTCTTCTTCTTCTTCTTCTTCTTCTTCTTATATTTATTATTATTATTATATATTATTATTATATTATTATTATTATTATTATTATTATTATTATTATTATTATTATTATTATTGTTGTTATTCTTCTTATTATTATTATTAATATTATTATTATTATTATTATTATTATTATTATTATTATTATTATTATTATTATTATTATTAATTTTATTACTATTATTATTATTATTATTATTATTAGTAGTAGTAGTAGTAGTAGTATAGTAGTAGTAGTAGTAGTAGTAGTAGTAGTAGTAGTAGTAGTATAGCATTTTATTATCATCATCATCATCATCATCATCATCATCATCATCATCATCATCATCATCATTATTATTAGTCTTATTATTATTATTATTATTATTACTATTATTATTATTATTAGTAGTAGTAGTAGTAGTAGTAGTAGTAGTAGTAGTAGTAGTAGTAGTAGTAGCATTTTATTATCATCATCATCATCATCATCATCATCATCATCATCATTATTATTAGTCTTATTATTATTATTATTATTATTATTATTATTATTATTATTATTATATTATTATTATTATTATTATTATTATTATTATTATTATTATTATTATTATTATTATTATTATTATTATTATATTATCATTATTATATTATTATTATTATTATTATTATTATTATTATTATTATTATTATTATTAATATTATCGTTATCTCTCTCTCTCTCTCTCTCTCTCTCTCTCTCTCTCTCTCTCTCTCTCTCTCTCTCTCTATCTATCTATCTATCTATCTATCTAACAAAGACATGTGACGTCAACATCGTTCTATGTATATGCTCTACTGAGGAGAAAGAATGCAGTTTCACTGGTTATATAATCATCATCATCACCATCATCAGCATCATCGTTACCATCGCCATCAACACCATTATTACTATTGTTATTATTATTATCATCATCATCATCATCATCATCATCATCATCATCATCATCATCATCATCATAACCATCATTATTATTATTATTATTATTATTATTATTATTATTATTATTATTATTATTATTATTATTATTATTATTATTATTTCTGTTATTACTGTAATATCATTATCATCATCATCATCATCATCATCATCATCATCATCATCCCCATCATCATCCCCATCATCATTAATCACTGGGTTACGTTTATTTCATTCACGACACATCTCTTACTTTACAGGCTTGTCCCAAGTCCACAACGTTGATGACCATTGCCAACACGACTGTTCTCGTTACAGAGATAATGAAGTCTGCGCATCGGATCACAAAACTTACCGTAAGTCTTTTTCTGTTCTATGGACTACATAGCAGATTGCTTAATGTAAAACTATGGAAGTAAAATTACTGTGGCAGCTTAGAAAATTTCAACAACAAAAAACCAACAAAAAAACATAACAGGAAACTTCTGAGTACGTAGGCTATTTAGGGAATACGGTTGTGACCTGGTGAGTCCTTTGGTTGTGTCCAACTCGAACCGGAGCCATCGTTAACTTATAGCCTGACATTGACCAAAAAATGACGTCAATATGCCAGTCTTTGGCCACAAAATTCAATAGTTCAACCAATGGGACCACTTGTTTCCATGAGCTCTACTAACGACAACTCACTAGGGGGTGCAAAAAAAAAAAAATAATGACGTCAAAATGCCAGTCTTTTTGGGTTTTAGTGTCAGACTATAACTTGACGATGTCTACGCTAGAACCCTCTTAGACTTACAGTTTGACGTCATTTTCAAGGTCTCTGCAGCGTCTAGTGAGTTGTCGTTAGTAGAGCTCAAGAAAAAAAGTGATTCCATTGGTTGAACTAGTGAATACAACTCACGATTATTTTATTTGTTTGGCCAAAGTCTTGTCTTTTGACCTAATTTTTTGGTCAGTGTCAGGCTACAAGTTTACGATGGCTTCGATCCAACACAGTGGATATTATTATCAGGAAAATTTATAAGTAAAATAATAATTTACAAAAAATAAAATGACAAATCCCACAATTCATAGAAACTAAAAAACCCACAACATTGGGTTACTGGAAGAGCTGCTCAAATGATATTGTAAAATTTCGTAATTTTCAGGGCGAGAAAAATTATAGGGACCACAACTAACCTTATAGTGTGCGGCTATGTGTTCTTGTGGACACTCGCTTTCGGATAGGAAGGTACTGGGTTCGAGTCTCGCTCGGCGCATAGTTGAGTCCTTGGAGAAGGCTCTTTACTCACATTCTCTCACCGTAATCAGGTATAAAATGAGTACCTTGCTGTAAACAGCGTTGTCTATGTCCGAAAAAAATTGTAATATCGCCTAACAGGCGTCATGTCCTGTCAAACATGTTAAGTTCTACTGTTTGCCAGGGACCCCTTGTAAAGCGCTTTGAGCACGTTTAGTGGATATTGCGCTATATAAAAGCTCATTTAAATTCATTTAATAAAATACCAATCTGTCCTCAGCAGGTTAGATAACGATTCGAATTCCTCAATGCAATGTATGTGCTTTGGCACCAAAACTTTATTGGAAGCAAGTGGGGTTTTTTTTGTTTGTTTTGTTTGTTTTTGTTTGATTTTGTTTTGTTTTTTGTTTTTGTTTTTTGTTTTGTTTTTTGTTTGTTTTTTTTTTTTTTTTTTTTTTTTTGTTTTTTTTTTTTTTTTTTTTTTGTTTTGTTTTGTTTTTTTTTTTTTTTTTTTTTTTTTTTTTTTTTTTGGGGGGGGGGGTTAATGCCTTTATAAAATCCTGTGATTGCCGCCAAAAATCCGTAAAACTGCGAATTTTTTATAATGGTTGGCAAGTCTGAGTACCAATCTCGTATATATGAGTACTTGTGATCATAGGGACAAAGTATTTAATCAAGGGGCTGAAGCAGGTAGCAAATGCATTCACTCAATAGGCCGTAATGAAAACTGAAAGTGTAATAAGTGCAAAAAGAACGCTCAACCGCTGATTTGTACCTACTGTCTTGTTTTAGGAAAATGTGTTCCATATTGTCTGTTGATTGAATAAGAGCAACGAGTATAGTATAGTATCATCATTTGTATCATCTGTATGTTTGAATGCGATGCTTGACTGTTGTGTGTATGACATGAGTTTGTGCTGTTTGTAGAACATTGTAATTGTAAACACAACACGAATTGCCTTTCTTCTGGACAATAAATATTATTATTATTATTATTATTATTATTATTATTATTATTATTATTATTATTATTATTATTATTATTATTATTATTATTATTATTATTATTATTTATTATTATTATTATTATTAATATTATTATTATTATTATTATTATTATTATTATTATTATTATTATTATTATTATATTTTTATTATTATATTATTATTATTATTATTATTATTATTATTATTATTATTATTATTATTATTATTATTATTATTATTATTTATTATTATTATTATTATTATTATTATTATTATTATTATTATTATTATTATCATTTTTATTATTATTATAATTATTATTATTATTAATATTATTATTATTTGTATTATTATTATTAGTATTATTATTATTATTATTTGTAAGAGGAAGCATTGTAAAGCGCATTGACTATGAGGACACATTGATAATTCCCTATACATTTACATTCCTATATTTACTCGTAAAGGCAATTAATATTATTCTGTGAACTGGATTCGTTTAATTCAAATTTATCAATTTAAAAATAACATTCCACAGGAAACACTTGTGAGTTCAGTATAGCTGCTTGTTATTACCA
>NC_088364.1:70896127-70981127 GCF_034508935.2 Berghia stephanieae | reverse complement strand
GAAGTCGTTTCTTCACATGGAGAGGATCTGGACTATTCGCATGTTTTACAGACTACGTTTTGGTCAGGTTCTTATAGCTTCTCCCAGCAAAAGACCACGTGCCACATGACAATAAATTCCAAAATCGTCTCTTTCTACAAATAAAAACACAGAACACCCTGAAATACCATGACATATAACAGAGACAACAAGAATCGTACACGTACGTAGACAGTGTGCGCTTGGCTAAGAAGCTCACAACATTGCCCACTGGAAGTATAACTGGCCAACACACAAAACTATGTTTAACCTTGAACGTTTATTGTCTGGTTTATAGATTTTTAGTGAGAATTACTCATAAACGCGGATGGCAAAAAGCAATAACAAAGACCTGAGTGACGTCAACTTCATACCATCTATAGGCCATCCGCCCGTTCATACTGCCCTCTCCCCCATTCCAGTGGAAGAAGGCGTAGACATTTGGATTCTTTTTCCTATAACGTATACTATTTTAAAAATTTGAGTTGCCAATTTCATATTTCACGGTATCACACCATAATCTTCAAAATGTATTAAACAACTATTAATATTATTCTATTTCAGTGAAACTCGACATTGTCAGTGATGACGTGTGCCTCCATTGAGTCTAAAATTGAAGAAATTAAAGACACCCCAAGCTCAAGATTGCTGGCACAGCTCTAAACAATAACATAAGAACAACAGATGCTTTACGGTGTCATATCCCAATATGTTAAAAGTATTCAATAAAACTCAAAGAACTTGTTAATATTTTTGATTTCTCATTTTGTACTTGAACATCGTTCAGAAGAAGGTCAGCGAAGTTTTGTGCTACAGTTTTGTATAAGGAGCCCCGAGAACATGAGCCTATCATTGCTCCTACAGATTGAAAACTTTGTCTCCCTTCCAGCGAGGACGAGAGACGCATGCGCGCAACCAACATGACGTTCTCTCTCTAATAACTTTTCCGCCGGTGACGTCACAGACTATGGGTGACGTCCAATCAAGGGACGCTACTCTTCCGCTAATCTCATTCCCTATAAATTTGACTGTTTCCCTCCCAGCCAGGGTGTCATACCAATGCCAGGACAAAACCAAGTAATCTTTTCCCAAGACAAAGTTGGAAAACAGATATAGGAGGATAGAAGACATAGGAAGTGCCGCCCTGCCCACTATGGGAGATCAGTGTGCTATTTGAGCATCATGCAATGTATAGATTTGTGCGGCTATGTAGTCTAGTGGTATGACACTCGCTTTAGGATCGGAAGGTCCTGGGTTCGAGCCTCGCGCTCGGCGCATAGTGGAGTCCTTGGAAAAGGCTCTTTTCTCACATTCTCTCACCGTACTCATGTGTAAAATGAGTACCTGGCCGTAACAGCATTGTTTTTGTCCGAAAATTGTAATATCGCCTAACAGGCCAGTCCTACATGTTAAATGTTGCTGTTGACCAGGGACCCCTTGTAAAGCGCTTTGAGCACATTTAGTGGATATTGCACTATATAAAGCTCAATTTAAAAATATTTTTTTTTAGATTTGAGGGTCAGATAGTCGAGTAACTGAGACTGGCACATACATCCACGAGACCCGGAATTGAGCTGTTGGCATCTCACCTTCCCCTTGAGCAAGAGATTTAGCCAATATTGCTTACCCTACTTTGCGTCGCCGAACTGCGGCTGACGCCTGGCCTGAGTTATCTCTGTCTTTTCTAAAGATCAAGGATAAGAAAAAGTTTCCTTAATGATGGATAACGGAAATATTTTGCCTATTATACTTAACTAAATGAGAAATGAATTGATCAGTTGGTGAAGATGGGTTTTACAAGACGTGCGACACAAAGAAAGGAAACCGGAAGGGCGGTTTGAAACATTACAGTTCAGTTGATTTCAGTTTCGGAACGCGAGCTTTATATAGTTGAAATCCACTCAATGTGCTCAAAGCGCTATACAGTGGATCCTATACTGACAGCAACACTTAACATGTTGGGCGAGACACGACGCATGTAAGGCGCTATCGCATTATTACTTCTTTTGGACAGAGACAACCCTGTTTCCGGCTTGGCACTCAATTTACACCTTAGAACGTTGAGAGAATGTGGCGGGTAAAAAGCCTTCTTCAAGACCTCAACTTTGCATCGCCTACATGGACTCGAACCGGAACCTACGACCTACAGCTAAGTTAGAGGTTTGTTTTTAGGCGACTATTAGGTCAAGTAAGAGCTAATACAAGATGAAGATGATAGAGGAAAAATTGTAGATCTGAAGTTGAAAGCACAAAGAAAGCAAGACAAGCTGGACTGATTCAAATAAGGAACGGAAGATTCCACGATCAGTCCACCGATGTGTCTATTTTTAGATTACCTTAACTCTCTCCTTACCAGCCATTTTCAATATTTTCCTCAAAATTTCACACCCAACTAACACAAAACAGATTTTTATCACTCAGACATTATAGAAGTAAAATTCTTGCGATACATAATTTCTTTAGCAAAACAAGCTCTACACTTTTCTTTAAATGTTATGATGTACAAAAGAAATTTGAATAAGAAAAATGTTGGTTGTATCGTAACGAATGTGAAGATTTTCCTGTAGTTGGTAAGTAGAGGGTTAAAAGTCCCACCCAAAGGATTTCACTATGAAGGATGTTTACAAATTACAATTTATTCAAAACTAACAATTATAAAAGTACTTAACTGAGAATTGATTTACAGGGAAAATAATATCATCTCCCAAAACCATATAATATTTCAAGTATAATTACGATCAACATGAAATATGTTATAAATAGCTCCTTTTATCAAAAAGTTGAGCAGTATTATTTCATGGTTTTCGTTTTTATAATTCATATATAATATAGTTTCTGTATTGTTAAATTGCTCGCTATCCTCCAGATGTGCGGCTATGTGGTCTTGTGGTATGACACTCGCTTTCGGATCGGAAGGTCCTGGGTTCGAGCCTCGCGCTCAGCGCATAGTTGAGTCCTTGGAAAAGACTCCTTACTCACATTCTCTCACCGTACTCATTTGTAAAATGAGTACCTGGCCATAAACAGCGTTGTCTCTGTCTGAAAAAAAAAGATATGTAATAACGCCAAACAGGCGTCATGTCTGGTTCTACATGATACAAGTTGCTGTTGGCAGGGGCCCTTTATAAAGCACTTTGAGCATGTTTAGTGGATATCGCGCTATATAAAAAGCTCACGTAGCTAGATGAGGATGCTTGTTGTTTTTTAATGGTTTTACGGCGGTGGCGGTTGCGATGCATTTAGGCAACTTCCGCGCCAGTAAAAAAAGGAAGAACATGGTAAAGTAAAAACATGTTAGAATTAGAATTACAAATAAAGCACTCGAGAAAATGTAAGAGACAGGGGAATTGGTTCAAATAGAGAATATGTAGATTCCAAGAGTATACCATCAATGCACTTAGTTTGAGATCACCTAAAAGTCTCCATACACCAGCACAGAATCCCACCAAGATGAATACATTCAAATGTTTACGATATATGTTCAAAACAAACACACAAAAATACAACTATCAGTACATAACAGAGAATTGACTTTCAAGGATAAAATATCACCTCCCAAAACGAATACTATAAATTTGACTGTTTCCCTCTGAGACAACGACTCTGACAAGGACCAGGACAAAATCAAGTAATCCCATTCGAAGACAAAGACAGAAAATAACTCAGAAAACAGATATAGCGGGATATAGAAGACACCAAGTGTTAGAGATCCTCTTTCTTTTCCGTGATAAACACCGTCTTGTCAGCACAGTGTAGGCTATTTATTTTTGTACCTCCAATTTCAGGGCCGTTTGTTTAATTTCCCGGAATATAAGTTTGGTGTAGAGATTGAAAAGGGAAGGAGAGAGAACACAGCCCTGACGAACTCCTCTTTTGATTGTTACTGGTCCTGTTACGGTGCCATTTGTTCTGATTTCAGTACTTTGCTCCCAGGACAACTTTGATATGAGGGCAATGCCAGTATTTATCGATGTCAACTTCTTTTGTTTTACATTCTTTTCTAAAAACCGGTCTGATTTTCGCTGACCAGAATTGATCTTTTGGCTAATTCTTTTATGTATGACAGGAAGGAGAAGTTTGAGGACATGAAACATCAGCCTTATAATTCGGTTGTCGGAGCATTCCACTGCATTCGGTCCCTTTTGAGCTGAAGGAACACGGATGTTCTAAAGTCCTCGGGGATGTACATCGTTCAATACATTTTTTACACATGCCAAAGAGCATTGTTGTTCCAAAACTGCCAAGTGCTTGGGGCATTTCCGTCTCCATGTTGTCGGCACCATTTGTCATTCTCGTTGCCATTTTTTAAAATGCATGTTTTACTTCCCTTTTCGCGATAGCTAGCCCTATCTGCATCAAATATTTTTTCAACATATTCTATCCATCTTTATATAATCTAATGTACTTCGAACTGGATATTGCCTTCCTTGTCGTGATGTCAAGAAGCATAGGGAGATATGGAGATACGGACTTGGGCATGCCGACGGATGCGAATCCCTTATCAACTTCTATGAAAACAATGACATCAAGGTTGTTAATTGCGTTTTCAACATCCAAGTAAGCCACCATTGATGGGATAAGTAAAAGATTAATGAGATAAATAAAAGATTAATCTCCATTGGTTGCCAGTTAGTGAAGTGAGTTGTATTCAATAGTTCAACCAATGAAATAACTTGTTTCCTTGATCTCTACTAAAGACAACTTACTAGACGCTACACAAACCTTAAAAAGGTCGTCAAACTGCAAGGAATGTTTTTAAAACGTGTAATATTGTTCATAAATGCATAAAATAGTCAAGCTCCAGTGGACCTAATGGATTTATGTCAATATTATAATCCAACACGGCCACTAAGGTCATCTGAAGACTCTCTTAATCGTAGCAAGAACCAGATTATCCCTTAGTAACAAGTCTTGTTTCTGCATGTGGCCCCATCTTGTGGAATGCGATCTCCCCAGATGTAAAACTAATTCGGGATAGTCAGTCTTTCAAAAAACACCTTGAGACAGAACTTTTTCCAGAGCTTACGAATAGTTTCGTTCACAGAATGCCTTAAATCTAATTTTGATTTTAAGTTTATTTTATTCTAGTTTTGACCTTAAATTCTGACTGACAATTTCCACCGTATAACTGAACTTTTTTTTTTCGTTGTTGTTGTTTTCTTTCGTTAGAATAAGTTACTAATGTTAGTAATATTGGTGTAAGTATGTGTGTGTATGTTCGTGTATGAATGTAAATGTATCCGTGATTGAGTTTGTATATGTGTATGTTTTTGTTTCTTCATATGTATTCTCAAAGTTGTCAAAAAATGAATGTTTGAATGACAATTAATATTGTGAAGCGCCGCTAAGCACTTATGTGGAAGTTAAGCGCTATATAAATAACTTATTATCATTATTATTATTATTATTATTATTATTATTATTATTATTATTATTATTATTATTATTATTATTTATTATTATTATTATTATTATTATTATTATTATTATTATTATTATTATTATTATTATTATTATTTATTACTGTTATCATTATTATTATTAGTATTATTATTATTACTTTATTATTATTATTATTATAATTATCATTATTAT
Organism: Berghia stephanieae; assembly: GCF_034508935.2. Classification (NCBI taxonomy): domain Eukaryota; kingdom Metazoa; phylum Mollusca; class Gastropoda; order Nudibranchia; family Aeolidiidae; genus Berghia; species Berghia stephanieae. The sequence continues at coordinate 70,975,514 of NC_088364.1, read as the reverse complement.
TATTATTATTATTATTATTATTATTATTATTATTATTATTATTATTATTATTATTATTAATTATTATTATTATTATTATTATTATTATTATTATTATTATTATTATTATTATTATTATTATTATATTATTATTAATACATCAACTCCGGATATGAATGAGAGATGTCATATAGAATGGAAGTATATATTGGTCGATAAACATTTACACATATAAATCGTGTCAACTCAGTAAATGTAATTCCACAGTTTCTATCTGATTTTCGTTCCAATCATACTATTCTACGACCGTTACGAAATCCAACGATTATAGATGTCCATCAGTAAGTAATGCCCATTCTTACTTAATCGTTCATGCTACTGCCTTTGATGGTCTTGTCTAACATGGTTGTATGGGTAACAGTAACAGTCTTTGTTGTGATCATGATGATAAGAATTATGAAAACGATAAGGATGGGCCAGTGGCCATTTTATCTTCCGCGGTTTCCTGTCATCATTTGGACACAGCAACCGTTGTAGCTGCGACACCACTGCTTGCCTTTACCATCTCAGCAAGTAATTTACCCTCTATCCAACATGATGCTACAGGTTTTAGTTTTCGCCGGATTTCTGGCCACAGGTAAGGATTCATTATTATTATGATTAATATAATGTTGGCAAAGAAATTGTTTCAAGATAAAACCAAAATGATAGCAAGAACTTGATTTGTGATTAAGTTAAAAGATAAAAAATACACTTATGTTTACCAGTGAAGGCCTTGGAGAGCGTCCTATTGCTATATTCTTTACAAGAAAATAAGTAAGGGAGCGGGTTTGTTCGTCGCCATCGTCAAGTTATAGCCTGACACTGACCAAAAATTGACGTCAAAAGGCCAATCTTTTGCCACAAAAGAAAACAAATCGTGAGTTGTATTCAATAGTTCAACCAATGAAATAATTTGTTTCCTCGAGCTCTACTAACGACGCTACACAAACCTATAAAATGACGTAAAACTGCCAGTCCTAGAGGGTTCTAGTGTCAGGCTATAATATGTTAACGATGGGTACGGTCTGTTGCATTTCTGACTACCACGATCCCTCGTCTCCCCATCTGCTGCAAGTCAAAAGTCTTCAACACTCGTGTAAAATAGACATCTAGTTCGTTAACCTGTATTGCAAAAACAAGCCACTTGTACTTCTCTGATGCATGAACAAATGGACGAATCCGCAACACACCACATTTAATTTGTAAAGCAGGTTCCGTCGCATCTAGCTTTTTTTTTGAAAACCTTTGGTCTCATTCTTGAGATGCGTTTTTTCCCCATTTGGCCTTTCATCTTACTTAATCTGAGTTCCACCCATCCATGATGTCACAAATCAGGATCGCCAGATTACTGGTAGGCAAGAGTATACCTCAGACTACAATTAATTGATCATAGCCTATATCCATCAAGTTTAAATCATTTTTTTTTTTTTTGTCAATTGGGGGTGGGGGGGGGGGGGGAGGGATGAGGGAAGGTCATGAGACCGAAAAGAGCACGAACGCCATTTCGTGTCACGAAGATGTCTTCATCATCATCATCATCATCATCATCATCATCATCATCATCATCATCATCATCATCATCATCATCATCATTATCATCATCATCATCGTGCGGCTATGTGGTCTAGTGGTATGACACTCGCTATCGGATCGGAAGGTCCTGGGTTCGAGCCTCGCTCGGCGCATAGTTGAGTCCTTGGAAAAGACTCTTTACTCACATTCTCTCACCGTACTTAGGTGTAAAATGATTACCTGGCCGTTAACAGCGTTGTCTTTGTCTGAAAAATTGTAATATCGCCTAACAGGCGTCATGTCTCGTCCTACATGTTAAATGTTGCTGTTGACCAGGGACCCCTTATAAAGCGCATTGAGCACGTTAAGTGGATATTGCACTATATAAATGCTCAATTTTATTATTATTATTATTATCATTATTATTATTATCATAATAATCATCATCATCATCATCATCATCACCATCATCATTATTTAAGTAACGATTACAGAATTCACGACATCTCATCACAGGCTTGTGCCAAATCCACAACGTTGCTGACCATTGCGATCATGACTGTACACATTACAGAGATAATCAAGTCTGTGCATCGGATCACCAAACGTACCGTAAGTCTTCTTTTGGTCTGTGCGGCTACGTGATCTGTGCGGCTATGTGATCTGTGCGGCTATGTGATCTGTGTGGCTATGTGATCTGTGCGGCTATGTGATCTTAATTGTTTGTTGGTTGTAAAGTGCGTTGAATGTGGATTAAACATTAAAAATGCCCTTTACATATTTCATTTACGTTCTATTATTATTATTAGATAGTATTGTTATTATTATTATTATTATTATTATTATTATTATTATTATTATTATTATTATTATTATTATTATTATTATTATTATTATTATTATTATTATTATTATTATATATTATTATTATTATTATTATTATTTTATTATTATTATTATTATTATTATTATTATTATTATTATTATTATTATTATTATTATTATTATTATTATTATTATTACTATTATTGATATTATTATTATATATTATTATTATTATTATTATTATTATTATTATTATTATTATTATTATTATTATTGTTGTTGTTGTTGTTGTTATTGTTTTCTTTGCTTTATTATTGATTTAAGCTATTTTGATTTGTTGATGGGAAATATTTTGTTCATTATACATGAGTTATAATGGCAATAGCCTAAAAATAAACCTTTGAATCTCTCAATCTCATATAATCAGTTGATTTGGGCTTTTTATTAGCAGCTGAAGCTCCTAGAAGATAAGCAAATGAGCAATTGGATTCAATAGTCTGATGTCACGTCGCCCAGCAACAGCGGCCATCGTTGTTCTATACAAAGAAAATATGTACTTTTTATTCTTCATGCTGGTTAGAACTTTTCATATGTCTTGTGATCAGAATGTGTAAAAGTCAAAAAATGATCAGATTTATAATGTTTTTTCCCCTCTGAATACGCTTTTATACTCATCGGGGAAGTATTATCATAAGGGCCTCCGCCATTGTTCCGATTGTTTAGAGCCAGTTACTAAGTTACCATGCGTCATTACGAGGGAAGTGGCGTTACGACTGTTGAAGCGTATTTAATTGATACGTTACTCAATCATATTAATTTTATGGTGAGAATTGCTTTTGTTTAATTTCATCAATTCAAAAAACGTTCCTCAGGTAACCCTTGTGAGTTCAGTATAGCTGCTTGTTATTACCAAGAAACCCACCGTGGTCATTTGGTCATTGTCCGTAGAAGCGCCTGTCCTGCTGGTTACACTGCCCCTCCACCCGTGGATCACTGCAATGACTTGTGCAATGAAGACATCCAGCACGTGTGTGGCAGCGATAACGTTGTGTATGGTGAGTGAGTTTGCAAATTTAGATTTTGAAGTGACCAGGTTGTAAATTTTTGACAATGTGATTATTTAGTTCTACTCATCGATTAAATGAACTTACGGTTTTTAAGCCAAAATGTAAAATGGAGTTATATCATTATATTATATGATGGCAAATTATAGTCAATCGTCGAAAGCTTTTATACCTTAGCTTTAGGACTCAACACCAACGCCCGAAAGGCTTTAAACCATTGTTAAGATCTTAATGGCAAAGTTGGGTATAGTTTCACTGTCGAAAGCCTCCCATTGCTTAAGGTCTCAACGGCAAAGCCTTTATGCCATTGCTTAAGTTCTCAACGGTAAAATCTTTATGCCATTGCTTAAGGTATTAACGGCAAAACCTTTATGCCATTGCTTAATGTCTCAACGGCAAAACCTTTATGCCATTGCTTAAGGTCTCAACGGCAAATCCTTTCTACCATTGCTTAAGGTATCAACGGCAAAACCTTTATGCCATTGCTTAAGGTCTCAACGGCAAAACCTTTATGCCATTGCTTAAGGTATTAACGGCAAAACCTTTATGCCATTGCTTAAGGTATCAACGGCAAAACCTTTATGACATTGCTTAAGATCTCAACGGCAAATCCTTTCTACCATTGCTTAAGGTATCAACGGCATAACCTTTATGCCATTGCTCAAGTTCTCAACGGTAAAATCTTTATGCCATTGCTTAAGGTATTAACGGCAAAACCTTTATGCCATTGCTTAATGTCTCAACGGCAAAACCTTTATGACATTGCTTAAGATCTCAACGGCAAATCCTTTCTACCATTGCTTAAGGTATCAACGGCATAACCTTTATGCCATTGCTCAAGGTCTCAACGGCAAAACCTTTATGCCATTGCTTAAGGTATCAACGGCAAAACCTTTATATCATTGCTTAAGGTATCAACGACAAAGCCTTTATACCATTGCTTAGGGTCTCAACGGCAAATTCTTTTAAAGGTCTCAACGGCAAAACAGAGTATAATAATGTTAAAATAAAAAATTTTTTCGCGGCGGTGGTGGGGTTTGAACCTGCGACCTTATTGGTACGACAACTCCGCCTGGCAGGTGAGAGCGTGGCTCTACCGTGTGAGCTATCCACGAACACAAAAATATTCGTTTCAAACTCAAAGTCATTTCTAGATCCCTCTCTCACCCACTTCTTGAGACCGCCGATTCGTTCACCACCATCGCGAAGTAATTTTGACCAGCAGTTAAGCTTAATAGCCAATATTCTCATCACAAACATTTAACATAGAAACGATTGAGACATTGAGTATGCTCCGGTGTATGGGGTGAATTTTTAATTCAGAAAAGTGAGTGGAGCAGGCACTTATGTTGGTAACAACAAGATATGAAGTGAGTAGAAAAGTGCCAGAAGACAATAGAGAATAAAAAATTTTTTCGCGGCGGTGGTGGGGTTTGAACCTGCGACCTTATTGGTACGACAACTCCGCCTGGCAGGTGAGAGCGTGGCTCTACCGTGTGAGCTATCCACGAACACAAAAATATTCGTTTCAAACTCAAAGTCATTTCTAGATCCCTCTCTCACCCACTTCTTGAGACCGCCGATTCGTTCACCACCATCGCGAAGTAATTTTGACCAGCAGTTAAGCTTAATAGCCAATATTCTCATCACAAACATATAACATAGAAACGATTGAGACATTGAGTATGCTCCGGTGTATGGGGTGAATTTTTAATTCAGAAAAGTGAGTGGAGCAGGCACTTATGTTGGTAACAACAAGATATGAAGTGAGTAGAAAAGTGCCAGAAGACAATAGAGAATAAAAAAATTTTTTTCCGCGGCGGTGGTGGGGTTTGAACCTGCGACCTTATTGGTACGACAACTCCGCCTGGCAGGTGAGAGCGTGGCTCTACCGTGTGAGCTATCCACGAACACAAAAATATTCGTTTCAAACTCAAAGTCATTTCTAGATCCCTCTCTCACCCACTTCTTGAGACCGCCGATTCGTTCACCACCATCGCGAAGTAATTTTGACCAGCAGTTAAGCTTAATAGCCAATATTCTCATCACAAACATTTAACATAGAAACGATTGAGACATTGAGTATGCTCCGGTGTATGGGGTGAATTTTTAATTCAGAAAAGTGAGTGGAGCAGGCACTTATGTTGGTAACAACAAGATATGAAGTGAGTAGAAAAGTGCCAGAAGACAATAGAGAATAAAAATTTTTTTCGCGGCGGTTGTGGGGTTTGAACCTGCGACCTTATTGGTACGACAACTCCGCCTGGCAGGTGAGAGCGTGGCTCTACCGTGTGAGCTATCCACGAACACAAAAATATTCGTTTCAAACTCAAAGTCATTTCTAGATCCCTCTCTCACCCACTTCTTGAGACCGCCGATTCGTTCACCACCATCGCGAAGTAATTTTGACCAGCAGTTAAGCTTAATAGCCAATATTCTCATCACAAACATATAACATAGAAACGATTGAGACATTGAGTATGCTCCGGTGTATGGGTGTGAATTTTTAATTCAGAAAAGTGAGTGGAGCAGGCACTTATGTTGGTAACAACAAGATATGAAGTGAGTAGAAAAGTGCCAGAAGACAATAGAGAATAAAAAAAATTTTTTCCGCGGCGGTGGTGGGGTTTGAACCTGCGACCTTATTGGTACGACAACTCCGCCTGGCAGGTGAGAGCGTGGCTCTACCGTGTGAGCTATCCACGAACACAAAAATATTCGTTTCAAACTCAAAGTCATTTCTAGATCCCTCTCTCACCCACTTCTTGAGACCGCCGATTCGTTCACCACCATCGCGAAGTAATTTTGACCAGCAGTTAAGCTTAATAGCCAATATTCTCATCACAAACATTTAACATAGAAACGATTGAGACATTGAGTATGCTCCGGTGTATGGGGTGAATTTTTAATTCAGAAAAGTGAGTGGAGCAGGCACTTATGTTGGTAACAACAAGATATGAAGTGAGTAGAAAAGTGCCAGAAGACAATAGAGAATAAAAAATTTTTTCGCGGCGGTGGTGGGGTTTGAACCTGCGACCTTATTGGTACGACAACTCCGCCTGGCAGGTGAGAGCGTGGCTCTACCGTGTGAGCTATCCGATATCATGTTAAAAGCCAGGTGTAGTATCTTTGTAGAAAACCTTTATACCATTGCTCAAATCATCGACGATTGATATCAAATGAGACAGCGTTTAGTTTACGTTATTGATGAGAACATTTATAGCACTGCTTAAGGTCCCAACTGTAAAGGATATATAGTCTCTTTGTAGAAAGCATGTATACCATTGCTTAAGGTCTCAACTATAAAGTAGGATATATAGTCTCTGTAGAAAGCATGTATACCATTGCTTAAGGTCCCAACTGTAAAGGATATATAGTCTCTTTGTAGAAAGCATGTATACCATTGCTTAGGTTCTCAACTGTAAAGTAGGATATTATGATATAGTCTCTTTGTAGAAAGCATGTATACCATTGCTTAAGGTCTCAACTATAAAGTAGGATATATAGTCTCTGTAGAAAGCATGTATACCATTGCTTAAGGTCCCAACTGTAAAGTAGGATATGATAAAGTCTCTTTGTAGAAAGCGTGTATACCATTGCTCAAGGAATCAACAATAAAGTAGGGTATATAGTATCTTTGTAGAAAGCATGTATACCATTGCTTAAGGTACCAATTGTAAAGTAGGATATAATATAGTCTCTTTGTAGAAAGCATGTATACCATTGCTTAAGGTCCCAACTGTAAAGTAGGATTTTTCGTCTCTTTGTAGAAAGCATGTACACCATTATTCAAGGAATCAACGTTTGACATCAACGGCGACAGCGTTTACATTGCCTGAAACCTGAAACTGTATTGAACAGCTTTGAGGAGTTTTAACTAGCGATCATTAATGATACGTGGCATTGCTTGAATTGTATTATCCAAAAATGTGTATGTCATTGATATATCAAAGAGACTGGTCTGTAGTTCAATCTTAAAAGAGTAATTATTTTCACAATGTTCTATTCATTAGGATTTTACCTTAAATAGTGATGCCCGCGAAGAAAAAAACAAAAACAACTCCAGTGGTGTTGGTAGAGGTGGTAATAGTAATGATAATAATAATAATAACAATAATAATAATAATAATCATAATAATAATAATAATAATAATAATAATAGTACTCGTAGTAGTAGTAGTAGTAGTAGTAGTAGTAGTAGTAGTAGTAGTAGTAGTAGTAGTAGTAGTAGTAGTAGTCGTAGTAGTAGCAGCAGTTGTTGTTGTTGTTGTTGTTGTTGTTGTTGTTATGGTTGTTGTAGGAGGAGGACGGGGGAAGAGGAGGAAGAGTATGGGGAGGAAGAGGAGGAGGAGCAAAGGAGGAGGAGAAGTTGATCAGAAAATGTCTCATGAACGAATGAATGACAAACCTAAGACATCGATGGATATAATGAATACTTATCACAAAATCTGCACAGTATAAAGTGTAAACTTGGTTTTTCTCTGTACTTCTTGATTTTGGGAAATGATCATTTTGACAACATAGGACGTAAATTGATTTGCTATCTCTAATTCCTTTCATCTAAAACAGAAAACAAATGCAAATTTCAGAGGGCTCAGTGCGAGGCTGCAAAAATGAACCAAACCCTATTCATTGTAGATATGGGAGATGTCTGCCCACAGAGAAGGACTGTGAGTATTGATATTGTTACAATACACATCCATCCATCCATCTATCCATCCATCCAAATATACATACACAAGCGCACACACACACACACAGAGAGAGAGAGAGAGAGAGAGAGAGAAAGAGAGAAAGAGAGAGAGAGAGAGAGAGAGAGAGAGAGAGAGACTATCCTGAAATTGAAATACTAGGGAATCTTGCAATACAAACCATATTTATTGAATCAGTCTTTCAAAAGACTTCAAAAGTCACGGCTAAGACGTGATTCCTTTGTACTTGAAGGGCAAAAGTGAGAAATGCAAAGTACAATTTGGAGTGCCCCAAGCAACTGCATTTGAGCCACTTTGATTCCTTTTTAGAGGATTTGAGCAGTAGCCTATCTTATAAACCGTCTGAAATCATTCACAATGAATGATCTACTTACTACACAGTAGGACAATAGGAGATCATAACAAAAGCTATCGTTCTACAGTCTGTTTTAGATCCACACGTGCAATTGTCAAACACATGGTAAATGAATTATCGTCATGAACAGTGCTCAATGAATAAATAAATGGTCTATGACACTCGCATTCGGATCGGAAGATCCTGGTTTCGAGTCTCGCTCGGCGCATAGTTGAGTCCTTTGAAAAGTCTCTTTACTCACAATATCTCACCGTACTCAGGTGTAGAATGAGTACCTGGCCGTTAAGGTGTCTCTGTCCGAAAAAAACAATGTAATATCGTCTAACAGGCGTCATGTCTTGTTCTACGTGTGAAGTGTTGCTGTTGGCCAGGGACCTTAAACGCCTTAGACTTTATGATATTGTCTATAAAGTATTAATATTTAATACAACATTCCTATTCACAGGCAAGTTACCATGATTGATTTGAAGGAGCATGCATAATTTGTTTAATATAATTTCAATTCCAGCCCGACTGCACACAGTACAACCTTGACACCTCAGACCTTGCTCTCGAAACTGGCTCTACATTCACACCCAAATGTTCCACCCACAGGGAATTTGTTTGTGCTTCTGATGGAAGGTCATATGCCAATGAGTGTTATTTATGTAATTACATGGACTCTCACAACGGTAAGTATCCCAATATCAAGCTACTTATTTGAGCTTTGATCACAGCATTATTATTACAGTGATACAGAAATGTCAGCCAGCCCCAGAGACCAGCGATCACATCGTCCTCCACTGTCCAGTCACTAAACTGAAAGGTTGCTACGAAACCGTACTTAGGGCGGAGGAAGACTTTAGAAGCTGGGTTGACGAAATAAATTTGGAGGTGTAGCCATACGCTTCTACTACTATTATTATTATTACTTTCCTATTTGTCTTATAAGTTCAGGGCGCTTGCGATACTTTTCGATAATTTTAGTCTTTAACGATGATTATTGAGTTGTTCATTATGGCAGGGAAGAATTGTAAGGGATTGTCAAAAGATTTTAATTCTGGAATCTAATTTTGCTTAACATTCGACGTTTTCAAGACAAAGTTCAAAAAGTAGACAAAAAGAGCAAATACAAAGAACAATTTTATTGATATCTTTGTGCTCAGTCTGACACACATACAAAGAAAAAGGCAAATTATCCATGTGAAATTAGGCACACTCAAATTGTTTCTAAATGTCTAATTCTTTTTTTAATGATAAGTTGTTGTTTTTTTCATTTTCGATCCTATTTCCAGGATAATCTTCGTAGGCACAACGTGGTGTGGCTTCAAATTACGCCTGAAGATTAATGATTGATCAAAGAACGTTTGTGGGGACTTTTTTTAAATAGCCGTTTACACCAACATATCGGTCATTTATTTCGAATCCAGGCCCTTCCGATCCGAAAGCGAGTGCCATACGACAAGACCACATCGCCGCACAATACTTTACGGAATTACACGACGCGCACTTATTAACAATGATTTTCAAACTTTGTCAAGAAGTATAAGTATCTGATCCTCAATTTTGCAATTATTAATAAACTACATGACATTATTCTATTTCAGTGAAACTCGAAATTGTCACTGATAACTTGTGTCTCCATTGAGTCTAAAATTGAAGAATAAAGACATCCCAAGCTCAAGATTGCTGGCACAGCTCTAAACAATAACATAAGAACAACAGATGCTTTATGGTGTCATATCCTAATATGTTAAAAATAGTCATTAAAACTCAAAGAACTTGTCAATATTTTTGATTTCCTTTTTATACTTGAACATCGTTCAGAAGATCCGCTGCATCAGCGAAGTTTTGAGGCACAGTTTTGTATAAGGAGCCCCCTTTGAATAAGACTAAATGGCTCGAACCCAGGACCTTCCGATTTGAAAACGAGTGGTAAACCCAAAGAGCACATAGTCGCACAATATAGCAGAAAAGAATGTGTAAATTATGATAAACCCCTCTCATTCACTGCTGGGTGGAAAAGGAAGGGACACAGGGATGAAGATAGATCGCATTGAAGTCCCATGACAGTTCTGTTGTGCTATTTGAGAATCGTGCAATGTATAGTTTTTTTAAAACGGGTTTTACTTTTACGGCGCTTTCAACACATTTATGTCATATCAGCGCCAGTAAAAAGAAGAAAATGGAATAGTCAAAATATTCTAGATTTACAATTAAATTTTTAAAGCACCCAAGAAAAATAAAGTCAAAGGGGAATTGGTTCAAATAGGGAACAGATGTAGATTCCAATAGCATACCGACCATCGATGTACTTAGTTTGAGATCACCTACAAGTCATCCAGGCACCAGCACAGGATCCCACTAAGAGGAATACATTCAAATGTTCAAAACAAAACAAAAATATAACTATAGTGCATGACAGAAAAATGACTTACAAGGAAAAATTATCACCTTCCAAAACAAACACTATACTTTTGACTGTTTCCCTATGAGCCAAGGACTCTGACAAGGGCCAGCACAAAATCAAGTAATCCCATTCGAAGACAAAGACAGAAAGTGACTCAGAAAACAGATATAGGGGGGTATAGAAGACACAGCAAGTGATCTCCTGCCCAACATGGGAGGTCAAAAGACCCCACTCAGGATTAGGATGCTTGTAAATCCAAAGAAAGATCCAGCTACCCAATCAGACTTGAGGGGACAGAGTGATTAAAAAAAAATCTCGACTGCATTCGGGATCGACACCGGTTCCTTTGATTGTGAGGCCTGGGCCCATTTTCATGAACGCGGACTAGATCTTAGTTATTTATTAGTCTAGTAAATGACTCGCTAGTTAAGCTATAAGCGGAGCAAGTGACTAAAAAATCTGATTTCATGCACGCTTTCTTTTCTCGTCTCTGACTAGCTGGTCTCTTGCCTAGAAGTGGGCGTTGTAAGCACGGTGATTAATTCGACTATTTTGTGCTGGTAGCATTATTCTCTCTAGTACCCGACGGCAGGTAAGATACTAGCCTTCATACGTTCAACGCAAAAGATTTCCAAAAGAGGAAATTAGCAACACATCCGGTATATATAATATTTCGTTCCTTTCCGTATTTTAATTTAATTTTGCCATTGTGTGAATCAATGATGTCCATGGTCGACTGTCAATTCTATATTTAGGCCAATGAAGTTTCATATTGAAACTCAAAACAAATTGAATAAAACAACAAACAAACAAAAAACAACAAAAACAAACAAAAGAGAAAGTGTGTTCTGATGAATCACATTATTTCAGTCAGTTAAAATGCCAGCAGAATACCGTTTGTCTCCACTATACTTTCTATTTCTAATCATTTTTGTTGTTGTTCTTTGATGCAATCCTTCGATTTCGAGTCTCCCTTCACTCGCAGCTTGTGGGCCGATTAGATCAGTTTTTAAAAAAGTTTTTACACACAAAAATTAGGGGCAGCGTGGCTCAGTAGTACGGTCTTTGCTTCCTACCCGAAAGGTACCAAGTTCAACCACCCGCCGCTACGTTGTGGCCTTGAGCAAGTCACCTCGCCCTAGCTCACTTTGAGCTGTTGCTCTGCGGCTGACGCCTGGGTTATTCCAGTCTTCCCTTGGAATAGACCCTAAAGACAAATTTCCCTTTAGGGATGAATAAAGGGAATTTTATTTATTTATTTATTTTTTTTAATGTGTACTTTCGACGATCTGCACTTACCTTATGTTTTTTTGAAGCCAATGTCAATAGGAACAGGATACTTTTTGCCTCTGTCATTCGTAACCGACGTAATTTCCTTCCGAATCGAAGCGCTCTCAATCTAAAAATAGCTGCTATCTTGTCGACGCTATGATGTATCGTTGATGTATCCTAGTAACTGCTGTATATTTTATGAACATTTTATTTTATTATATTTGATGTTTATTTTGCTTTTAATTAGCTTAGTATTTCCATCAATTAGTTTATGACAGTGTATAAATCTGTGCTAATATAACGATGAATGATGTGTAACATTATGATAATTTCCATTCAGGATCAATAAAGTATGTCTTAACTATTCTCAGACTAAGATTGGTCCTGCCTCAGTAAATGACTAAAACTTGGCCAAACTTAGTCCGAAGGTGCCTGATTTTAGTCTGAGACTTGCTTATTCAGCTCTCATGAAATCCGATTTTTTTAAGTCCTTAACTAAAGTCAGAGATAGTCAGAGACTAGAGACTGTTGTTTGTTTTGTTTTAAAGGGTTTTACGGCGCTTGCAACACATTAAGGTCATATCAGGGACAGTAAAAAGGAATAAAATGGGATAGTAATAAGTTCTAGAAATACAATTAAAGCACCCAAGAAAAGGTAAGACAAAGGGGAATTGGTTCAAATAGGAAATAGATGTACATTCCAAGAGCACACTATCAATGTACTTAGTTTGAGATCACCCAAAAGTCTCATCCAGACACAAGCACAGGTCCTCACTAATGTTTGTTTGTTGTTTGTTTTTAAGGGTTTTACGGCGCTTGCAACACATTTAGGTTATATCAGCGCCAGTAAAAAGGAAGAAAATGGGATCGTAAAAAGTTAGAGAATTACAATTAAAGTACCCAAGAGAAAGTAAGACAAAGGGGACCTGGGAACAAATAGGGATCAGATGTAGATTCCAAGAGCATACCACCAATGTACTTAGCTTGAGATCACCACTAAGTCTCATCAGGACACAAGTACAAAATCCAACAAAGAGGAATACACTCAAATGCTTACATTATACATTAAAAATAAATATAATAACACAGAACAGAGAGATGATTTACAAGGGAAAAAATATCATCTCTCAAAACAATAACTATGCATGTGACTGTTTCCCTCCCAGCCAGGGAGGGCCAGGACAAAACAAAGTAATCTCATTCCAAGACAAAGACAGAAAGCATGTCGGAAAACAGACATAGGGGGATAGAAGACATAGTATGGACCCCCCCCCCCCCCCCTGCCCGCTATGGGAGGTCCGGATCCCCACCCAGAAGTCCCCACTAAGAGGAATACACTCAAATCATATGTTTAAAATGAAAAGAATAACAGTATATAACAGAGAGATGATTTACAAGGAAAAAAATATCATCTCCCAAAACAATAACTATGCATTTGACTGTTTCCCTCCCAGGCAGGACTCCGGACAGGGCCAGGACAAAACCAAGTAATCTCATTCCAAGACAAAGACAGAAAGCATGTTGGAAAACAGATATAAGGGGATAGAAGACACAGTATGTACCCCCCCCCCCCCCCTGGCCACTTTGGGAGGTCAGGAACCCCACCCAATGGCCAAAATTAGTCCGAAGGTGCGTGATTTTAGTCTGCGACTTGCTTAGTCAGCTCACATGAAATCCTATTTTTTCAAGTCATTGACTTAAGTCAGAGATAGAGGCTAGAGATAAGCGGACGCTTGTCCGCGTTCATGAAAACAGACCTATCGATACGCAACAGGCAAAAGAGAGTAAGAGAAAATCAAAATAAATTTCAGACATAAATTTATTCAAAATGAAATAATGACGAAGACAAGGAAATTACAGTATTCATACATTTGACTCGTCAGAACGAATACATTTATGTCATTACATGGTATTACTATTGTTGATATCATCTCATCTTTTTATATAATTCTTTTTAAAAGAATATAATATAGTATATACAAAGTGCACAGCGTGTTGTCGATGATATTATTATTAAATAGTAAATGATTAAGAAACTAAACAAGACCCATCTGGCCTGAGTACCACGCCCCAGTGTAATTCGTTTAAACTGCACCTACACACACACACACACACACACACGTTAACATCATATTATTATACTATTATTATTAACATTATTATTATTACATGTATACTATTATTATTATTATCATCATCAATCACACAAGGTTATTGGCAACCCCGTACTACCTATCCTTGACCAGTGGAATTCGGTGTTGTTTTATCTTAAGGGAATTTAAATGTTGTAAACTACCTTTTATTAAAATAAATAATTACGTATTTGTGACACTTTTAGATTACTTCATTGTTTGTGAAAAAGTCGCTAATGGGAAAAGTAAATAAATGAAAGGTCGAAACTAACCAGCACACAGAAGAAAAAAAAGCTGGAGCGGGGCTGGGGGGGGCACAAATGAAACGTGGGAGTCTAGTTTGAAGCCACATAAAAAGTCCTACCTAGGCACTAACACATGATCCCACTATGAGGGGTTGCAAAAACACGTTATTAACTGAGAAATAATAACTTAATGAGAGAGAGAGAGAGAGAGAGAGAGAGAGAGAGAGAGAGAGAGAGAGAGAGAGAGAGAGAGAGAGAGAGAGAGAGAGAGTCTTGTTTGCTTGTTCTTAGTCTTAGGATTTTGACGGCTATGGCTACATTTTTAGTCACTTTTTCGCCGGTAAAAATAAAGAAGATATTCCTAACATTTTAGTGTAGATCGAAATGTTCAGTTTCTTGCCCATAGAAAATGGGATTAGGGTATAAATGGAACTATCTAGTTCAAATCACTGAAGCAGATCCAGAAGCAATCCCTGTTTACAATGGTTAGCACCACTTTTACTTTTACTTTTAGACTAGACCAATTTCAGGCATAAGAGGATGATCCTTGTCGAGTGGGGCAAACTCAAATTGTAGCATGCATAAAACAAATACAACAGATTTGCCAACCAAATAAAAACAGTGACTTCAATTTTTTCATATGCGACCACAGGACGGAGCACATTTATTTCATATTTTCAACTATGAAGCATTGAGCATTATATAATCTTGAAAATGCCCTAATAGAAGCCATCTATTACTATTATTATTAGTCTTTTTCTTCTTCTTCTTATTTGTATGAGTATGATGCAACCGCTGATTTTTTCATCAATGTCACAAAATAGGGAATGGATCATACTAATACTACCCGAAGGAGCAAGGGTAAAATCATACGGGCTATTCACAATTCCAAGACTTGGTCTGATACTAAAAACGCATCTTTTCTCATTTAAAAAAAGTGTGAGAATACAAGATAACCACACAATTCAAAAAGCTGAGAACTTTTTGGACTCTTATTTCTTTTTCCAATGACTGTCCTATATTTACATATTTTGGATAAAATTACTCATTAGAATACGAAAATTCAAGCTGGTTGGAAGACTGCAACAAGTTACAAGACTATAATGGACGATCACAAAGAAGCAGGAAAATGGGCATAACTTTTGAACACCCCCCCCCCCCCCCCCCACTAAAACCAACTTTTTTTTTCTATATGTAAACACATAAACAACGAAAAAGTAATTTTTCTTATATGTCGTGAAATTTCAACACAAACAATGAACCCATTATGAAACGCTCTTGTTTTTTAAGATGGCGACTCCAATCATGCATGAATGGTCAAAGCTGGAGGTAATAATTGTTGCTCGGTGTTTGTTTATAATAAAAGGATAAAAACCTTCAGAAATTCATAATGAAATAAGCAAAACATAAGGTGAGAATGTAATGTCTAAGTCTCATGTTAATCATGAGGGTTTTTGGTTCAAAAACTGTCGTACAACTCTAGAAAATGAACCCAAGTCTGATAGACAAAAAACGTCGAAAAGCAATGAAATGAAACGCTATTCCGAGTCAAGATCATCAAATGTGATGGGACAGTAAAGATTTGGGACAATGCTTTGAAACTTGAAATTCTACAAAGCACTATTCATGAAACTGTCCATGACATATCGGGGTACCAGAAAATTTGTGCCAGATGGGTTCCAAAAATATAAAGAGAGCTTCAAAGATTGAAAGTCTCTCGACCGAAACTATCTGGATTAGTGTCAACAAGACAACGAAACCGTGACATACCCCGTTGTAGAGCCGATGGGGACTTTCCAGTAATAAATTATATCCTGGAATGTTTGATTATCTCAGTCCAGATCTGCCAACATCTCATGTACACCACTTTGTGTGCGCTTAAAGTGCCCTGTTGGCAAAAAGATGTACAGTGCAGAAGAGGATCTTGTTAAGAAAGTGTCAAGATTGGTTTTGAAAGCTTGGCAAACAATACATTTGCTTAGGTATCTTCTCGCTGTTGTCATTACACTGGCAAAAATGCACTGATCTGCATGGGAACTTCATTCAAACGTAGCTAAAGACTGACTCTCTATTATGGACAAAGTTTCAAGTCGATTTAAAACTTTATGAGTTATTACAAAATTCCCGTTACTTTTCGGAGGATGTCTCTAGTAAAATAAAATAAAATTAGAGCAAAACCATAAAATATCGACGTCTTCTTCTTTTGAATTAATAATTGAAAGTATGTCTGTTTGTGTGTGTGTGTGTGTGTGATTGAGTGCTATTTATATCATTGCCATACTTGGAACTGTGTAGTGCATAGACTTAGTCATGGTTATGTGTTGTACAAATGCTAAAATATTAATATTATAAAATCAACTGTTGAAATAGAGTAAGGATAAAACAAAGCGGACTAGTTTGATTGAAAGGGTCTTACAGTGCTTTTCAACACTTGTAGTTTGTAGGTGAATTCATAGCCAAGGAAGACAATGGAAACATTTAAAAAGATTTCCAAAGGCCATAGATTATAGTATAGACTTTGTACGAGACAAATTAGATATGGGGCATGTAAGCCTAATTAACACATTACAAATTACAAAATGCCATTTATATGGATAAAAGACACAGACGTTTATATTTGGGCTTTCCCTTCTTACATAACCAATTAATAAAATTGAACCGGTTGTGTTTAGAATATTAATTGTTTTATTATCATTTTAAATCATGTAGTATATTTGAAAATAGTCAGAACTCTGTATGACTCAACCAAATACAAGGGTATAAGATTCAAATAATCAAGTGCTATTATTTACAAAAGAAAATCCCCCCCCCCCCCCCCCAAAAAAAAAAAAAAACCCCATCAAAATTCTACCTCTCTCAATCTCACAACCCCCCCCCCCCCCCCCCCTCCCTCTTTCACCAACCCCCTTCTCTCTCTCTCTCTGTCAACACACATATTCAATTCACAATTAAACTGTTTATATGTGTGCCACCAAGAACATTTACAATCTTCTTAATAGCGCACCATCATCAAAAGTCTTATCACATGGCCACACTTTCGCAACGGTTTTATACTGTATTTTTCTGATTCAACAAAAGGACATAATATTGCTGGAGGGGTTTTTAAAACAAAACAAACAAAAAAACAAAAATAATAAAATTAAAAAAAAATATTAATAAATAAATACAATTAACGGCCTCCTTTGATTGAGCCACGACAGAAATGTTAAAACCACAATGCAGCAACTCCGCTGAGGAAAGGTTGGCATTTTAAGGAATGAGACCAACCTTTGCATGATCAAATGTCAAATGACACTGCATGTATTTAACACCACTTTTCAAGTGCCCAAGAGCATAGTAGTACACCACATGACTTGGGGACATATCAACAAATACACAAACACAATCTTAAAATCAAAATACAACCACTTGATATACTGATAACATTATTTCATAAAGTTTGATTCCCCGCGCTCAATTAACTTGACACAATCTTTGTAAAAAAAGAAGATCATAGAATAGTTAAAAGACTTCACAAGCTAGCTGTCAAGCAAAAGGATAATGGCAGAAAAACCCCAGCACATAACGACCAACGTTTCAAAGAGCTAAAACAGGACATTTTTCCTAATGCACAATACCACCATGACCCAAAACAACGGCAAGTTTGGACTATTATAGAATACAATCTAGATTTAGAGCATTTGTGTTCCTTACTTTAATTTGCAAGCAAAAAAAAAAAAAAGAAAAAAAAATGCTTAACCCTGGGACAAGCAAGGGTCATTTCCATACACATAAACATTCTATTTTTTTTCCACTATACATTTATCTCAGAATGCAAAATCGGGACAGTCCCAATTTTATCAGGACAGTTGGCCTCTATGCCAGCAAGAAATGTTCCACAATTTTATAGATTTCAGGAAGACTTACAACTGAGAAATCGAATGAGGATCTGTGAAATTTATATATAATAATGATGTTGTTGAAGGACATACTGCTAAGATGAATTTTAAAACCTGGCAAAAAGTCCACACAAAACGCAATGAAATATGGAATGAAAAAAAAAGCACTGGAAAATCAAAGATCATGGGGTAGCAAACATTACCCAACAGTCTCGGTGGTTTACAGTTGTTGAAATGGGAAATATGATTAACTATAAACGCTGCTTGTTTCCAGAAGCACCTGCATTATTTTCAGGACACAGAAAACAAAGAAGAAGGAAAATGATTGCTTGGCTTACGTGTGGCAAAGAAAAAGGAAAGACAAAGGGGACTATTTCAAAGATTGTAGGTCCAAGAGCATTCGATCCCACACCACAAGATTCAGGTTAAAATCTCGGCGAATTTCAATAAATGCCAACACAATAATACCCAGAGTTTATTTTTTACATTGCCGTGGGTCGGGACTGCTAAAGGTTCCCACAGGATCCAGGGAAAGAGTCTCTGAGGGGGACGGGGGGAGGTCAGAGGCAGAAGACTAAAAAAAATAATTTTGAAAATAATGCTTTGAAAAGGTAAAATAAAATTACAAGCCTTGAGAGTATGTTTCAAGATCTTGCAGACAAAAGCTATGACTTGTCTTTTAAAATCAAACTTCATTTACACCAAAAATTTGACTCTTACTAATGTATTCATCAGTGCTCTTAACTGGTGAAAGTTGAAAGGTCTGAAAAATGAAAATTTTTGTAACAGCCCCCCCCCCCCCCCCCCCCCCACAAGATGTGGAAAATACAAATTGCCATATGATTGTAAACAGTGTTAAAAAGAAAAGACCTCAAACAGAGCATATCACTATTACTATTATCATCATCATTATCATTATTGCTTTTTCAGCCATATATGATAACTTAAAGACTGTCATTCCTTAATAAACTTGCTCAAAAATATTTTAATGTTATGGTTATTGGCCTAAAATAAACTCTTGAACTTGTAAAATTCGTCTCAAATGAGCTGCCCAGAAGGAACAAAAACATAAAAGGGCAATACTGATCTCTCTGGTCCACATGAGCAGACCTTACTTTTCCAATCTAATTTCATGACATCTCAATAATCTTATTGCTTATTTTTAGGAATTTTACAGCAAATTGTGACACTTTTAGGTCATTTCAGAGCACCAGTTCCCCGTGTGGTGTCCGGGGTCCCTCAAATGAGAGGGTCAAGAATAGCCCAACGCCAAGCCAGCGTGTCGTAAAAGGCGACTAATGGTGTGTGATTCCCCCATCTTTGAGTCACCTGGTCCTCCAGGTTGGGGGTTGGCAAAGGGTTAACACCCCTTTCCGTTAAACTCAAACCGTTACAGAAACACAGACAGACAAACTAAATCCTTTTTTTAGCTTGGGCGACCGAAGAGTTTCTGGAATTACAGAATTTATGAAGGACAACAGACAAAGCCGAAAGGACTCTGCTGACCCGATGACGTCTTCGCCAAACAAGCAGCTTCGAATTGCGTCGTGGAACGTTCGCACCATGTATGAAGCAGGAAAAAGCTCTCAAGTTGTGACTGAGATGAGAAGATACAGGCTGCATATACTTGGAGTAAGCGAAACCCACTGGATACAATCCGGACAGAAACACCTCAAGTCTGGGGAGAAGATTTTATATTCAGGGAGAGGGGACGGGATTCATACACAGGGAGTAGGAATAATTCTAAGCAAGTTTGCCCAGAAGTCACTGAGAGGATGGGAACAATGCGGAGAAAGGATCATCATGGCGTCCTTTACAACACGGAGTAAGAAGATCAGCATGAACATTGTACAGATCTATGCCCCAACAAATGATGCAACAGATGAGGACAAAGATACATTTTATGGTCTGCTACAACAAGTCATTGACAAGTTGCCAAGGAAAGACATCAACATATTGATGGGAGATGCTAATGCAAAAGTGGGACAGGATAACGTAGGCTATGAAGGTATCATGGGACGTCATGGCATGGGAGAAATGAATGATAATGGAGAGAGGTTTGCAAATTTCTGTGCATTCAACAGTTTGGTGATTGGAGGATCAGTGTTCCCCCATAAGAGGATCCACAAAGCAACTTGGGTCTCACCAGATGGTGTGACAGAGAATCAGATTGATCATTTTTGTATCTCTCGTAGATTCAGACGTTCATTGGAAGATGTGACAGTACAGAGAGGGGCAGATGTTGGATCAGACCACCACCTGCTATTGGCAAAGCTTAAGCTCCGACTCAGAAAACACGGGGCCAGATCACATACAAGAAGAAAATTCGAGGTGAATGCACTTGATGGGGAAAAGAATGAGGAATTCAAACTACAATTGAGTAATAGATTCCAACCTCTTACTGAGCTCGAGGAGGACATAGATGTAGAGTCACATTGGGCAAAGATCAAGGAAGTCTACATAACAACTTGCCATGAGGTATTGGGGGTAAAGAAATCGGAACATAAAGAATGGATAAGTCCAACCACCTTGGACCTTATTGAAAAGAGGAGAACAAGGAAGGAACAAGTGAATGCAAGCCGAACAAGGGCTTCAAGGCTGGATGCACAAGAGCAGTATCGAGCCATAGCTAAGGAAGTCAAAAGATCTGTGAAGAAAGACAAGGAAGCATTCATGAACAGACTTGCAGAGAAAGCAGAAGCAGCAGCGACTGGAGGACACATGAGGATCCTTTATCAAACTACCAAGACACTTGCTGGAAAATATGGGAAACCAGAGGTACCAGTCAAAGACAAAGATGGGAAAACTATTTTTGGAAAAGAGGCTCAATCTGAACGATGGAGGGAACATTTCAACTGCCTTCTGAACAGACCACCACCAGACAACCAGCCAGAAATTTTGCCTGCAAGGAATGAGCTACCAATTAGCTGTGATCCACCATCGATAGCAGAGATTGTGGGTGCCATTAACAAGATGAAAAGGGGGAAAGCTGCTGGACCAGACCAGATTCCACCGGAGGCTCTAAAAGTTGATGCGAAAAGAAATGCTGAGGCCCTGCACCCACTATTGAGAGAATCTGGAATGACGGGATATTCCCAAAGGATTGGAAGGAAGGACATCTTATCAAGCTTCCAAAGAAAGGGGACCTCAGTAATTGTAATAATTATCGAGGCATCACTCTTCTTTCTATCCCAGGAAAGGTTTTCAACCGTATTATTTTAGAGAGAATTAAGAATGCAACAGATGCTAAACTGCGGGACGAACAGGCAGGTTTTCGGAAAAACCGTTCAACCACCGACCAGATTGCCTCTCTGCGAGTCATAGTAGAACAGTCTATAGAATGGAACTCTCCTCTTATTGTCAACTTTCTGGATTACGAGAAGGCTTTCGACAGTATTGACAGAGCAACATTGTGGAAAATTCTGGCACATTATGGACTCCCTGAAAAGATAGTAAACCTCATTAAGGAAATGTATGAAGGATCAAGTTGCAGGGTTGTACATGAAGATCAGCTTACTGACAGCTTTGAAATTAAGACTGGTGTCAAGCAGGGATGCTTGCTCTCACCATTCCTGTTCATCCTTGCCATTGATTGGCTAATGAAGGAAACCTCCAAAGGGAGAAGAAATGGGATACAGTGGACCCCCTGGACACAGTTGGATGATCTGGATTTTGCAGATGATCTGGCTCTTCTGTCCCACACCCAGGACCAGATGCAAGCAAAAACCACAATTATAAACAGCCTCTCGGAATCAATTGGTCTAAGAATTCACCCTGCAAAGTCAAAGGTCTTGAGGATAGGTACGCGTCAAAGGGAGCAGATCAAAGTAAAAGATCAGGAACTCGAAGATATAGACACTTTCTGCTATCTCGGAAGTATAATTGACAAGGATGGAGGCACGGAAGCAGAGGTGAAAGCACGAATAGGAAAGGCACAGGCTGCATTCACATCTTTGAACAGAGTTTGGAGAACTAAAGATATCTCCCTTCAACTAAAGCTAAGACTTTTCAACTCAAACGTGAAGTCTGTCCTACTGTATGGATGTGAAACTTGGAACGCATCACAGGCATGTATAAGGAGGGTACAGATTTTCGTAAACAGGTGCATGCGTAAGCTACTCAGAATAAAATGGATGGATAGAATAAAAAATGAAGAAGTATGGAAAAGAACACAGCAGAAACCAGTGGGAGAGGATATAGGAAGAAGACGATGGAGGTGGATTGGACACACGCTTAGAAAGAATGACTCAACTATAACAAAGAAAGTATTGGACTGGAACCCTCAGGGCAGAAGATCAAGGGGAAGGCCACGAGGAACATGGAGAAGAATTAAAGAAGCTGATATACAAAGAAGTGGTAAGACCTGGAATGAGATAAAAAAGTTGGCTCAGGATAGAGAAGGATGGAAACTGTTTGTCTGTGGCCTATACCCTGACCCAGGGTGAAAAAGGCAATGATGATGATGAGCACCAGTAAAAAGGAAGAAGATGGAATAGTTTAAAATTACTAAAATTTACAATTAAAAGCACCCAAGAATAAGTACGACAAAGGGAGACTGGTTTAAATACAGAACAGAGGCAGATTCCGAGAGCGTACCAGTTAAGATTGAGAGCACCTTGGAGTCTCATCAAGACACAAGCACAGGATTTATTTTATATACTCAAATGTTTACAAATCATTATTTTCAGAACAAAAATTACAAAACATGACAGAGAGATGATTTATAAGGATAGAAAGCGAGCCAGACAGTTTTGTCTCCCAATATAATACAAAAGAGATGGTCACTATCTTGTTTCAATTTTGGCTGAGAAGAAACACCAAGTAAAACTAAACAAAAAATCAAATCCAAGCTAAACGATATTCCTCGATAAACGACCCTTACAATACAAAGGGTATAATGTTGGCCCCATGTATGAAATAAATCAGTGCTGACGGTGACAAAAAGGAGGAAAATTATGAATGGTTTTCTTTACGTCACATGTTTACTTCACCAACCCCCACTTTTAGAGCCATTGAGACGATAAACTATTCTAGCTATCTTCTGGATAGCGGGGAAGCTGCACCAGTTTGTTCCACCACGCATCAAACCTCTCAAATCCAGAAAATTTGATTGAGGAAAATGTCTTTTTTCAAAGGAGGAAATTCCTCCTCTGACACTAAAATCGCGGATTTCCGCGGATCCGAGGAAAACCACCAGCACTGATAAATGTACCTGTGTATCTAGTCAGAGAAAGCTCTCAAGATGCCCACCAGACGGTTAATTAAGGATGTACTCGGTATTGTTACTAATATGTCTCAATACCACATACAAATAAAAAATTTGACCTATTACAAAATAACCATACCAGGCCTTTCAGTAACGGAAAAATAATCGTAACACCACAGACAACCTCATCTTTTACAAAATAGTTAAAGGAAAAATGGGGGTTATCACAGAAACATTCCATCTCTACACTCAAAAGGCAACATTTACCTGGAAGGAATCTGAATTAATATCGAGATGTCCATTGATTTGCACGAATTAATATCGAGATGTCCATTGATTTGCACACTCACTTGATTAAAAATACAAACTTTCATGAATGGCGTATACACTTAAAAAGATTTATCGAGTGAGGAATCCAATGAGGTAAACCCCCAATATAAAATGTTATTAGTGTTAGTGCATTCTACAGTCTCTCTTGATTCAAAAGCCACTGTTGAGAAAATAGCCATTCAACAATCTAACAAATAACAAACTATATTTATAATAATCAAAACACAAGGTAAACCAAACCCCCCCCCCCCCCCCCAAATAAAAACAAAAAACAATCTTTCTACACTATATTTCAGTTTTGTTTAAGTCAATTGGAGTGTGATAAATGCAGAACGCAGGCAAACTTGGACAATTCCAAGTAATTCAATTCAATAGGTGACAGCGTGTCATCAGTACCTCCCCCCCCCCCCCCCCCCCCCAACATACTCAAACACTTTGACAGTGAAATATGAGCATAAAGTCTTGAAGATCAAATAAACATCTACTAACAACATTAAAAAACAAAAAACAAATAAAAAACAAACACATACAACTATCAAACCATAAATAATGATTATAACGATTCTAAAATATTGTACTGTACAAAGGTAGTCTTAATCTATTTTGAAGTGAGGAATGACTTAGTTATGTTTGATCGAGTCCTGACCATAACTTTTTTTTAAATGGAGAAAAAAAAAAAAAACATACAGTAAAAAAACCCATAAGATGACCTCACTAATTTTATGAACATGTGAGTTTTTAATGCATTTAATGATCTGAGAGGGGGGTCCTAATACAACATTTCTAAATTGTTTTGGACAAGGTCAAGACTTCCATCAATCTTTATCAAAAGAACGCATATCTGCAAGCCTCAAATTATCACAATAACAACTGTACTCTATAATAACAATCCCATGGTCTCCATATGAGATCCTACCACTTAAAATCCCAGTTAACCAGAGAATCCAAATTATCTTTAACAAACAGAAAGACTTGTTTCCCCAACAACTAAATCCATCTTAGATTACCAGTTTCCAATAATGTGTCCATTGTTTTAATGGCGTTATTAGAAAAATAAATGCAGTTGAAAATATGGAAATTATAAAAAGATATTTTTTAAAAAATCAAATCAAATCAAGCAAAGCAAAAGAAACAAATTATAAACTTCTTTAAACCAAAAACTTCAAATGTTGCAACCAAAATAAAGACCTACCAATAAAATCTTACGACTATTCTTTTCATATTCTTTCGGATCAAAAGCAATGGAAGAAATAAATAAGTAGAGTAAACTAGAAGAGGGGAAAAGATAAAAATAAAACAAAAGTCAAACAACAAGAACAAAAATGTCCAAACTTCGTAGACGGATCAACCAGTAGAGGTCAGAAAGGTAGACAAATTTCAATGATGCAAATATGCAGACCTAACACAGGCAACAAAAAAAAAAACCAACAAAATCTGTAGGAATATTTAATATGAAAAATTCCATATCTCAAGAAAAAAAAAAGTCTAAAAATACAAGATTTTCAACCCTACTTAACCAAACTGTCACCACAAACAGATTTAGAATTGATGTAATATCATTCAATTTGGAAACATATCCGAAACTTAGCTCCAAAATAAGTGAGCATATATTGATTGAATCTGTAGAATTGGCAAATCAATGTAAAACAAACTCCCTGTATTAATGACTATTTTATAAAATTCTGTTCCTGAGCACTGGGATTGTAGGTGGTGACCAGTGCACAACATTACTAAACACACACAATCTTTCACACAATTATGTTAAGAAGTAGTTTATTATAATTACAAGTTTTTCCTCATTACTGATTGAAACATTTCACACGATCACATAAACTTCCCACGTTTCCTAGAAGGGCTGTCCATGCTCACATCCATGTTAGAAGAGGAATTATTTCGTTTTCTGTGTTCTGAAGGAGAGCGTCCAAATTCATCATGAATCAAGTCGTCAACATGAGGTCTATTTAAAGGTCCAATCGAACATGAAGTTGTAGGGCTATGGCGGCTGTAACTTACATTAACATTGGACATGGCTCCACTTAAACCTGATGTTCGAAAAAAAAAAAAGTTAAATAAAATTTTAAAAATGATAAAAGACAATAGATGCCTGGAATTTATCTTTTTAAAATGGGCAATTAGGCTAATAGTATTTTTAAAAATTGATGCAATACAAGAAAAAAGGGTAAAAGACGAATGGATAAGATGAATGAACCTAAGCAAGAGCAATGTCATCATAGCTATCTCTGTCCATAGGATCATATTTCCTTGTATTTGTATTCAATTCATTTGAACACAAACCTCCAACTGCCACCAAATGTAATTCAGGGGTCTCAACTCAAAACATTGAAATTCACTGAAAATGTTCACAATCAACATCCGAAAAAAAAAAAAAATGCACATGAACTAATGAAAAACATTATTTGCATTATCACATCACCATTATGATTATTAAAAATTATAACAACTATGGTTGGGTATGATAAATATTAATGTGATGCCAGAATTATTCAGAAAATTCTCTCCCCCCCCCCCCCCCCCCCCCACAAATTATGAACCACTGAAATCCACTATCCTTGATCTACGGATAATTGAAAGTCCAGTTAAATTTGCTTTAAAAATTCAAAAATATTTTAAAGATAATATCTATTTGTTTGCAATGTGTCTGATTCCATTCCAGTGTACTTTACAAGACATTGTCAATTTTAGCGTCCACAAGTAAGATATTTCATCATTGCAGTAGTGTTACACTTTATTGGACATCAAATCGTGGCAGAGTCTGAACCAACTGGTTGCAAATTTTCAGGAATAGTTGAAAAATAAAGAGGAAAAGAAAACAAAAAAAAATTTTAAATACAAAAACAGGTTGACTTATTCGCTATTAAAAACCTATTGGTGGGAGTGGGAATACTGCTCAGAAATCATCGGACAAAACTTAACTTGCAAGTTTCACTGTTAATCCCCTTTCCCAATAACCACTCAATGTCTCCCTCTAATGATCCAAATGTTGTCATTCAAGTGGTAGATTATCTGAAATGATCATTGTATCATGATTGTCTGTCAGCAAAATCATGCTGAAAAGGCTCTCGTCGTGCGGCTATGTGGTCTAGTGGTATGACACTCGCTTTCGGATCGGAAGGTCCTGGGTTCGAGCCTCGCGCTCGGAGCATAGTTGAGTCCTTGGAAAAGGCTCTTTACTCACATTCTCTCACCGTACTCAGGTATAAAATGAGTACCTGGCCGTTAAACACCGTTGTCTTTGTCCGGAAAATTGTAATACCGCCTAAAAGGCGTCATGTCCCGTCCTGCATGTTAAAGGTTGCTTTGAGTACATTTCGTGGATATTGAGCTATATAAAGCTCAATTTTTTATTTTTTTTACCCAGAGCACATGATTTCTACTGAGAAAAAAAAAAAATTGATAATGCTTGTCTTTAACCACATGTCAAAAAAAAAAGTGTATATAAATATTATTTGTACCTTGCATACCAAGACTGGTGTCCCTGTATGGATAGTCGGAATTATCTGTGGATTCTGTCAGATGTGGACTGTAACGCGACGTCTGTCGATCACCAGGTCGGCCCTGTCGGCTTCTGTGGTGATGGTGGTGTGAATGTGATGGTATGGTTTTGCCACAAAGGAAAGCCAGTAATTCTTCTCTGCGTATACATTTTCGTTTCTTGCGAGCCCAGGCAGCAATGTCTTTACTCCTAGAAATTTTCCCACTTTGCATACCAACCCGTAAGCACTCTCTTGCACTGTTTAAACTATCTGAGAACACAAGATTTTAAAAATGAAGATTAGAACGACAGAATGGCATAAAGTGCACAGGATCAAACAATACAAAAGATTACTATTTCCATATCAAAGAAAAATTTTTTTCCATGTTAAAAAAAGCTTATAAAAATCTACAAAAAAAATAGTACTAAGTGAACAGAGTTCTCTTTAAAATAAAACCTTTCATTGTCATATACAGCCATGTGGCATGCTGAAATTAAATGAATAACTATAATTGGTCCATTAAAATCAAAGAATGATTTATAATCGAAGAAAAAATAATAAATAAATAAATGAATAAATCATGTATAATTTAGGACATAAGTTTGGTCTCTTTATAATACAATACCTTTATACAGCTTTGTAAGAGATTCTGCAGCTTTATTAAAAGGAACCATTAACAGATAGCCATCATCGTCTGTGCCTGCAAGCAATTCAGTTTAAAATATTACTCAACAAGGGTGACATAATTTTGTTTTAAATCAGACTATGAGCTAAAAAATTATATACAAAAGAATGGCTGGAGTTTATATACTATACACAGTTATAGTTATAAACAAAAAAAAATAAACTTTGAATTAATTGTTCTCAATTTGACACTAATTAATCTTTAGCCGAACTATGTCAGTGGTCATTTTAGGCCAGTTTTGAAATCCAAATGGGTGGTCTATGCCGGAAATGCAATTTCAGGTCACAAACAAAAATGAATATAACATCTTAAAAAAGAAGAGAGGCTGTTAGTTATAGTCAATTCTGTTTATACTTTTTACAGTCCACACTTCCAGCGGCTTAGTCTCACTTTAAATTAACATATCATTTCTTTTGAATATTTGGTTTTCAAACATTTGGTATCATTAGAAAAAAAAATTTTTTTAAATAGCACTTTATAATAATGATAAATTTTTAATTCAGATCAAACCAACTTCATTTTTTTGCCAAAAGGACAATACTACTTATACACTTGGCATTTTATTGGAATATATATCTTGGAACAGAAGTGAAAATGAAGAAAATCCAAATATGTGAAAAATACAAAATAATTTCCACCTTAACTTTTGCATTTCATCAGCAACTGAATAGTTTGGGATATCAATTTGAGGGGATTTTTTTAGAGAGGGCTGATAAATAAGTTGGACGTAGCATTTTGTCTTAGCTGTGCACCTGAACTCAAACTTTATTCAATTACACAATTTATAAATGACATTACTAAGAGCTGAACCCAGCACCTCCAAAGTCATAAGACTAACGTCTTTTGACGACTGGACTACAATTTGACAAAGATAGTCATTTGTTTCATTTAAACTATAAAGAAATATTGGGGGAAAACCAGTCAAAACCCCGGGTATTGCCTTGTCAAGAACTGGTAACTAACCTAGATGGTGCACAATTTTTGTTTGACTGGAAATGACAAAAATGAAAATCCAGTTTTAGTGGTCTGATAAGTTAATTTAATTTGCTTCTTTCTTTGTACAAACAAAGCTTTAATTCAAGGTGAGCAACTACATCTATTTACTCTTTGTACTGTGTAAGTAACGGATGCATATGGAATTTCTCCCTAGTCTTGGATAAGTTGGGGTTTTTTATGATCAACGGTCAGGCTGTTTGGGAGGCCATATATCCAACCAGAATCTGCCAGAAAATGATAAATATATCGACCGTAATCTTTGATGGTTATTTGGCCTGAAATAGCACTTCTCCCTCTAAACTTTAAAACTAACTTAACCTTTAACTCCTACAACCACGGCTAGTGGTTACTGATAGGCTCACAATTCTGTAACTGTTAAGGTGAAACTCGTTTTTTGGAACTTTATTTTCGGCCTTTTGCTGCATTGGTCACCATGGACTAAGGTGTTATTTGTGAAACTATGTGGCTAATTTTGCTATCATTTTATCGGTGTATTTCTTTCTTGATTCCTGACTGTGTTTCTCAGAAAGCATATAAGTCAAGATTAATCAAGTTTTAGATTATAAGAAATTATAAAATTATGGATACATTTTAAAATGTTATCAAAGTACCCACCATGACAATGCCATAACTATAGCACAGATGTCAAATGACAGCAACATTACTACTACCTCAGCCGCAGACTTCCATTCATTGTCATTGCAAAAATCTGTATATTGTGTTGGTTAATTGAATGTAATTAAGTGTAATTCTTTTTAAAATGGCGTTGCCAAAGTACTGTCAAATTTGATGTTTGAATATGATGTATGACATGTAAATACTGATTGTAACATTTGGTAACATTGGTGTCAATGTCTGTAACCTTTGGAATTTTGTTTTTGAAAAATGTTTTCTTTTTAAAAATTTCTTTCTTTTTTTTTCTTTTAATTATGATTTTTTTTTTTGCTAGTTTCAAACTGTCCCTACCAATTGACATTTGATTACGATGAATGACTTACATATTTCATACTCTCAATTTTTATATAATTATCATTTTATTGTGTTGCATTTCTTGGTGTCATTGGTAAAATTTTAATTTAATACTTCGATTACATGAAGTAGTTTAATCATATAATAATAAGGATGCGGATATTCGGATTCGATTCTAAATAGTCTCCCATGGCCATTCAGACTCAAATTCCTATGTGCATGTACAATCAACAGACTCAGTCTGAATTGTCTCCCGTGGCAGTATAGTTATGTTTTGTTTTTAAACATATTTTAATTATTGATAATTATATAAAATGAAATCAAATCAAAATTACGATTGTAGTAACTATCAAGAGGTAGTCTGAACCCGCTACATTTGATGAGAAAGACAAAATCATAGATCAAGTCCAAATAGAAATTAAAAATAAAAAGAGAGTTAAAACTTAAAAAGTAACAAAAGTCAGTCAAAGTAACTGTGGTATAAGTATAAACAAAAAGCTTTTCTAACACCATAAAACAATGTCCAAATAAAATCAGGACAAAGAAACAACATTGTGATAGTGATTGTGTGAGACAGGCAACAATCCTTCTACTTCTACAGAGTAAGGGTATGAGCTGAGTCGGCAGTGTCATATGGCAAAACATAATTTCTTTATCAGTTCCACCCTCTGCCTACTGCCCAAATTGTGTCGTCGTCCTCCCCTCTGTATGCGCACGCACATTGGAGTCCGAATAGCCACGGGAGACTATTCAGACTCGAGTCCGAATTGCCTCGCACTTTTTTTTTTTTTAGATCTGTGGCGTGACTGCTGGCAAATCAAAGCAAAATAAAGTTGCAAATTAAAAGAATGCTTTTTGCACACGATGTTCATGGCTAAAATTTGGAATTGATTCGCTATGCTGACATGCTAGCACTAACAACTGTAACAGGTCGTCGTGGAGTACGAGTATGTGAATGTGAGTTGTGAAGAAGTAGTAAGGCCTTCGTCGTACTCAGTCCTATTTTAGCCCATTACAGTCATCATATCATTTAATATACATACTTTTGGTATTGTATAGCTGGGCTATAGCAGTTGATGTGTGTTGAAAGCCAAGCCATAGGTGCTGCGCTGCAAGTTCTTCAGCAGCTTGAAGTCGTGGTTCAACTCCCCTAACTTGCGTGTCAATTTCTCGAAAACATTCATCCTCGAAAGACGACGTCCAGTGATCAGCTGGTGATTGATCACTGTCCTGGAAGTCGTCTTGATTCATATTAGTGATAGTTGTCTGAGTTGGGAACAGACAATATCACTGAACCAAAAACGAACTTATATTGATGGTAGATAAAAGTAAATCAATACAAGGCTCTTCTCGGCCTCTGTTCTGTTTATGAAAAAATAGACAAACTAGGCTAAAGTTTAGGCCTAGGCATAACGAACGGAAACTAAGAGTTGCGCAAGCGTAAATACATTCAGCGCTAACGGGTTTGGGATTCAACGACTGGTCTATGCCTTTAAAGCTGAGAATGATGTCTACACAAAATTATGAAGAACGTCGATGCCGACTCGGAAAATGTATTTTCAATGATTACTACAATAGTAGCATTCAGTGGCAGTGACTCTGATTATTGTATCAAATTTTAAAACTAAAACTGAACTGCGCCCAACCGCGAGACCGCCATCTTGTTTATTTTTGTTCTCATCCCGGCGCCGTATTTACTGGCCGTGAGCTAGAGATCAAATTTTTTTCCACAGCAGTTTGCCCCGTGAAAGGGGTAAAATCTGCAGAAATTGGGCGAATTGCAAGTAAGCACGTAAAAGGGACCGTCTCGCAAAGAAGTCTTCAGACTCCTGGGCGAGATCAACCAACGGTCAAAATAACTGGAGTTTCTCAAACGAATGACATGAACAACATGATGAACCATGCGAATGATGACAATAAGAACAAGGTTGTGACAGAGGCTGAGGAAATGGACACCGATCAAGACGGTTTGTAACTGTTAGCGATAAGATTGTTTTGCTTGCTAGTGCCTAGAAATAAAAAAATTAGACAATGAGTGACTGACAATCAATTACTTAGCAGTTTGCAATGGCAGTGGTCTACTGTCAACTGTTTACTGCTGGCCGCTGGTTACTGTTTACATTGTCCATTGTCAGTGACATAATTGATGTGTCATCTTTATTATATTTCTGTTGAATGAGGATGAGTCTATATTGTCACAATTGAGTGACTGTAGAAGAATTGACGTATCAGGTTTCCCGTATTTTCCACAACTTGAACCCCCTCCCACCCACTCACACTTCACTACTGCAGTGGAAGTGGGAGCGCCACTTTTCGTGCCAACCTTAGATTAGATTACTTAGAAATTAACCACTCAAACTCAAGTTGCAGACGGTCTATTAATCGATTTAATCCTCCCTTTAAATATAGTTTAAATTTAAAAATCCCTAAAATTCAGGCAAAAAAAATTGATTATCCAGACTGAATTTCAAAAGTTACATATTTGAATTTATTTTTTTATTTTTTTATCTTAGAATTTGTTCTTAGTCTTAGCCATTCTTTATTCCCACTTCTGCTGAAATTGCACATGCAGACGCCACTTCAATGACTAATTGTAAATATACTGACTTGCTCATCTGGGGTTAGAGTTAGAGTGATATTTATCTATATATTTAGACCAGAAAAATAGCTTGTTTTCAATAATTTTATCGATTTAGATTTGCAATCGAGATACTGCTGTGCAACCATCTTTGAAAGTTTAGTTTTGCCGTAGCTTTAGATGTTCCAGATATTAGGAGTAGGAGCCAAATTAACAAAAGTAGCTGAAATATTATTGATATTAAATTGTTACCAACATAAGTGCCTGCTCCACTCACTTTTCTGAATTAAAAATTCACCCCATACACCGGAGCATACTCAATGTCTCAATCGTTTCTATGTTATATGTTTGTGATGAGAATATTGGCTATTAAGCTTAACTGCTGGTCAAAATTACTTTGCGATGGTGGTGAACGAATCGGCGATCTCAAGAAGTGGGTGAGAGAGGGATCTAGAAATGACTTTGGGTTTGAAACGAATATTTTTGTGTTCGTGGATAGCTCACACGGTAGAGCCATGCTCTCACCTGCCAGGCGGAGTTGTCGTACCAATAAGGTCGCAGGTTCAAACCCCACCACCGCCGCGGGAAAAAAAAAATTTTATTCTCTATTGTCTTCTGGCACTTTTCTACTCACTTCATATCTTGTTGATATTAAACTTAAACTGTAATAATGAGCATGAGAAAGTAGTAGAGGCAGAACAAAGTCAGGGAGTTTTGGTTATTTTTTCTCCACAGATGTTCTGCCAATTGAAAAAAATTCAGAACAAGGGATATAGGCGCTTATATTTTTTTAACCTTTACATTTCATTAATTCTTTTTATATTAGGGAAATTCCATGAAAATGTCAACCGAAAGGGTGTTTTACAAATTCTTAAGAACATATTAAAATTTGGTACCAATTTGTTGGAAAATCATTCAGGATTATGAATATTTCGTGCATATTTGTGGTACAGGATGCTTATTATAGCTTTATGTAAGGGCATCCCCTATTTGAAGAACGAAAAGAATATTTTCTCAATATTATAAATCTTGCAACTTCTACAAAAGTAGAGCCACCTTTGCTGTTGTTTATTTATATGAAAACAATTATAAGTATCAGGAACCTATATAAACATTCAAATTTACGATTTTAATGAAATGTTGTCCTCATCGGTCGTTTTAATGACCTTGGGAAATTGTATGTCAGTCCGTTACCATTAAAACAGTGTTTTTTCATCTACGAAAGATGTGATTGTTGTACAGACTCACTATTTCAGATTTTCTGTCCTTACATGAATGGCTTTAGCACTGTAAGATAATTTTTCAAGAAATTTATCATTTAAGGTACTTTTGTTGGGTAACGGACTGACATTTTTTAGGGTAACGGACTGACAGTAACAGACTGACTAATTCTATTTTAATTCAAAGACAATATATAAAAGTTGTTTTTTAAGTCTCAAGAGTAATGTCCACTCCAATGTGTTTCAACTGATCAGGCAGCCATTTTATAAACATTTGGATCATAAAATTTCAAACACTGGTCTTCAACATCAAGCCTGCTATTTTGCAATAGGTAAGTTGAATCTTTTAAAGCTTGTGAATCTTTTGATCACTTGAAGATCTTTGCTATGTTTGAATTAAGGGAAAAAACACTGTTTTTTGCTCTATAATATCCTTATGACAATGGAGCTAGTAGTAGTCTTCTATTAAAGGGGCAAGAAGCCCTGGGAGAAATAAAAAGAAAATCAAACATTTAAATTAATGTGAAAAACTTTTGAGTCACTTTAAATGTAGTGGGTCAGCAAGCTGTTTAGCTGTGTATAATGTCAATATTTTGGTTGTTACAAAGTAATATGATACAAGTTAAAAATGAGTTTTATTTTCTTAGTTTTATTGTATTATTTTTAAGAAAACAGATTTGCTTTTTATTCCGATTTGTCTTTCATAGCTTATGATGTAATTTCGCTCAATTTTCTTTATTTACAGGTTCACGTTTCCTACTCTATCCATGGTTCAAATTATCAAGAAAGACTGAAAACTGATGGGCATTACGTTGTTTAGGAAAAAGATAGGCAACAAAAGCAGGAGTCTCAAAGAAAACTTGAAAGTGATTGTAAAGGACGCTTAAAAGAAATAACGGGATTTTTTCAAGCAAAATGAAAAAAAAAGAGAAAAGCCGATCAAGTTACAACTCCAAAAGAAAGTAAACCGAGCACACCTAAACCACATCTGCCTCACATTTCAGCACAGGAAAGTAAAATACTGAATTCAACTTTGAGGGTCTACAATCCTCCCAAAAACTTTTTAAAAAATTAAACTATGCCTGTCCTGCTAAGGGCATCCAATACATCAACCAATGGTTTTTGAAATATTTTAATCATGGAAATGGGCTTTCAAGATGAAATAAAATAATTTGATCGAAAATTTCTATTTGGACAAGAAGTACTCTTGGCGAGCACCAAGTGAAAAAGATTTCATAATTGTGAGAGATGAAAAAAGAGAAAGGACGAAAATTCAAAAAAGTTTCGTGTAAAAAACCCTGAAAAAGAGGTTGTCGATTGTTAGTGAATTTCATCCAGGAATCAAAATTGGCTTAAGTTTATTTTGCTCCCTCAGAACCTCAGAATGTACTTCGAAGAGAAATCCCACAATCTGCATAAGAAAATTGTAACAAGGATAAAATGGTCCAAACGAAATTTTTGAAGATCTTTCTCAGATCTTATAACTGGCTTTCTGGTCAAGTGCAGATGAGGAAGAGATTGACTGCCAATTCTATCGACCAGTTTGAAGTGACGGTCATGCCTATTGACAATTCCTAAGCTTCAGGAATCAAGATGAAATACAGAATAAAAATAAGCTTCAAAAATAAGTACCAAATGAATGTTAAACCTTCCCCAGTTTTTAAGTCCTTTCTTATCTACGTTTTTGTTTTTTTTTGAGAATTTAATTTCATAGTTGAAATAAAGTTCCCGTTTGGCTGTGATAGAATAGATTTCAACTCCGCGAATCATTATTTCATTATTTAATTTTTTCAAAAGCAAAGTTGGGATTGAGGTAATCAGATGTCACCCATCAAGTTACTCATCATGCCCAATGTAGCTTGACATCCATAGAAGGAAGAGTATTGGTTTGATCAATCACAATGGGTATTCAGTGTTGCTCCTAATTACATAATTTGTTCTTTGCTCTGGATTTTATGTAGTAACCGTTATTCTGAGTAATAAAATTCAGAGGTGTCAGTCCGTTACCATCCATTTGTCAATCCGTTACCGACACTTTTTCAAAGACTGCAGATTCAAATTTTAGACAATCTTTTAAATATTGCTAGTGTGTTGTGGAACAACATCTCGTGGTTACTATAAAAGAACTCATTTGTTACTGGAAGGTTTAACTTCAGAAAGTTTGATCCATCTACATATAAAATTGAAAAAGATGGATTTTCTGATGTCAGTCCGTTACCACCATTATAATGTCAAAAAAATTCAAGTTGATAAAAATTCATCTTTATCCTTTTGATATATGATAAGGGCGGACATGATTCATGTCCATGGGAAATATTAGCTCCATACAATAAATACATTGCATTTCAGAGCACAAAATGTATGCATTTTTGGTCTGAT
Source organism: Berghia stephanieae (assembly GCF_034508935.2). Taxonomy (NCBI): domain Eukaryota; kingdom Metazoa; phylum Mollusca; class Gastropoda; order Nudibranchia; family Aeolidiidae; genus Berghia; species Berghia stephanieae. The sequence continues at coordinate 70,939,252 of NC_088364.1, read as the reverse complement.
TTGTCAGTCCGTTACCCGTGGAATTTCCCATTAATTCTATCTTATATTAAGTCTAGTAGCGCTCAGGTCCATTTATGAGGACGAGCATAACGCGAGTCTGTGGAGCACCGCTCCAGTATTGAGGACGACAATGAGTTCGCCAGTCCATTATTGAGGACAAGATTAACCCCGTTTATGAATGGAGTTAACCTTTCTATATTTCAATTTCAGACCTGTAAATTCTCAGTTAATTAACTGAAATCAGTCAGTTTGTCAAATTCAATTATTTAAAAAAAGGAAAGAAAGAAAGAATTCACAAATCGTAGTCGAATGACCATAAAGTAATTAGGAGTGTTCCATAACTCTACGCATAGCTCATGGGAGCCGTTTTAGAATTGGCGTGACTGAACACATCCCAGTGTAATTTCACACAGCCTTCGTTAAATTATTTTTTCACTTTCCAACCTGTCGTGATCCCAACAGTAGCCAATTTTAACTGAGCCGCCGAGCGATAAATTTCATGTTTCATCTAAGCCAAAATTGACCACATTTACAAGCTGGGTTTTACAAGTATAAAAAAAGTAAAATGCGAATGCCGGACGTAACATCTCTAGTAGATGATAATGGGAGAAACCTTTAAATCGAAAGTTAGATTAGGATAGATTGCTACAAGCACATTTCGATTGCCTCGCGTTGTAAACAAACTGGTTGACCGTTTCTTCAGTGATTGGGTACCTGATTATAAGGAACAATGGTAAGTAGCCTAATTAATTCCCGCGCAAATCAGGACGTTTTCTGCCATTGTTTTGCTCAACCCCAAGCGAGCTTGCTGTTTTGTGGCGATTTACCTTCATTTCGATTCTTTGAATTTTTCCGCTACGCCTGCCGAAGTTTCTTCTTGATAATTCACTTCTACTCAAATTCAGTGTATTGGCTAGAAGTCATATTTATTTAATTTTTTTTTTCTGTCATTAACTGATTGAAAATCAAGTTTGCTAATTGCTACATTCTAATGTTCTCACAATGGCTGAGCTGTTCATGGATCGCAATTCAGACTTGTCGAGCATCGTTAAAGAGGAATAAATTCAATTGGTCATGGCTAGAAGTTAAAGATGATAATGGTGATTATTTTTCTATGTCTGACTATGTCAGAAAAATTCCAGATGCAGGAATATGACTTTGATGATGTCATCTTTACCTATATGAATGACATGCTTATTTAGCATTCCTTCTACATCAAATTATGGCAGTCATACTTCCAGTAAGAAATAACACCAAATGTATTGTATTTATCACTCTCCTCTCCAATGATGCCCTTATTTTTTTTTAAATAATTGAATCTTCAGTTTGTTGAAGAGTTTCAGTCAATTTTTATAGAGCTCATTTACAGGTCTAATATTTAGAAATGTAGTAAAAATTTAATTGATTCTGATTGGTCAATAGTTTAGCTATGTCCTTCAACTTGTTGAAGGCAAGTTAGTGGCCTTTCAAGTCATAAACGAAGCCAACAAAGAGCCACCCACATGTGACTGATTATGTCAGGGACTCACACATATGTGTGCATCTGTACGTGGGCTCTTTGTGTATATGCGTTTGTTAGACTTATGTGTGTAGTAATAAGGTGTAAAGCCTTGCTCCTTCTCATTCCACCACTCAACCATTCGAAATAGAAAGGTGACTGTTACTGGTTTCATAAATTCTTACTAGGTTTGCTCTCTCTCAATAAATATCTTATTTCCCTTTAAGAAAATGTAAAGATTGTACCATAAATTATTGCTATTAGTTCAAAAAAGTATATTTTCTGGGATGGGTGCTAAATATTGAAATACTGCTAGGCGAGCTGCCATTGTTACAACTGATCAGCTGTAGCAACTAGGCACTGTCAGTGTAACTTCCGGAATGCAAGGTAGCATCACTTGAGTTAATGATTATTCTATGAGAAATGCCTTAACTGTCAAAAATATTGCGTATTTGAAATAGTAAGTATTGTATATATCCGACTCTCGATTATTTTAATCCATTGAGTACTTACGTATTATATATATATATATATATATATATATATATATATATATATATATATATAATATATATATATATATATATTATATAATATATATATATATATATTTATGTATTTGATATTATAATGTTTATATTATTGTTTAATATATAAATTGCATATAGCCTATGACATTTAATATTAATATATATATAATTATAATCATGGGCATGGGTGCCAGTTTTCCAGTTCATGTCGGAATTCCGGTTTCGCGCTATCTCAAAGTCAAATACCTCCAGTTTCAGTGTTTTGAGTTTGCTGTGTAATCATTTAATATTGGTATAAAAACGGTGATGAAATAAGAGTAGGAACATTTTCAGGTTTGGCAAAGTTTCAGGTTTCAACACTTCTTCCTGCTGGCATGATCATGGGTCTTCCCTGAGTTGCGCCTGTATATGGATGTTCTTCCAGGGCTGAGAATCTTCCACCTAAATGGTTGTTTATCTCCGCCCATCAACATCACAATTCCGTCTTTTTCGATTATTTTTTTTTTAATGAATAAAAAAGACTCACCACAACCACTACATCAAAATCCCTACAGCCACCACCACTACGACAACCACCACTCTATCACCTTCCCTACCACCTCATCATTATCCCTACCACAACTACAACAACCACCACCACATCAGCATCACTACCACCACTACTGCTACAAACATCACCACACCTTCCCTACCACTACTACTACAACGATCACCACATCATCATCCCTACCATCATCACCACCACATCATCATCCCTATGACCACCATTACCACAACAACCACATTATGTTGTAATTACACTTTCAACTTTTGAAATTCCTCCTAGTGGTGTCAGAAATTGCTGCGAGACATATTTTTTAATTGCATCTCAGTAAACTTTAATGAAATTCAAATTTATAGGTTATCGTCGCATGGATGGGTCTTGATCTATGCACTGTAAAATTTCATCCTTTTTTGTACCCAGTTATTCTCACCCCTGTTCTTCCAAGTTCAGAGAAAAAGTATGCAAATTAACTAGTACTAGTAGATTTTTGACCAATCAAAACATGGAATTTGTGACACACCCTCGCACTTGGTAGGACAAACATAGCTGGTTGTTTATAAAGAGTATGTTCAAAATAGACCTTCTTCTGATCATTGTTATTGTTTTTATACTGCCAAATGGGTGACTAGTTATCACACGATTATTAACGTTTAAATTTACACATAGTTTTCTGTGTTGGTTCTATTGATCAAGCGGTAGAACAGTGGGAATTTTACTTAACACATACCATCAATAGCTAAACCTGTGCAGTTTGCTGTGTCTACCAATCACTGCCATTGTTTACATTATGACGATTGTCCGAGTGGTGTAGTTATCTACCTGTCTATTAGTGTGCAACAACCTTGGCCTTTTCATGCACGTTGTAATCTGCACTGCTGGACAAAAATGTGCTTTGCTTCGGGGGGGGAAAAACTGGTTGAATGGCTAATTATCACACATTCCACAACCCTAAATTCAGTCAGCTACATTCCAATTCAATTAACTACATTCCAGAATTCCAGCTATCCACATCTCTGACCCACAGTCCAGTTAGAATAGTTTCATTTAATCATCAGAATAAAAATTAAATACACTTGATATACAAAATTCATCCCATTCTTCACCAAGATGGTCCTAAAATCATGGTGTAACATTTTGTGGTCATACAAGTTACAGTCCACCTTTTACATAAATATTCTTTTATTTGCTACTTAGAAACTTACAATATATACTATCTCTCCATATGTCTATCTATTTTTATCTTGCTATCTATCAAAATACATATATACACACATGACGAATAAGCTCATCAACTCGCTTCACATTGTCTTCTGACGTCGCAGTTATCGAACGCCCTCTCCCTTCCCTGTCTGTCAAGTCGGAATGGCCGGCTTCAAACAAATTACACCAGTGATAGACTTGATATAACACATACCATCAATAGCTAAACCTGTGCAGTTTGCTGTGTCTACCAATCACTGCCATTGTTTACATTATGACGATTGTCCGAGTGGCGTAGTTATCTACCTGTCTATTAGTGTGCAACAACCTTGGCCTTTTCATGCACGGTGTAATCTGCACTGCTGGACAAAAATTAAATACACATCGGAATAAAAATTAAATACACTTGATATACAAAAATTCATCCCATTCTTCACCAAGATGGTCCTAAAATCATGGTGTAACATTTTGTGGTCATACAAGTTACAGTCCACCTTTTACATAAATATTCTTTTATTTGCTACTTAGATAGAGACTTACAATATATACTATCTCTCCATATGTCTATCTATTTTTATCTTGCTATCTATCAAAATACATATATACACACATGCGTGCGCGCACACACACACACACACTATAGAGAGAGCGAGAGATTTGTAGCATGTCTTCCAAACGTAAGAATGACATTAAAAGACGGCTTTATGATTATTATTTTTTAATTTATGACATATATTGAAAACATGAAAAAATCTCTACCAAAAAGAAATGAGTATCTGCACGATTAAAGTTGGAGAAAAAGTATAATTTGCAGGTTATGAATGAGAGTTTGGTCTTTCAAATGGTATCTTATATACCATGGAAATTAAAGCTATAGAAATGACAGTGTGATGTCAAAGTTTGAGAAAATTCTGGAAATTGAGCACTATGATCACTTGAAGCGAGAGGGTGAGTCAGGCTTCAGTGGGTGGGGATTGTTGGTGATGGTTCATATAGCTGTAGCATTCATAACCGTGAATTACCTCTCATCACTAAAGGGGACTCTTCAGCTAGCTAAATGTGCCTTAGTTTATGCAGATTCAAGAGCTCTGTTATGCATTGCAAACAAGAAAAAAAAATATTATGAGTTAAATAGATAAAGAAAGCTAAATATAGTTCAAAATCAAATGTTAAAATCAATGAAATAAGAGTTTTAAAAAGATGTGTGCACCAGTTTGTGCAGCTTTGTAAGATAAGCCATTTTAATGCACTACTGCTCTGTGACACTCCTTTATAGTTTGAAGAGAAACAATCATTTTCTGCTCCCAGATATTTACTACGGATTCATTAATAAAATATCTTAAGCTGATAAAAGACAGTTAATATATTGGTGCGTAGATGCATTTTACTTAGAAAAGTGGACTTATGGATTATGGTTTGGCAAATGAGTCAGGTGTGTATTGAACATTGGAAATAATGATTCCAACTAAATAGATAGGGCAAGTGTTAGGTGATGTGAAAATAGCTCGATATATAGTTTTACGATTTGTGTCATGATAAGAAAAATACAGTGTGGAGAAGTGCCAGATGAAAACAATAAAAAGTTACAGGGTCAGTTCCAAACTCTGGATCCAATTGACATGTCACCCTCTGCCTAGAAGAGAGAGAGAGAGGTCAGCGAGTGATCGCACAACCAACTGAGCTATCCAGCGACACAAAAATATGGCTTTCAAACTTAGTACCAATCATGCACCCCTTTACTCTTGACTACTGTGGGGACCACAACGAGGCTGGCTAACAAACCCCGTGAACTCTATACTGGGCCAGCAAATTAAGCTATTCACCCTCCTCTGTGGAAGAGTTCTGATATTGGGTTGAACAAAATTCAGAAAAAGTGTGGAGGGGCACATGACAGTATTGGAGCTATTCTCTCTCTCTCACCCACCCACACACAGACACATAAGTGACTAGCGTTTGGTTGTATTCTCATCATCAGTAGCAACAGTTGTCTCATTATGGGAAAGGTGAACACTACTTTAATTTATTGTTTATTGGCATGCGATTAATAGTAATAATGATAAATATTTTTTTTTAATGACATCAAAAAACGTTTAGAAAAAAATAATGATAACAAATATATATAAATGTACACTCGCAAACAATGAACTTCTTTTAAAATCCTCATAGGGATTTGAAACCAGGACCTGCCGAGTCAGAGTCCAAACAGAAAGTCCTGTCTTGTGGTGATATTTTATCAGATCATGTCTTTCTTGAAGAATATTACTTTTTACCTTGCTTTTAAGTTAACAAGACATACAGATATTTTCCTTTTTTTGTAACTTTAGTGACCCTGTTTTTCTGTTGACTAAAATACTAAACCGACCTAAGCCGCACTCCACATTATCTAGTCACTTCCACTTCTAACAAATTTCTCAGATGTCAAGTCAAAAGACTGAACACAGTGCCCCTGGTTATAATTCTTTTTCTGCCTTTAAGTACATACTTCAGCGCAATGAGAATAATATGGGTGTTTGGGAAAATCATATTACCTTTCCAATTATGTAAAACTTATCATTAAATTAAATCAGTAAAATTTAACATTTAAAAACATGACCTGAAAACTACCAGTAGTAATATACACAGGAAAAGACAGATTTAAAAGGTTTTTCATGAGGAGTGAGGTTGATACAAGTGAATTTACATTGTTATTTATCAGTGCTGGTGGTTTTCCTCTGATCCGCCGGAGGGGCAAGTTCCTCCTTTTTAAAAAAAAATTACATTTCCCTCAGTCTTTGTACTGGTATTGTCATTGAGAAATTTGATGTGTGGTGGAATAAACAGGTATAGTTTCCCATTCTCGGCAAGTTAGCTAGATTATCAATGATAGTTTATCGTCTCAGTTGCTCTAAAAGTTGGGTTTGTTTAATAAAAAAAAGGGCTTAAAGGCATTCGTTCAATTTTTGTCACCATCAGTTCTGATTTAAATTGATTTTGCTGTGCATCATTTTTAAAGATTCGAAAAATACAATCTCTTCCTTAAGAATCATTCACCAAATAAGTTTGCTGTTATGCTTCAATTTCCATTTTTACAAATGGTAAATCTTTGAGTTTGTTTTTTTTTTTTTTTCCCACCACAGGAAACAACTGCCACAACGAGGTAGATACCCTTGCTGCTGTAAATGGTGATGTGAAACCCCCGGTGACATCAAATGACGAAGAAATGGAAGAAGGTTTGTAAAAGAAAAATTCAATTTGATGTTTAATTAATTCAAGCTCATTTGTTTTATAGTGAGTTCAAGCTAGTTATCCTAATTAGATTTAGTTATTTGTCATAGAAATGCTGGCAGAAATAATCCTGATTTAGTTTTCAAAACTTTTTTGTTTCTACCCTTCAATATTGGGGTCAACTGGATTCCGTTTGGTGTCTCGCTCCTCTTCATAATCAATGAGTTAGACAGAAGGTCAGATTGAAGAGCCTGTGGGTTTGTCACGACCAAGATTTAGTTGTAGAGATTTTTTTTTTAATATGTCAATTTTTATTTTCTTTTTTAAATTTACCCTTAGATTTTAGAGTGAAAAAAATGTCCAATATGATTAAGTTAAGTTTTATTATATCACATTTTATATACGATTTTTCTTCATCTTTTAAGATTTAACCACCGCTGTTTCAAAATAAAAAGGAAATAATAATATTAAGTATAAATAAAAATCTTAAACTTGAGGTACCTATATGGGCCTAAATATGGAGAGAAAGATGAAGTGTAAAATTTACTCAAGTTCTCTTTCTCTCCATAAAAATCTGACTTTTGCAATATTCCTGATTATCAAATTTTATTGGATTGTATTTGCAGATGAGAGCAGGGCAGAGGCCACATTCCAATTTACTGTCGAAAATTTCAGCAAACTTGAAGAGTCGGTGCTCAGTCCACCTTGCATGGTCAGAAATTTGCCATGGTAAGTAGTGAGGGCAAAGGGTGTGGAAATACTTGAGGATCCCTGTGAAAAGTAAAACATTTTTGCAAGGTTAAATGGTTTCATACATTGAAATCACCTTTCATAGCCCCATATTGCCTACCTGCCGAATCTTACGAATTTTAGTCAGATTTCATGGCCAATTACAAAAATACGAAATTGTATGGAAAATTGCGAATTTTAAATTCTCAGTAATACTTAAATAGTAACGATAATAATGGTAATTGTGTTAATAATGATAATAATAATAATAATAACTATAATGATATTAATAATAATAATAATAATAATAACTACAATGATATTAATAATAATAATAATAATAACTACAATAATATAAATAATAATAATAATAATAATAATAATAATAATAATAATAATAATAATAATAATAATAATAACTACAATAATATAAATAATAATAATAATAATAACTACAATAATATAAATAATAATAATAATAATAACTACAATAATATAAATAATAATAATAATAATAACTACAATAATATAAATAATAATAATAATAACTACAATAATATAAATAATAATAATAATAATAACTACAATAATATAAATAATAATAATAATAATGATAATAACTACAATGATGTTAATAATAATAATAATAAAGCATTTCTACAGCAGATAAGCATGACGATGTAATGTTGAAGTGATCATCAATGTCAAATTGTGGTTGTTCGTACATGATTTTATAAATTACTAAAAATTGACATATAAATTGCTAAATTTGACGTTTTCAATTTGGCAGGTCTGATATTGTGAAACAAGTGATTTACTAAAAATCATTGCTGGGAGTGTCGATTGAAAAATACAAATCATAAACATTCAGCTAGTGTAGCATGGGTATATCAAAATTCCACCAGAATTATAGATCTATCTTTACTACTTATACACAATTCCGGAGACTTATCTAGTGACCCTCGTAAAATTTGATTTTCTGTAAATTGTATGGAAAATAGTCTAGGTGATGACTTGGGTCTTTTCTTTGCAGGAAAATCATGGCAATGCCACGGAAAACACAAAATGCGGAGAGGCAGAAGGGTCTTGGTTTCTTTCTTCAATGCAATGGAGAGTCCGAGTCTACATCATGGTCCTGTCATGCTACAGCAGAGCTTAGAGTGCTGAAATGGGACCCTGAGGAGGAGCCCTGCAAAAGAAGTTGGTATCTTTTTTCTCTTTATTAAAAAAATTTTTCACGTATTTGTGTCAGTCCCCCTCCCCCAACACACACACACACACACACAAAATCATAAAGTTTAATTTCACCATTTGATGTCAATGGAAGTTGGGTGTCATGCTATTAAATGTTTATATGCATTTTAAATATTTATCATCTGGACTCACTCAGCCTTTGAATATTGAAGTAAATCCTCTGTACATGATTTGCTTTGAAATATTTTATGTAAATATTTTTTGTGTGATACATCTTTTTGTAACTTCAATGATAAGTAATGTTATTCAAAGTAAACAGATACATTAGAGTCGAAATTTAAGCTTGATGCCGATATATGATTATCTACTTTTTCAGATATTCAGCATTTGTTCTACAGCAAAGAAAATGATTGGGGATTCAGCCATTTCATGGCATGGCAAGTAAGTACACCATATAGTAACTAGTGCCGCGCTGAAGACCGGTCTAGACCGCGGTCCGACGGTCTTTTAGCTGTGAACCGAAGACCGTCCCAGAGGGGAAGACCGGCGGCGGTCCTCACTTCTTATCACCTTTCAACTAGTGCGGGGCGGTCCTTGCAAGGACCACGGTCCTACGGTCTCGCGCCATAGCCTACTACTTCCCCAGCGATTCGTTGCTTCGGTTGCCTATCTTCCACCAATCACCACCCATCCCACTTAATTAATCGCACCCACCCCCCTTTGCCATACACTAAACGACACGGACGACCATACAGGCAGACGACCACCAACCTCCACTCCGCAAACCGCCCTTTCGTGTGTGAGATGGGGGGAACAGGAGGCGCACGCCTTGGACGATTCCATTATACGGGGTAAATTTCAAAATTTACTACACCATAATGATCGCAATGACAATGATCTATGGTGAAGGCATGACCCCTCTTCTCTAATGGGTTATTGTTTGAAATGTATGTGACTACAAAAGATGTGTGTGTGTGTGTGTGTGTGTGTGTGTCGAACCTAGCAAGTAGCAAATCCGATTTTTTGTTTTCTTTTGTCCATCTCTTGTCACCACTCCTTTCTATCGCAGTGTTGTCATTTAAAATAATACAATAATATTAAAATTTCGTTTGGTGTTTTTACTAATCAAATAATATGAGTTTCATTAGTTTCTTCCTTCCAAAAAACCCAGTTATAACGTCTGAATTTTAAAAAAGTCCAATAGAATATTTGGGGACCCCGATAGCTCAGTTGATAGAGCACTCTCTTTATACGCAAAGGGCCAGAGATCGATCCCGGGTGCAGTCGATTTTTTTCTGAATCCCTGTCTACTCAGCAATGAATGGGTAGCTGAGTTTGTTAGATCTGGCGAAAAGTCACCATCGACCCCTCTTATCACCTCATCCACCCCCTCTTATTATAACTTCACGTCTCTCTCTTACTCTTCAATGCTCCCTGCCCTCTAATGTGTGTGTGTGGGGGGGGGGGGGTTGGAGTTGCGTGTGTGTATCAACGCCACGAACAACTCGATCAACGCCTTGGGCGATGCCATTATCTCCGTTAATGGGGATAAATTTCAAATTTTATTAAATTATCGAAGTAACAATGAAGTACGGTGAGCAAATAAAGAAGGCATCACCCCTCTTCTCTAATTAGGTTACAATTTGAAATGAGTGTGACTACTCCGTGTGTTTTACTCCTGTAGGCCACGGTTTTCATCGTGTAGCGGTCTTTAACGGTTCAAGAATGAACGATCCCACGCTCTAAAAGGTCAAACCGGTTCGAATTTCCAACAGTCTCTCAGGAATGTTCAATGTCGAAAAGGACCGGTCCTAGGACCGGTCCTTGCGGTCTTCATTTCCGAAGGACCGTAGGACCGTGGTCCTTAAGCTTGCCAAGGACCGCCCCGCACTAATAGTAACTAAATACTTTATTTGTAGCTTGTAGTTTGTTTCTTTTACAGAAATAGGGTAGGGACTTTTTGATATATTACTGAATAAAATGTGAACAACAGCACATTTTCAATGGGATTCACAATGTTTCATTTATTCCACCTGCAGGCCATTGGAACCATATTTCTATTTCATACAGTACCAGTTGCCTGGTAGGCATCTTTTACTCTGACAACGTATCCATCATTGCTTATAGCCAGTACTCTTCACACATGAGTTGAGTGGGGTAATGTGTGTAAAGTATCTCATTCTAGGTCACTGGAACCAGAATTTTGCATGATCACTCACCCATGATCTTGCCAATGACCACACCTAATAGTGTTTGACTTGTGATGAGACCACGACATAGTATGATTTTCCATCAATAAAGAACTACAAATTACCTAGATTTGCACAAGGTTTTAAAAGCGTACATTTTGTTATTCGGTTTTCCAGGATTTCACTATGATAGATGTTCATAATTACATGTAGGCAGTATGCATTCTTTCTTCCCCTTTGAATATGGTTATACCCTTCATTACATTGTCAAGCAAGATGAAAAGGATTTAAGGTGGCTCTCATTTTGAATTGTGACATATCTGTTGATATCCATTTAAAATTGTTTTTCACTCCCAAGGATGTCCTTGACCCTGCCAGTGGATATATAAAAAATGACAAAGTTATTTTGGAGGTTCATGTCACAGCAGATGCACCACATGGTGTCAGGTTGGTTGTCTTATTTTGTTTTCACACCAAACCTAATTTGGGACAGCTAGGCTTGTTTTTGATTGGGAAAGTTTTTATGAAGGGAGCATTGAGACCAATAAATTTAAACATTTTCCTTTTACCTTTATGTAAAAAGGTTTAGTTGTAAATTTGGTAGCGTGTTTTGGGGCTTTGAGGTTCACTTTATATATTTAGTGTTGTATATCATTGTTGTCATTATTATTGTTCTCTTCATATGGGCAATGTGGTTTCAATAAGAATGTCTCTAAAAATGTGTTTTTTTAAATTTTAAATTTGTTTTATTATTTGATTTTTGAAATACAAATAATAGTTGCTTCTAAACGAATTGCAATCTGATATATTTTGAAGACAGTTGATTCGTTTAGTGATGATTTTCCTTTGTTTTTTATTTGTTTTCAGCTGGGACTCTAAGAAACATACTGGTTATGTTGGCCTAAAAAATCAAGGTGCCACCTGCTATATGAACTCATTGTTGCAAACTCTATTCTTCACAAACAAACTTCGCAAGGTAAGAGGAAATGGATAACTTGCGAATTGGGTGTTTACTTGGATTTTTTCATGTTTGGAATATTATTGTTAAAAAATTTTAATCGATGAAGGAAAGCCCCTTTATTTGTGTTTAAATGATCATTATCAAGTAATTAGTCACTCAGAGACTTGTAAAAAGTATATCTGTTCTAAAGCATTTTAAAAGCAATGATATCTAAAACAAGCTTTTGCATCTCAAGTTGAAATTTAAAAATCTATCTTTTTTTTTTTTTTAATTTTTATTTATTTATTTTTTTCCAAAGAAAATACAAATTTTATGTTTGTCACCTGTGACAGACCTGTCTACAGTTGGTATACTATATTGTGTAATTTTTAAATAGGTAGATTTAATAATTATAAGTAATTGTTTCAAATTTTTTGTATAATTTATTTATTCATAGGCTGTTTATTTGATGCCAACTGAAAGTGATGACAATGCCCGTAGTGTTCCTTTGGCACTTCAGAGGGTCTTTTATGAGTTACAATTCTCAGATAAACCTGTTGGAACTAAAAAACTAACAAGATCATTTGGGTGAGGATTAAAATATAGCTTTGGCTGCATTTTTAGTTAATTTTTTTCAGGACATGGTTTTTTGTTGTTACACATGTTGAAACCAAGGGTAGTTTGGTGCAGGAATCTTTCGCTTTCATCTTTCTAACTCTTTTTAACTAATAAAATATTTTTTTTTGTTTTTGGTCTCTGGCTCCCTGTTACATGTTAAAATGTGAAGATTTCGAACTAGTTAAAACGAAGTGAATTTCTTAAAGATTCAATTTCGATCTCTCAAAAATTATGGATTTTATGGTATATAAATATATCTCTTTCTCAGTCAAATATAATGTATTACATTGATTTTTGCCATTACTTATTAATAAACACTCACGTTTTTAAAACTAGAAATTATGATTTTTTAAATGGAACATAGCCTTATTGGGCTGATTTTAAAAGTTAAATATGGGGAATAGTTCCCTTAACGAAATGTATCAATACTAGTTTTGCAAATTCAGATAAATTAAAATCGTATTATACTTGTTATTTTTTGTTCTCATTTTGTTATAATGGATTATTTTCTGTTTTTTCTTCAGGTGGGAAACTTTAGATTCTTTCATGCAGCATGATGTACAAGAATTATGCAGAGTGGTAAGTTAGAAGATTATAGTATCAAGGGATAATTTCTGTATTTTGAGTCATAATATATTATTATTTTTTTGTCTGAATTCACTCATGCACTTATTTGAGGTGGGGCTCACACCAATTTTGTGTACAGGGTCACTCCAGTAATTAGAAAGACCACCCAAAAGAAAAATTGACAAGTTCATCTTTTCACTTTTCCATGAAAAGGTATTGCTGATCTTGTTTTTCACAATCAATTTTCCACTCTTAAGTGCTGTTTGTTTAGGGATTTTTTTTTTTTTTTTTTTTTTTCTCTTAATCTCTGCTTGAAAAAGAAGGTTCTGGACTTTGATTCCGCCTGGTGATTCAGTTTTATACAATCACATGGCTCTATTATTTACAGTACCTATGAAGACTTGTCAATTGTAAATCTGCCCTGGATTTGTTGAGCTCTTAAGATGCAAATATTTAATAAGCTCCTTTAGTCCCAATTAATGCCTTCCTCCCCCCCCCCCCCCCCCCCCCCTTCAATCTGTATCCTACAGCTTGTGGACAACATGGAAAGTAAAATGAAGGGCACATGTGTAGAAGGGAGCATCCCAAAATTGTTTGAGGGTAAAATGTTGGTAAGTTTTGATTTTTATTTTCTTGACATTTCAGGGGTGTCAGAATTCCGCGGATCCGCGATTTTCCGCGGTTGGCCGCATTTTCGATTTTCCGCGGTTGACCGCGTTTCCGATTTTCCGCGGTTGGCTGCGTTTTTGATTTTCAGAGGTTGGCCGCCATTTTCGATTTTTCGCGGTTGGCCGCCAATTTCGATGTTCCGCGCTTCGCGGATATCTGCTTTTATTTCGTTTCGTTGCTATCCATGGGGATAACTTTTTGGAATCTAATGACAAAGAAAAAGTAGATCCAAAACATTAACTTCCGGAGTAACGAAAAACGAAATTCGGGCTTTATAAATAAAGCGTACATTGATCATCGAGGTTTATTCTGTTTAATTTTCTGTTGTGGAAGCGTGGACTCTTGGATTTTAAAGAAGCGTGTACTTGTTTTTCTGAATTATTTTGTGAATTACAACTCTTTCCTTTTTTGTGTGTGTAGCAACGTTTACCGTCATTAAAATAAAATGGTATTCGAATTTCTGAAAAAGGGCGAGGAAGCCTTAATTCAGGAGATCGACAAAACGTGCAAAAACAAATGGAAATTTTCTTGGCTGGATCAACAGGTTAGTGTGGAGATGGTGGGTGTTGTAAAGATAGGAGACAGCATTGGGAAGATTAATTTGAGTGGAAAGGCAAGATGCGAGTGGTGCAATTCCCTGTTGTCATACAGTGGCAAGGGGCTTAGTACTTTAAAAGAACATGTAAAAACAGAGACACATGTAAAGAACATAAAGTTGAGACAGTCCAACTACGGATTGGGAAGTTTTGCTATGGCCTCCTCAGCAAAGAAACTTTTCCCTATTTTTGCAAAACCCAATTGCAGAAACCGTCTTCAGTGATAGAGGAAACTACTGGGAATCAGGATCCAAGTCCAAGTGTTAGTAGTGAGGTACCCATGCCTCGAATCCCCTATTCAGATAGAGTGAGCACAATGGAGGCCATGATTGTTGCATACATGGCAGAAAACTCGTTGCCCTTGACTATGGCTGCAGGCTTAGTAGACTTTGCTAAGGCGTGTAGTCGAGATCTCCAGGCTTTGTCTGGTGTTCGCCTTGGAAAGTCTTCTGCTGCTTATAAGATTAAGGAGGCTCTTGTCGAGGATTTGAAGAGTACACCATTCTCTTTAAATATTGATGAGGCCACCAGCACAAATAATAAAAAGGTGTTGTCAATTCTTGTTAGTTACACAAAAGAGAAGGAGGTAAGGATTCATCATCTTGCATCGGTGGAACTTTTAAGGGCGACATCTTCAAATATTTATGAAGCCATTTGTTGTGTTTTTGATCGGAATGAACTGCCATGGGACAACCTTGTTTCTGTCCTAAGTGATAGCTGTGCTGTCATGAGAGGCCATATTTCAGGAGTGGAAACTCGAATTCGTCAGGAAAAGGCACCCCATTTATTAGATGTTGATGGTGATTCTTGTCACCATATGCAAATAATAGCCCAGAGTTTTTGTTCACCCTTTGAGCGAAAATTACAATGCCTATTTTCTGACTTGTACACTGACTTTAAATGGTGTAGTGAACACAAGTCGAGCCTAAAAGAACTTTGTGACATCTTGAAAGTATCTTTCACTGTGCCTCAAATGTATGCAGGTACTAGGTGGTTGTCTAGTTATTACAGAGCTTTAGAAACAGTCAGGATGTTTGATGCGTATCAACTTTTTTACTTTTCTTTCCTGAATGTAATTGATAAAAAGGCTTATCGCCCAGTCATCAAATCCCTGTTGAAGAAGTATGAACTATCTAGTTCTGCAAGAAAGCAGGTGCATGAGATTTTGGAGAATTTAACAGGGAGGAGGATGACGGTTGAAGGCAGGACAAGGAAAGATAGGATTATCAAGGCTATCTTTCACACCTCGAGTGATACCATGCTTCAGTTGGAGTTGTTTACGTCTGTTTTACCCATCTTTAAGCAATATGTCAGTTTTTTTCAGATAACCACTCCCATGGTTCATAAATTATCAGATTTCCAGATGTCTGCTGTTAAAAAATTCTTGGCATGCTTTATGAGACCAGAAAATATAACCAACAACCTGTTGAAGACATAAATCTGCAATCCCTCCTCTCAATTACCGAATTTGTAGGCCATCCATCTGTGGAAGCATCATTAACCTTTAGAGAAAAGGCTTTGCAGGGATATATAGCAGCAGCCAAGGCCATGTTCAAAAAATTGCCTCTTAACAGCCCAACTTTGGCATCTTTGTCAGCTCTTGACCCCAGTTTGACAAATCACACTGCTGTCAAAAAGAACTTGGATAGGTTGGTTGGGATGTCGCACTTTATTTTGTCTAAAAGTAACAGTGATGCATGTCTTGATGAGGTGAGGGCTTACGTAAATGACGACAAGTTGCCCGATTATAACGACGATGAAGGAAGAGTGGATTGGTGGTGGACTCAAGATAGCCTAGTCAGGAAGTACCCTAATTTGACAAAAGTTGCTTCTGCTATGCTTTCCATTTTTCATGGACCTCAAGTTGAGTCAACATTTTCAGTTATGTCTAGAATAATTACAAATCAAACTGCAAGCACAACAATACCATTCTTAAGTGCTATACAAACCATAAAGTATGAGTTGCGTTTACATAAAGCGACAGCTCTATCCTATTTTGAAAGAAAGAAGCCATTGACTGATGCTGTTAGTCTGTCTCTTTGTCGGAACATGAAAACCGCATTTTGCAACTATGAAAAGGAAAGAAAAGCCGATCAAGCCAGACGGGAGATGAAGCAGGAAGCCATGGAGAGAGTTAAAAAATCATCATCAACAGCCACCGCTTCTGCTGTTGTTAAGAGAGCCCTGATTGTGACTGCAAAGAAACGCCAATTAGATCATCATACGACTAAATGCAGTCAACCCCTTGCAAAGAAAAGAAAATTGTCCAACCTATAATGAATGTCTTATTCTTGCATCAATTCCCCCTTAACCTCTCAGTTCCCACCAACACCATTCATTCAACAGCTTCTTTTATATTGTTATTACCACCTCCCCATCAACAGCATCAGTTATTTTGTTATTACCACCTCCCCATCAACAGCATCAGTTATTTTGTTATTACCACCTCCCCACCAACAGCATCAGTTATTTTGTTATTACCACCTCCCCATCAACAGCATCAGTTATTTTGTTATTACCACCTCCCCACCAACAGCATCAGTTATTTTGTTATTACCACCTCCCCATCAACAGCATCAGTTATTTTGTTATTACCACCTCCCCACCAACAGCATCAGTTATTTTGTTATTACCACCTCCCCACCAACAGCATCAGTTATTTTGTTATTACCACCTCCCCATCAATAGCATCAGTTATTTTGTTATTGCCACCTCCCCATCAACAGCATCAGTTATTTTGTTATTGCCACCTCCCCATCAACAGCATCAGTTATTTTGTTATTACCACCCTCAGATCAGCTGCATCATTTTTGTTATTGATACCACCCTTTGAACTGCATCTATTACTTTGTTATTACCCCTCCACATCAACTGCATCAGTTGCTACCACCCTCTTTCCATTTTCAACTATAGCAATTGTTACACCTCCTCATCTTTCAACTGCATCAGTTGCTACAGCCCTCTCCTTTCAACAACTTTAGTTGCTACCATCCCATTAACTGCCTCAGTTACTACCACCTGCCTTAGCCATCAACTACCACCTGCCTCAACAATCAACTACCACCTGCCTTAGCCATCAACTACAAACCTGCCTCAACCATCAACTACCACCTGCCTCAACAATCAACTACCACTTGCCTCAACCATCAACTACCACCTGCCTCAACAATCAATTACCACCTGCCTAAACCATCAACTACCACCTGCCTCAACAATCAACTACCACTTGCCTCAAGAATCAACTACCACTTGCCTCAACAATCAACTACCACCTGCCTAAACCATCAACTACCACCTGCCTTAGCCATCAACTACCACCTGCCTCAACAATCAACTACCACCTGCCTAAACCATCAACTACCACCTGCCTCAACAATCAACTACCACTTGCCTCAACAATCAACTACCACCTGCCTCAACAATCAACTACCACCTGCCTTAGCCATCAACAACCACTTGCCTCAACAATCAACTACCACCTGCCTCAACAATCAACTACCACTTGCCTCAACAATCAACTACCACCTGCCTTAGCCATCAACAACCACTTGCCTCAACAATCAACTACCACCTGCCTCAACAATCAACTACCACTTGCCTCAACAATCAACTACCACCTGCCTTAGCCATCAACTACCACTTGCCTCAACAATCAACTACCACCTGTCTCAGCCATCAACAACCACCTGTCTCAGCCATCAACTACCACTTGTCTCAGCCATCAGACACCACTACCTATCTCTCCAAAAATTCTCACCTTTCAGGTAAGTGTCGAACCATATACTTGAATCAAAGTAATGAAGTGTTCCTTTAGAATATTCCACATTATTCACTCTTTCCCATGGGTTTGTCATATGGTGTGAATGGCTCGTCATGCTTTCGCGTGTCTTTGTATGAATTTCGAAAAAGTTCAGGGGTTGCAACAATTTCACTCTGACACCCCTGACATTTATTGTTTTAAAGGCTGACTTGGTAAAAATAAGCATTTTGTTATGATTGTATTCACCCGGGTGGTTTATTTTCAGCTTCATTTGTTCGAATAATTAGGTATACTCTTTTTTTTTTTTTTTTTTTTAATTTGTAAATTTTAAACTTTTTTTTTTCAGTCATATATCAAGTGCAAACATGTGGATTATGATTCAAAGCGAGAGGAAACGTTCTTTGACATACAGCTAAATGTGCAAGGGAAGAAAAACGGTAAGTTATTATGTTGTCCATTTTTGATATGATAGATTTCCTTAGTCCTCACATATTATTTGGTCAGAATATAATGTTTTTACATTTATTTATTCTATACAAATACAGTTTGAGAGTAGAACAGGCTGGTTCTTGCTGTCTTTTCTTTCCTACTATTCAGTGTAAGAATAATTTGACAACAGGCACGGACTGTATCGAATTAATGTTAAAAAATTATTTTTTGTGTGTGTTTTTTATTTTCAGTCATTGAGTCTTTCAAGGAATATTGTACTGTAGAAACTCTTGATGGAGACAACAAATATGATGCTGGAGAATACGGTCTACAGGAATCTGAAAAGGGTGTAGTCTTTGTCTCCTTCCCACCTGTGTTGCATCTACACTTAATGAGGTTTATGTATGACCCCATCACTGATGCAAATATAAAGATTAATGATAGGTATGACAATTTATTATTCTCTCTTTATGTCTCTCACTTCCGATTCATAAAATCTCATAAAGTAGACCTATTTGAAAAATAAAGATAGATCATTTTGTCACCACAAGACTGGATTCAGGAATTATTCCTCTTTTTTCAAATGGAATTCCCTGATTCTGCTCATCACTGTAAAGCTACGCATATTACTATACTATACTTTTCATCACAAAAATTGTATCTGCTTATTTTTACTGGAGGTGGACATGCAAAATTTCCTCCCAGCTGTTGTTAGGAAGGCTTAGAGTGCCTACACTGATAGCATATGTTATAAGCAATAATTATCATTATTTGACCTTTGTGCATGTTAAATTATACAAAAGCATCTTTCATCATTTTTTTTTAATTGTCAAATTACATTGTTGATTATAATTGTCACATCTGTAATTACTCAACTCAAAGGATACATTTTTTGCAGCCTATATTTATTTGGGAATAATAAATATTTTAAATTCTAGTTTACTTTTATGGTCATTTATTTCATTCCAGGTTTGAATTTCCAGAAAGATTGGTTCTGGATGAATTTTTACAGAAAAAAGAAAAGAATGCAGCGTCCTACTTATTGCATGCAGTTCTTGTCCACAGTGGGGATAACCATGGTGGTCATTATGTTGTATATATCAATACGAAGGGTGATGGCAAGGTATGTTGTAAACATGTTTTCTATTTTTTATATTGAAAAGAGCTTTTGTATACCACAACCGGCTTTCTTCTGTAAGGAAATTAGTTACAACCCGTTGTTTGATGCATAATTCCTTTTTTGTGATTTCTTTGACAGACATTTTGGATAGGGGTTCTTTCAAATAGGATAATTTTAAAACAAGAAGTAGCAGTTGGACAAAAATTTAGTGACAAAATGAAAAAATAAATTGCGCACATTTTGCTGTATAGTGCATTCAATACAATAGGAAATGTCTGATAGGCGGTCAAGACCTTTCAAGCATGCCTTGCATATACATTTTGATTTGATGTGATAATAACAACAAGCTATATTTCCCTGTCAAAATCTATTGTTTCATTTGAAAGTTTCTCTCTGACTTATTTTTTTCAGTGGTGCAAGTTTGATGACGATGTCGTATCTCGTTGTACAAAATCTGAAGCCATCGACCACAACTTTGGCGGACAAGATGAGGATCTGTCCGTCAGACATTGTACAAATGCTTATATGTTGGTGTATATACGTGAATGTGATTTGAGTACGTATACTTTTGTTTCCTTTTTTAAAATTTTCTTAATTGTGAAGAATTTTTAATTTTCAAAATGAGTTTTGTGTTGGACATCATGACTAAATTAGATATTTAGTGAGCCAGACATAACAAACCTCGTGAAAATGAAGGCAGTCACAAAATATTGACTTTTCACATTCTTAAACAAAAAAAAAGTTATACATAAAATTTGAAAGAGTTGCAATTACAAATTTCAATTTCTTGTTAAGATTAGTTGTCCATGTTGAAAATTTTACACTTTTAATGACCTATATTTTGAATATAATGGCAAATACAGATCTAGATTTGGACAGCAAAAATTAAATTTGACATTGATTTATTTGACTTTAAAAGAGGTTAGTCTTCCAATATCTCTGCAACAAAGTAATTATAAAATCCGGCCAGATATGTCTCTTTTAACTACATATAAGGTTATTAAAACTATTGCAAAGGGAATCTGACTGATGCAAAACAATGTTAATCGAGTGTCAAAAATTAGGGTGCGGCTTGATTTTCTCGCCAGCAGAAAATATTAGTTTTGTAATATAATCTAAAATTTTATACCGTTTTAAAACGGGGCATTTTTTCCATGGATGGATCTATTATAAATAAGAAAACTGAACAGGATCTTCCAAACTTGAGTAGCAAAAAATAAAGATGCGTTAAGTGGCTTTTGGACCAGCAAAACTCTGACTTGAGCATTGTAATTTTTACTGGTGAGACTTTGGTGTATCTCCAGTGCCCCAAACACAGTCCCAAACTAAACTTTAACAAAACCATGCTAGTTCTGTAAAGATTGCACTAAATGCCAGACTAGAAGCCCTCAAAGTAACAAATAGAATCAATTCATGAACTTGAAATATGGCAAAATGTTTTTTTTTAAATATAGACATTAGTAATTATCTTTTTTTTGTCTGACATAGTCTGTATCTGTTGTGGTTTTTAATCAATTTTGGTTCTTTTCTAATCAGATGAAATCCTGATGCCTGTGAGTGAAAAAGATATTCCTGAATCTTTAATAAATCGTCTGAATGAAGAAAGGTGAGCATAAGATTTTCTATGTCCTTTTTTTTTCTTTTTTTTTTTTAGTACTTTAGATTTTTAGTCAGTGAAAGTTTTTATCATCATCAATCCTGTGATCTGATGATCGTCGGGGGGATACACAGGATGCACATCTCACCACATTCCGCCATTAAGCGCAGTCGTTTATCTATCGGTGCACGGCCAATCTGGCATGTCAAGTGTTGTGTTAACTGTCTTTCTTAATGTATCCTTTCAGTGGACTAGTATAGCTTGGTGTTGTCAATCTCCTTTCCGAGCTAGATCGTAGTCATCGATATCCCATAGCCTGACACAAGAACCCTCCTAGGCTTATAGTTTGACGTCATTTTTTAGGTTTGTATAGTCTCTGGTGAGTTGTCATTAGTCGAGCTCAAGGCAACAACTTATTTCATTGGTTGAACTATTGAATACAGCTCAAGATTTGTTGGTTTTTTGGGGAGTTTTTTGTGGCCAGGACTTTTCTTTTGACGCCATCAACCCTAAAAACTAAACGTCTTTCGTTTTGTTTTCATTGGTCCAACTCTCAATGGAGATATCTTATGCTTATTAATTTTCAGAAAGTTGGAAACCTTAAAACGCAAGGAGAGGACAGAAGCCCACTTGTACATGAGTGTTCATGTTCTAACAGAAGACAACTTTTGTGGACATCAAGGGAATGATCTCTTTGACATAGAAAAAGTCAACTACAGGTAAGTTGTTTATCTTATAAGATTTACGATCAATGTAGTAAAAGGATAATTTAGTGATCAAAACTAGAACTTGAGAAGATTTTAAGATTCTAGGATACAATAATTGGTCAATAATTTGGGGAAAGACCTAATATTTCTTCTCATTCCCTATTTTCCAAATTTTACAATTAATTCCCCGATTTTGAATTTGATTTTATAATATCAGAAAAATGATCAACAACAACATGACATGACATCATTGTAATCGTCATTCATTACCATCACAACTATCATCATCACATCTTCATGTGCCCTAAGTTTTTATTCAGAATTTGTCTCTGAAACGTTGGCAAGAGTCTGTGAATGATTGTTTCATATTTACTCAACAGTTGCAAGCCTTAATTGTGCTTTTAATTTGATACATTACCATTTTTCCTCTGCAAAAAACAGAAGTTTCAAGGTGAAGAAAACATCAACACTCACAGAATTTATGGAAGTTCTCGCTGAGAACTTGGTGAGTTGGATTTAATGAATTATTTAGAGTTAAAATCTGTTATTTTCTTTTTTCTTTACAAAAAAAAAAGACATCACCAAAACCATAAAGCCCATAGGAGTTAATTCTTGTTCCTGTAGCATTAAATGAACAGGACAATTACTTGCTGCCTTTAGGATATGATGCTATGTGCAGCTATGTGGTATTCTGGCATGACACTCGCCTTTTGGATCAGAAGGTCCAGGGTCGAGACCCCCCTGAGCAGCGCATGTTGGAGTCCTCACTGTACTCTTGTGTAAAATGAATACCTGGCCTTGAACAATGTCTCTGCCAGAAAACGGGCGTCATGTCTCATCCTACGTATTAAGTGGGGACCCTTTGTAAAGCGCTTTGATACCATGTCCCTTTGCTTTGAGGCAATAGTTATATTTCCTTCCTGCATTTCTCACTTGAGTATGTTATTTAATAAATATTTTGTGTCCATTTACAAACTTATATACAGATCTCATCTTGTATACACTTTTTAGGAGGGGTTGTCAGTTAGCCTAAACGTTGAGATGAACATTTTTGAATTTGAGCAAATTTAACTTGACTTTGATTCTAAACCGTTTCAAAGTAATAATTTGTATAGAAAAGCAGGATCTAATTATTTTTTATTTCGTAGCTCGCTAAATTTTTTTCAAGGCCTAATTTTACTTTGATTTTTTTACTGGACAACCTGAAAAGGTTCGGAAATTATACATTTTTGGTAGATACAGATTTTTTTTGGATTTTTTACTGCAGATTTTTTTGTAGAAAATTACTGACCTTTTGTTTAATTATTGCACATCTGCATTTAACCCAAATAATGTCTTCTTCCATATTTTCAACCAGAAATATCCAGTGCAACAAATAAGGCCATGGCCGTTCCATTGCCGTCAAAATCAAACTTTTCGGCCGACAATTCTGGAAGCTGAATACAACAAACAGGTGAGGAAGAATTTTATCTTCCAGTTTAGCTCCTATGAAGATATTGAGTCATTAGGTTTTGGGTTTGTTTGTTGTTTTTTTCAACTATTACTTATGAATAAATTAATAATGTAATGTTTAAAACATTTGAATCATTTCTAAAATGCGGAACCAATTTTTTTAAAAGTGCATTTTACAATTACTATGGCTTCCAGCTTCAAAATCTTGCTCATACCAAAACTTATTTATGGGTTAGCGTTGGCATATGGTGATGCAACATGATTATCATAAGGGATTGTATTTCCTTCATTTAAAAAAACAAACATAATAAATTATTTCTCACAATAGTTTATTATGTGTTGTTTTAAAAAATTATTTACTACATCTACTTTTTAAACAAATGTTGTTTTTAGTCTTTTGATGATGTATTCCAGGTCCAGGAGCTAGCTGAACAAGAAAATCCATGGATCATATTTGTGGAGACATTACCACCAGAAAGTACCTTGAAGGAATTGCCTCCCTTTGATAAAGACAGTGAGTAATCAGCCGAATAGAATTTGAAAAAAAAAATCAGCAAGAAAAACCCACCCATTAAACAGTGTAGGACTAACTTAATAGAAGTTTGTTTTTGTTTTAAATTTTAGGCAGCAAATTAACTTTTTCATAATATTTCTTTATAAATTATCTGTGATGAGCATCAGAAAGTTAAATGATGGTTTCTTATCAATTGATTGTTTCAACCTTGTTGTTGAATTAACCGTTGGTTTCTTTTCTTATTTCTAAATTTTTCTATTATAATCTCTCACACAGGTGATGTCTTGCTTTTCCTCAAGATGTATGATCCAAGAACTAAGTCAATTTCATACACAGGTCATTTGTATGTTCCCATCTCTTCTAAAGCAAGTAAGTTTGAATATTTTAATTTCATCAAGAAGTTAACCCCCGATCCTCGACCGTTGTATAAACATAACACACCATTCCGACCCCAATACAGCGGCGGTGGTTTTAATACAACACACCTTTTCCGAGTCACACGCGTGTCAGTTGTAAAAACGTAACACAGACCCGACCTTGATTCAGATAAAAATTCCATTGTGTTCTTTATCAAATAAAAGCCGAAGTTTGATTGGTTGATATTATTAGTTTCATCCAATCAGCAAACAGTTTATTTAAGCTGTTTGGGTTGAGTATGAAGCTAGTTATTGGCGTATGAAATGACGCGATCAAACCCAAGGGATGCTATATCTTAGCTACGTCATTCAAACTTGCTAGGCAAGTACTGGGAACTGGTCGTTATTTCCGGTTGACCCCAATGCGGTAGAAGGGTTAAGAGAATAGGAAAGTATATGCTTTTTTTCTGGATTCCCTCTGTTTAAAGATTATTAAATAAGTTACGCATCATCAATCTTACTTTTGTTCTTGACTATTAATGCTATCTCAGGAAGACATGGCTTACATGTATTTTCTGTCTTTGAGTATCTGTCTATTCACTATTACCAACAACTTAGCCTGGGTGGGGTCTCTTGACCTCCCATTGTGGGCAGAAGGACACTTAGTGTGTCTTCTATCCCCCAATATGCTTTTTTTATTTTTTTTTGTCGAGTTGCTGTCTGTCTTTGTCTTGGAATGGAATTACTTGGTTTTGTCCAGGCCCTTGCTTGGTTTTGTCTTGGCCCTTGGCCAGAGATTTTGGCTGAGGGGAAACAGTCAAATGCATAGCATTAGTTTTAAGATGTGATAATTTTTCCTTATAAGTCATCTCTCAATTATTTACTGATCATTATATTTTTGTTTTGAAATTATCTTGTAAATACTTGAGTGTGTTCCTCTTAGTGTTTTCCTGTGCTGGCGTCTGAATGAGACTTAAAATTGATCTCAAACTAAGTACGTTGATGCTATGCTCTTGGAATCTGCAGTTGATCCCTATTTGAATCAAAACCCTCTGTCTTAATTTATCTTGCATGCTTTAATTGTAATTCTAGAATTTTTTGACTATCGCAATTTCTCCCTTTTTACTGGTGCCATAAAACCTGTAAAAAACAACTGGCAAAACAAAACAATAGCTTGGCATTCACTCGGTAACAGATATGGGGGAATCTAGAACGTTGAAAATGTAAACTATTCTATTCATGATAATACAAGGTCATACCATCAGATATGTGTTTCCATTTTTTTATTTACTTTAACAGAATTGACTATAAGGGACATTCCCATCCCTGCCTCAATCTGTGTCAACCTGAAAATTGGATTTAAAGTGACAATGATCAGAATTGAATTTTGTTTAGGTTTGAGCAAATAATCAGATTTGATTTCATTCAAATGTTATGATTTATAACTTAAAATTCAGTTCTCATTTTCTAATCCACCCAAACATGAAACTAGATTTAAATATTAAGGTTCGTAACAAATTAGCTTTATTTGCCTTTTATTTTTATTTGTTTATGTATATCATTGTGCAAAGCTTTATTTCTTGTCAACTTTCAGATGAACTAGTCCCAGAATTAAATAGAAAAGCTGGCTTCCCTGTCAACACACCATTGCTTTTATATGAGGTAACCAACTTGTTTTCACATCATAATAAATAGTTCAATGGCATATTCCAAACTAGTTTGGTAAAGCTGTAATAAAACCACAATAAAGTAAAACTCACAGGCCTGTAAATCCTCCAACTAGAATCAGAATTCCGACTCACCAGTATTTGTCAACTGTCTCTCCACCAACTTTTTTCAGTCCTGTGAAAAGCTTATGAAAAGTTACCTGAACTCTTCACCACAACTGCTGTATTTTTAGAGTTGTGACCCAACATCCATCTTCCTGCACTGTGAAGCATCGTCAATATGCAAACTTTGCACTTGGTAGCTAGCTTCTCTCACGCGAGTTGAGCAAGCAAGCCATTTTTAGGCCCCTACAACGACTGTGATATAGTTACATTGTGATAAATGAAACAAGGGTTGAAAGAAGTCGTCTTTACATTTTTACAGTCTACTTTTGATTTTCGGATTCACCACTGGCATTTCCTTTGAAGTCTTACTTTTGTTTGCCTCTATTTTTAAATGTCATGCTGGTTTTAAAGTTATTGAGAGTGGTATAAAAAGTTCATTCTGTTTTCCAGCATTTACAGATCTGAACTTACTTTGTTTTTTCTTCTCATTTGTTTTTTTTTTGTTTTTTTTAAAATTATTATTATTATTATATTATTATTATTATTATTATTATTATATTATTATTATTACTTATTATTATTATTATTATTATATTATTATTATTATTATTATTATTATTATTATTATTATTTATGCTATTTAAAAAAAAATTTATTGAAGATTTTTTTTAAAAAGACACTGAAAAATATTTAAATTGATTTGTAGGAGTTTTAAAAAAAAAAATAATTTTTTTGTATCAATTTAGGAAGTGAAACCAAATATGATTGAGCGATTGGAAGATTTGAGTTTGCCAATGGAGAAACTCCTGGACGAACTGATGGATGGTGACATTATCGTCTTTCAGAGGGATGAAGAAGACTTCTCCCAATACACCTTGCCAACTCCAAGGGAATATTTCAGGTGGCTATAGATAGAATGAAGTTGACGTCACTCTGGTCCTTGTTGTATTGTTTTTGCCATCAATGTTTGAGTAATTCTCACTTAAATCTATTAACCAGACTATAAACGTTCATAGTTACACAAAGTTTTGTGTGTTGATCCGTTCTACTTCAGAATGGCAATGTTGTGAGCTTCTTAGCCAAGTGCCTACTATCTATAATTAGTTTCCTCATTTATTGACTTTTCTCATAGAATTGAATTTAGGTAAGCGACTGCATGAACAAGAATTTTTTTCTTCTTTTTTTTATCTAAACTCATTCGAGTTTGGAGAGAGTTTCTTGGTGGGAGTTCCAAGTAGGCGGTCATTTGAGTAAATGCATTTGCTGCCTAACTCAATTTGTGTTGATTGGTGACAACATGAGAGATTTCGAGTACAGAAACACTGGGGACTGCCGTCTAAATGTTGTGTCTTGTGTGCATGAGTTGGCCTAAGTTGTCCTAATAATAGTATTCATTGTGTTGGACCAAACTAAGGGACAGAATCGGTGACAAGTGCATTTCCCTAATACCGGGTTACAAATATGGCAGTTGGTAGATGATGTGCAACACTTGTCAGAAATCGATCTCTCTTAAAATGCAAAATCTTCAAAATGTTACATGTATTGAAAGCTCAATTCTTCCTCTTTAACATAAACACGTTTGAATTTAAGAAATTAGTTATGATGAAAGATGATAATGTGGGGAAAAACATTAGATGCTGGTTTATAATACATAGCCGACTACCCAGCAGTTTTCAAACCCTTGGATGATAAAATTGCATTCTTCTGAGTTTTTATAATAATGTATCTCCCAGTGTAGTTTAGTGGTGATTTTAATCTAAAAGTTGATTTTTTCGGGGGATTGGGAACCGTGGTATTGAATTTTTTTCTTTTTTTTTTTTCCTTTGGATATCTAATTAATTAATTTTTTTTTTTTTTATGCAACAGGGATCTGTTCTACCAAGTTGAGGTTACTTTCTGTGATAAAAATGTTAATAACGACCCCGGCTTCACTCTAGATCTGTCTCAGAAGATGAACTATGACCAAATGGCACACGCTGTGGCTAGTCATCTTTCGACGGATCCTTACAAACTCCAATTTTTTAAATGTCAAGGGTGAGTTTTTTTTTTAGGATTCATTGGATTTGTGTTGTTTGTTTTTTTTGTTTGTACATTCATATTTTTGTTGATGTAAAACCTATTTTGAAAATTGTAATTTTACATTTGTGAAGAATCGTAAAGTGTTTTTGTCAAGTATTTTTATTGACTTTACTTTGATTAAATCACACTGGTATAAAATGTTGTTAGTGACTGTGGTTTATTGAAATTTAAAATGGCCTTCTTGAATTGTCACATGAGTCTATGAAAATGTTTTGTGGCAGTTTTTTTTTCTTGTTACATTGAAAAACAAGCATAGCTGTCTGTTGAATGAAACGTGGTGATATGTCTATTAACTTAATATTTATGAGTCGAGTGTTGAATAAAATTTGAACTCAATTTCTATTGTTTTAACAGACAATTCAATACATTTTTTTTACTTCATAAGAGAACTCCACAGACCATTTTATTTGTGCTTTTGATATCTTATTTATTTTGCTCACTTGTAGAATTCTTTCCCAATGTTAAGAGCGGAAAACGGTTGATATAAATTTTAGATTTTAAGTAATTGATCGTATTCAAAGTAATGAGAGAAACCCCTAACTGCTATTGATTCAATGCAAGTACTCTAACCTCATTGTCATACTCACTAACCGGAAGGTTGACACATAACACATGTACCCTTTCGATTAAATCATCATCATGTCTACTCATTCTCAAAACAGACGCAAACCATCTTCATGTCTATTGTAAATACCATGCAAAATTTGGTCACAATTGGTTGAGTGGTTTTGGAGCCTTACTGTTATGATATATATCTCATTAATATTTGTTGATGTTACACGTTTTAATTAATAAATTCATTACCTTTTTGCCTGCTTGGTTCTAGGTATAGAGATGGCCCAGGAAACCCTGTCAAGTGCACTTTCGAAGGAAATTTGAGGGATCTTCTGGTTTTCTCCAAACCTAGACAACCCAAAAAGCTATATTATCAACAGGCTAGTATAGCTTATCTTTTCTTTATATTTCTTTTCAATTTTGCACCTGGAGACGGCTTCTAGGCCTTTTTCAAACTTATGAAGAAAAAAAAAGAATGAGCTTTATATAGCGCAATATCCACTAAATGTGCTCAAAGCACTTTACAAGGGGTCCCTGGTCAACAGAAACATTTAACATGTAGGACGGGACATGACGCCTGTTAGGCGATATTACAATTTTTCGGACAAAGACAATAATGTTAAAGACCAGGTACGCATTTTACACATGAGTACAGCGAATGAATGTGAGTAAAGAGCCTTTTCCAAGGACTCAACTATGCGCCGAGCGCGAGGCTCGAACCCAGGACCTTCCGATCCGAAAGCAAGTGTCATACCACTAGACCACATAATAGAAATTTTATTTTTTGTATAGTGTATCATCCTGTCAATGGTTCATTTCTTCAACTATATGAATACGTTGTTGTTCTTCAATATAAGTTGGTGAACTAAATTTTATTATTATTTTTTCTTTAAAGAAAAAAAAAAGAAGAAAAGAACAAACTTGCCTTTAAACTTTCTGATTGTTTGCAGAACAGTGATTAGTTAAAAATGGAGTTGACCATCATTTTTACTTTATCCTTTTGTATCAAGGGAAACTAATGATATTCATTTTTTTATGAGTTAAAAATAATATTGTCCATCTAATTTAGAATGAAAGAAGAAAAAACAATGCCTTATAAAAAATTATCATGTGAATTGTGTTACAGCTTGACATGAAAATCAACGAACTAGAAAACAAGAAACAGTTCAAGGTCTTTTGGCTCAATGGCAATATGAAAGATGAGGTGAGACGTTTAATTACTCCCAATTTATCCCACCCTCCCTCCCCCTTCTCTCTCTCTCTCTCTCTCTCTCTCTCTCTCTCTCTCTCTCCTCTCTCTCTCTCTCTCTCCTCCTCTCCTCTCTCTCTCTCCTCTCTCTCTCTCCTCTCTCTCCTCTCTCTTTTTTTTTTTTCTTCTTCTTATTCAACCCCCCCCCCCTTTCAATAATTTTTGCCTTCTGAATATATGAGAATATTTGCCATTTTGATAGTGACTATTTACCTAGAGGAATAGAAACGAATGTATGTAGGAATTATCTGCAATTTAAAGGTTTTCAGGTAAAATGAAAGTGGGGCTTGTTTCCAGAATAATTATCCATTGTTATTGTCTCTTAAATACAATGAGTTCCAAAAATCGCAAGTGATAATTTCCAAGTAATCATTATCACTTTTATTACTTTCTTTTTAACATTTTAGAATTCAAGACTAATAATGGCTTTAAATAAATTGATGTTTACATTATGTCGGTGCTACTTAAAGTATTACCCGGTTTGTACTCTAAAGATATTTTTAAAACTCATTTTCTTACAGAGAGAATTAGTTTTGTATCCTAATAAAAATGGTTCTGTACAAGATCTGTTAGACGAGGCCAAGAAACAAGTAGAATTGGCTGACACTGGATCTGGTAAATTGAGGTAAATAGACACCATATCCATTCTTTACACTTTCACACCAAATTTTCACTTTTCAACTTTATTATCTTGACTTGTAAACAATAAAAACTAAAAAAATCTTGTGCGTTTATTTTATTGTATTTTTTTATCTTCATATTTTACCTAAAATCATCAATTAGTTCTAGTTTTTTTTTTACATGTTTGATGATTTAGTTCACCTACATTTTTCTGAAGTTAATAGAAAGTGTTGGAATGCATTAATTCTGATGGGTAAAAAAAAAGAACGATAAAGATTCCTTTCCCCCAATGTTGTCGGTCAAAATTTGTTTAAATGGTCTTATAATGAAATCAAGAGTGAGAGATATTAAATATGATTTTTTGATCAAAGTGTAAAGAGAAATTCAGTTTATGAGACTAAAAGGATTTAGTGAATTAAGAAATGAATTAATTGATTTTTAATGTTGGTTTTAAATGTAGTCACTGAGTAGCAATGTTGAAGAAATATTGTTAAAGGTCATATTTGAATAGCAATGCTTATTCTCCAAAAATTACAATTTGATGTGCTGGAAGGAAAACCTTATCTACTCAAACGGAATTGATCCAAGATGAGGAGAGTAGTATGTGTATTGAGCGAGTCCAACGATACCGAAACCACCGCAATTCCTAGAATACTCGTGTATGATATTTGAGTGTGTAACGCACCTACTTTAAAAAAAAAAAAAAAACTATTGAGGAGATACCACTACTAGTTTTTACCCCGCTATAAATGTATCATTTACCTGCTTATCTGCTTGTTCCCTTTAACAACAAAATCGTTAATGAATCAACTGGTCAAAATCTGACTGGATTTGTCTCTCATGTTTGGACCATCCTATTACATCTATTTGCCTTTGCATTATAATTATAATGTGACAACAAAAGTGATAAGTGCAGTGGTGTTTATTCGTTATTTGATAAGCTTTTGTTAACTGGAAGGGTGAGTGTATGAAAGTTTTGTCAATATATAAAAGTCTTAGTTGATTTCAACTTTTTTGACTCTGGCTTTATCTTTATCATATTGTCTGCAGGCTACTGGAAATAATTAGCTATAAGATTTTAACAGTTCAAAGGGAAGATTTGGCACTAGACCACTTGGTGGTCGGAGGCACCAAAACATATCGCATCGAGGAGATACCACCGGATGAGGTCAAACTCAAGTCTGATGAGTTGCTCATACCAGTCGCTCATTTCCAAAAGGTAAGGGCATCACGAGGAATGAATAACAAAATATATAAATGTTTTAAATTGTATCAGGAGGATTTCTTAAATTCTCATGTATTTAAATGTAATAAAAATGATTAAAACAAGTTCAGACACGGTCAAAATTTATCTTTGATATTGTAAGAATATTCACATGTCAAGGCAGAGCTTTTTTTATTTTATTTTGTATACACGCTATGTCATAGCATGGAGAATTCATAAAGAAAGGATGGAGTTATTTGATGATGTTGGTTTAGGTTGGTATTATTTTTTTTTAGGTTTTAAACATTTTGCATTTTATTTTCTAGTCATAACCCTTTCTTAATAAAGACTTTGATTATGCCAGAAACAAGAAGCATTTTAGTGATGATGAACTCCGGCAACTTAATAGATTTGAATAAGCCAACAAACTGAATAAATCATTTCATGAAGTTAAGACATGATTGATTGGAAATACTTAGATTTCATTTCTAATCCTAGATTCTATATTTCTGACCCATCACATCTATACCTACTCAGTTGTTTCAGTAATTTTATTTGTTGCTTTTGCATGACATTAATAGAAGTATTGAAAGTATTCTTTACTTAAGATTTTTAATAACATTTCACATAATTGAAGTTTATGTAGATTGAACATTCTTACTTTACGTTCCATTCACAGGAAATGTACCAGACATTTGGAATACCCTTTCTTCTCAAGATTAAAGAGGTAATTTTATCATATGTAAAATAAATCATGATATATAAACTTTTCTCGTTTCCATCATTATTAAAATACGTACATTGCCTGGTGTCAATTGAACTTCACTCTTATGTTTATAACTGAAATGAATTTAAAAATTAAAAATTTTAAAAACGCTTTTATTTTCATACATTTAATTAATTTGCCATTGTACAATAAAACCATTAATTTCTGGGTGGGGTTCCTTGCCTACCATACTGGGCAGGGAGGCACTTACTGTGTCTTCTATCCCCCTATATCTGTTTTCCATCATGCTTTCTGTCTTTGTCTTGGAATGAGATTACTTGGTTTTGTCCAGGCCCTGGCTGGGAGGGAAACAGTCAAATGTATAGTTAAGAGTTTTGGGAGATGATATTTTTTGTCTTGTAAATCATCTCTCTGTTCTGTACGGTATTATGTTTTGTTTACGTATTATGTATGATTTGTAAACATTTTAGGGTATTCCTCTTAGTGGGGACCTGTTCTTGTGTCTGGATAAGACTTTTAGGTGATCTTAAAGTAAGTACACTGAAAGTGTGCTCTTGGAATCTACATCTGTTCCCTATTTGAACCAGTTCCCCTTTGTCTTACCTTTTCTTGGGTGCCTTAATTGTAATTCTAGAACTTTTTACTATCCCATTTTCTTCCTTTTTAGTAACGCTGATATGACCTTAATGTGTTTCAAGCACTGTAAAATCCTTAAAAACAAACAACAAACCATTAATTTGGGATGCTGTCTGAATTCATTTCTTTTTAATACTTATTTCCTCCACCCAGAATGAGCCGTTTGCTGATGTCAAAGAAAGAATATTAAAAAGACTGGATATACCAGAGAAAGAATTTGAAAAGGTAATTGATGGTTCCTTTGTGACCTCTTGTTGCTATGCCTGTCAAGCTAATGGCATGGACGGCTTTTTAACTATTATCTCATAGTATGAGCCTTCAGTTCTTCATTCAGCATACCGTGCACACACTTTTTAAAATCACGTCAGTTATCATATATTTTAGTAAAACTTGTCAAATAAACATTACTCGAAAATTTAAAATAAAGTATATTTTGGCCCTGAACAGAAATCAACCACTGACCGTGAACCTAGGCCCATAGCCACCTTGTGCTCGCCTATCACCCAAAGTAAACAGCCCACAGATCCTGATCATCACTCAAAATTTCAACAGATTGAGAGAAAAAATGCTTAGGATTTTGAGATAATTCCTTTATCAGTCTGTCAAAATATTGTGAGAAATACTCACTAACTGGGCCTGCCCAATGTGTGTTTTTGACATGTAACTAAGGATATATCATTTTTTATTATTTCTTGTGTGTATATATGGCCTTCAAAATGTATCTGCCCCCATTACTTCATGTGTAGTAGAGTGGATTCCAGATTTAAATGGTAACTAAAAAAGGAGATTTACCCCATACTTGGCTACAAATACACAGACAATTTGCCTTTTGTTCAAGATTTGGTTTATCTTATCAGTCTGTTGACTTTTGCTCACATGACTTTCAGGAGTTACTGCATTTTATGTAGAGCAATATAGGCCTCACCATCGTAACTAATTTTTTCGTTTGTAAATTTATTCATTCATTTTATTCTTCATTGACCGAGGGCTAGGTGGGGATTGGTGATATATGATTTCATAATATTTTGCCATGTTAACTGACTTTTCATAATTGACAGCTGCTGCATTTTGAGTCATGGCATATCATTATTATTTTTTCAGTTCAAATTTGCTATTGTAGTGATGGGTAGACTAGAATACATCCCTGAAGATGCCCAGGATGTCAAAGTAGAGCTCAAAAAGTTTATGCCTCATCCAGTTCAGACTGGTAAGTTGAGACAAGTTTTAATGTTTTCGTCCTGGGTGGGGTTCCTGACCTCACCATAGTGGGCAGGGAGGTACATACAGTGTCTTCTATCCCCTTATATCTGTTTTCCAACTTGCTTTCTGTCTTTGTCTTGGAATGAGATTACTTGGTTTTGTCCTGGCCCTAGTCGGATACCCTGGTTAAGAAGGAAACAGTCCAATGTATCATTATTTTTAGGAGATGATATTTTTTTTCCTTGTACATCATCTCTCTGTTATGTAGTTATTTTGGTTTATTCTTAACATATGATTTATAAACATTTGAGTGTATTCCTCTTAGTGGGGACTTGTGCCGGTGTCTGGGTGAGACTTATAGGTGACCTCAAACTAAGTACACTGATAGTGTGCTTTTGGAATCTACATCTGTTCCCCATTTGTACCATTCCCCTTGTCCTACTTGTTCCTCAAGTCCCTTTAATTGTACATCCAGTATGTTTTTACTTTTCAATTTTCTTCCTTTTTACTGACGCCGATATGACCTAAATGTATTGCAAGCGCCGTAAAACCCTTAAAAACAAACAAACAACAATGTTTTTGTCACCCTTCCAAAGCGAAGATTCAAATTAAAACCTGTTGTCATTAATATATTTATGCTGTATCTAGGCCTCCCACCATTACTGATAAAACAGGCACATGAGGCTGTGACGATGACATTTAGCTTATTTGGAAAACTAGGGAAAGGAACTATTTTTATCAGTGTCATCATTGGATAGAATAATGACAAATGATCCAAAATTTGAGGAGATAAGTGCCAAAAAGAATTGTAGGAACAGTTCTTCCAAGTGGCTCAGCATTGTGCTCTTTGCTTTGTAGTCAGGAGGTAGTGAGTTCTTTTACAATACAGTGGGACCTCGAAATCTGAAACCTCTCCAATGAGGAAACCTTGCAAGTTAGGACAAAATTTATGGGAACTGAATTTTCTCTAAATAATTTACTTCTCTAATGAGGAATAGGTACCCGGCTAATCAGGACGAACTTGTCTGAGCTTGGCATTCATGTTGACAATTTTAATTTATTGCAACTTTCCCTAATTCTCCGCCTTGAAATATATGAACAATACAAATAGAACCGGAACACCCAATGAAAAGTTCGCTCAACATGTGTACTTAGGGAGAATTATTTCACAATCC
The DNA here is from genome assembly GCF_034508935.2 of Berghia stephanieae. Classification (NCBI taxonomy): domain Eukaryota; kingdom Metazoa; phylum Mollusca; class Gastropoda; order Nudibranchia; family Aeolidiidae; genus Berghia; species Berghia stephanieae. The sequence goes on along the minus strand of NC_088364.1, from coordinate 70,903,621 downwards.
ATGTCATCCCTTTCCATATTCCCAGAGTGAAATGAGTATCATAAATTTACAAATTCAAAAGGGAAAAGGGAGGGGGGGGGGGAATGATGATGCAAGCAATTAAGATCAATTTACCTTGACACAATACCAATTCACCTCAGCACAAAGACCAATTCACCTTAACTCGAAGACCCATTCACCCAAACTCAAGACCCATTCATCCCAACACAATACCGATTCACCCTTATAAAAGGACCCATTCAAAAAAAAAACAAAGACCCATTCATCCCAACCAAATTGAGGCTGTGGGTCACATGTGTGGTTTGATAACTCTGAATCTGCCAAAAATCACTAAAGACAGAAGTTAAATGAAAATATGAAATATTTAGAATATATTTTTATTTACTTGTCATATGTTTTGTTGGTTTTGGTTTCAGCGAAATGTAGAAAATTGAATTATTTTGCATCTTTTTCCTCAAGGTATGGGAATGCAAGCAAGACCCTGGCTTGGTCTTGATCATGTGAATAAGACTCCCAAACGAGCACGTTACAACTACCTAGAAAAGGCCATTAAGATTCACAACTGAAATGGGGAACCAGCTAAGCAGGCAGCTGAGTCTATAAAAAGAGAAAGACTGGTGATGATGGTGGTGATATCTGAAATTTGTGTTATTATCTTCTTTTGATTTTTTTCCCCCTCCCCTAGTACATATGGTGTATTCTGAAATTATAATTTTAATAAATGAATATGTTTCATTGATATTAGTTTTACTTAACACGTAATGTCCCGATTATGGGAGAACAATGGCTCTGGCAGCATATGTTCCAATGAATTGTCAACTATTGGTTTGAGAAATTAGTTAAGTTTATAGAAGCGATGGGGAGGGTTTTGTCCGTGCTTAGAAGCATTTTTTCCCCATGATAAATGCTTCATGCGCGCATACATATTCCAACTATGATTATTTTTTGTGGAATTCTTGTTTCATTGGTTGGAAAGCTTGCGTATTTATTTTTTCCTCAAATTTTTAGACCTGAAAAAGATAGTCTTTTGTATCTTATTTAGATATGATGTCTATAGGTTTGTGTTTGTATGGATGTGTAGATTGTATAACAACTTGCTAATTTAGAGCTGGTAGGATTGAAGTCAGACTTGGGAATTTACAAATAAGAATAAATTCAGTTATTCTTTTATCTAAAAGGGCTGGGGAGCTCACACAAAGAACATGAAATGGTGCTTTAAGTAATCAAATAAGACTTCAAGATAACTCATCAATCAATCATCACCTTTATTATTTTTAATTTGAAAAAAAAAAAATACAAGATAACAAAAACAATCTTAAAACATTATTATTATTATTATTATTATTATTATTATTATTATTATTATTATTATTATTTTATTAAGTGTATGTATAAAACCTATGATTGGATCACATAGAAGAATCATTGTCATTAACCATAATGCAGGTTCATCCAAATAGGTTTATATCAAAGCCGTCTGGTACTCGCATTATTTTCTGAACCGTATACCGTTTTGTTTATGGTATGTTTAGTATTTATTCAACCTATGGACTGTATTTTAAGCTTTGTTTTCAAAGCAATTAGCCGGAGTCTAAATTTAGGTCTCATTTGAAGAAAAAAGAAAGAGAAAAAAAGGAAATTTCAACTCTAGGGTAGAATGCTGCTACTATTTTTATGCAGTTCGATTTAAGAACTGAATGTGTAAAGATGTAAAGACAAATTTATAAAATCGAATGAATTAATTCATCATTTATTGTGTCATGATTAATATTTATATTTCACACGCCTCTTGGGATGGTGGCGGTGTTTGTTTATTTTGTAATTCTTTTTTATTTATTTTTTTTTCAAATTAAAAATATGTGAATGGATGAATCTTGTCTGCGGAAATATATAATAAACCATGAACAACAGTTGTACACAGCAGTGCAATAGGTCTGCTATGATTTTCACACAGTACTATAGCAAAAAGTATGTCATGCATTTTTTTTTTTTTTTTTTTTTTGGATCATTTTTAAAAACTTTTTTTTTTGTTGGCTTTCAATATTTGTACATATTTTTTTCCATTTAATTTGTTTCTCTTAAAATTGGGCATTGGACTCAAAAATGTCCCGTCAAATCTGTTGGATATTTTGGCTGTTTTTTTTGCATGGGAGTATATAAGTGTGTGTGATTGCATTTGTGCATGAGATCAATATTTTGTGATCGTATAAGTGCTTGTATGTGTGTGTATGCTTGCTTGTAAATGCGATAAGGTAAGCATGCGCTTATTGTAATAAATATAAAATGTAAGACATCATAATGTTAAGGACTTTGAAAACAAACATAGGATAAAGGAGGCTAGCAGGACTTTATTTCTTTCTGTTTTTCTATTTATTTTTTTTAAATTTGATCATTGTATTAACAGTCATCCTGCATTTTTCTTTCTATTGGAATTAAGTTTATTCTTTCTTTTCAAGTCAGATAATAAATTGCTGGATTCCAAGGCTGTATTGTCAAGGAAATGGATGTTTTTTTATGTATTAGTTTTGATAAGTGCTCGGTTTTCAAACCTCTTTGAGTTAGATGGAATTTTTTTTTTAAATATATATTGGAAGAAAAAGTATACTCACTTAAAATAGATATCATCTTTATTGTGTACTGAGATAAATAGAATCAGCTATGATATTATATGTTGTTGTTAAAAAGAAGACGTTGAATTTGGGATAATGTAGATGAAATATACTTTCTAAAAATGTGAGTATTGCTTTTTAATAATATATGAAATAGTTAATCATATTTTGACATTGTGTGGGGGGAAGCGTTGAAAATTTATTATATTATATATCGTGCAGGACACTGGGGAAGTAAAGGTATTGAAAGCTGCAATGTTTTTTTATACTTTTATATCAATTTGAAAATACATAGTCATAGTTGTATTTAATAGTGTATTTTCGTGAGACACAATTATCTCAATCACATTGGCCTTGCCTTGGCCAGTGGATGTTCCACCAGTCCACACACGGCCTTGCTAACTCTTCTATCCCCCCTATATAATTTTCCCTTTCCATGCAGTTTTGTGTCCGTGTGTGGAATAAGACTCATTTTGTTGCACATTATCCCTCTTTTGAGTTTTTGTAGAGTTGGAAACAGTCAGATAGATTTTGGGGTGTGGGAGCTATTTCAGTGAGATTTTTTTCTCCCTTGTAAACCAGTTTTACATCACACATTTTTACCGTTAAGTTCTTTGATACGAGGTATTTTTCAGAATTGAGTTTCCCTGTCGCGCTGTTATCATATGATATTATGAATAACCTTGTATCTGGTACCAAATGAAACTTTGTTCAATTCCCTATTCAACATAAGAACCGTTAAGTTCCACACACGCTTCTGCATTAGGCATACCCATTGGTCAAAGATGGCGGCCAGTGGCTCTTTGATTGTGGTCCTTTGTTGTCTTCTATCCCCCTATATGTTTTCTGAGTTGCTTCTATCTTTGTCTTGCAATGTCCTGGTACTGGCAGAGTTTTTGGCTCAGAGGGAAACAGTCAGATGTATAGTATTAGTTTTCCGAGAGGCTATTTGTGTTTCATTGTAAATCATCTCTTTTGTACTGTAATATTTTTGTTTGTTTTGAATATCATGTTTTGTAAGCATTTGAGTATATTCCTCTTCGTGGAATCCTTTGCTTGTGTCTGGATGAGACTTTTAGGTCATATCATCTCAAATGAAGTATACTGATAGTGTGCTCTTGGAATTTACACATTTCTTCCCTATTTGAACCATTCCCCCTTGTCTTACCTATTCTGGTGTGCTTTTAATTAATAAAACTTTTTTGATGATCCCATTTTTTTTGTCTTTTCAATGGCACTTAAATTACCTAATTGTGTCTCAAGCGCCGTAAAACCCTTTAAAATAAACAATTATCCTAAACGCTTAACTTAAAAAAAACAAACTTTTCTGTCATCTTCCTTTTTACTTGTTCTAAAATGACACCTAAAGGATTTGCAAATGCTGTAAAGTAGTAGCAGTCCTTCAGAGCCTTGGAGTGTAGCCATCGTCAACATATAGCCTGACACTAGAACCCTCTAGGACTGGCAGTTTGACGTCATTTTTTAGGTTTGTGTAGCGTCCTGTGAGTTGTCATTAGTAGAGCTCAAGGAAACAAGTTATTTCATTTTCATTGGTTGAACTATTGAATACAACTCACGATTTGTTTTCTTTTGTGGCAAAAGACTGGCATTTTGACGTCATTTTTTGGTCAGTGTCAGGCTATAACTTTACGATGGCTACCATTGGAGTCCATGGAGCTGGAGTTTATTCCTGTTTCTTAGCAAGTGCTGTAAGCCCCTCGTTGTTGCAAGCAGTATGTGGATTATAGCTTTCTGTGCTGGCTATATTTATCAGCGTGTGCTCACTGAATCATCAGTTCACAAGAAATCTGAAACCAAATTTGGCATTGTTCTACAATATAAGTATGGATGGTAACAAATACGAAATGCTGGGAATAGCTAGGGATGTCTCAGTGATATTTGAACACTTTCTAAGCGATATTGGACTAGTTCATTCATTTGTAAACACCCGAGTCATAAATCTGCAGATACATTCGCCACAATTGTTAATTAAGCTTGTTTCTTCACTGATACTTTGATAAAAATAACCGAATTACCAACTCCCATTTTTCCCCCCGGAATATCCGTTTGTTATATATTTAAATTATCAAGAGTGATAATTAAATCAATTAAATCACTAATATCTCTTGACTGTAAAATAAAGGCCAGTTTATGAGCATTAAAAAAAAAATTTTTGTGCTAGTTGCCGTTGGAGAGAAAAAAAAAATGGTGTTTTTTTAAATAGTTAATCCTGTTTTACTAGTATTATGGGTTGGCAGCTCAGAGATTATTATTACCTTTGAAATATCGTTCTCCAATCTTTTTGCCTCCTCTTTATTTTATTTTTTTTTTGTTTTTGTTTGTGTCATCAGTATTTATACACAAGCATGTTAATCAGGAAGGCCTAACATTAGTTTGAATGTGAAATAATTCACTGCCAATTCACTTTTTTTTTTTTTTTTTCTGACACTGATTAGTGTTTATGTTGTTAAAGGACAGTTGTATTTCTCCTGAACTATTTAGAACTACAACTATTTGTAAAGTTAATTTGGGGAGGGGAGGGGGGGGGATGTTGAAAAACGATCTCTATAAAATCTCTATGATTTTAGATATTAAATATGATTCGAATGATTTATTATATTTTTTTTCATATTTTTGAGATCTGAATGAGTATAGGTGTCGATAATGGAAAATAATCAATACTCTGCATCCATTAATTAAAAAAAAAGACTGAATTATTTTGGCTGGGTGAGGTTCCTGACATCCCGTAGTGGATAGGAAGGTCACTTACTGTGTCTTCTATACCCCTATAACTGTTTTCCAACTTGCTTTTTTTTTTGTCTTTGAATGAGATTTCTTGGTTTTGTCATTTCCCTTGTCAGAGTCCTTGGCTGAGAGGGAAACAGACAAATGTATAATTAAAAGTTTTTAGGAGATGATATTATTTATTTGTAAAGCAGCTTTTTGTTATGTGTTGTTATATTTGTTGTTTTGAATGAATAATGTAAGCATTTGAGTGTGTTCTTCTTCTTAGTGGGATCCTGTGACTGTGTCTGAATGAGACTCTTAGGTGATCTTAAACTATGCACAATGATGGTCTTGGAATCTACATCTGTTCCCAATTTGTACCATTCCCCTTCGTCTTACTTTTTCTTTCGTACTTTAATTGTAATTCTAGAATTATTTTGACTATCCCATTTTCCTCCTTTTTTTCCGGCGCTGATAAGGCTCAAATGTCTCGCAAGAGCTGTGCCGTATAACCCTGAAAAGTGAAAGTATTGTGGCAGTCTCAAGCACCAAAAAGTCTTGTGTATTAGCTTTAATATTACGTTGTAATTTGATATATATAGTGTCAACCCTTTTTTTTAAAAGCTCTTATTAGGCCGGGAAATTTAATGTCATAAAGGCCTATGTGAATGTAAGAAATTAATTATTATTGTACAGAAGAGAACTGAATGTGTATGCAATACAATTTACATTGTCTGATCTGTTCTGTTCATTCTGTGAAATAGAAAAGTATTTTCCAAAAAGGACAATACACATATACAAAGCACAATGGATGAATTTCTTGGATGTTAAATCCTTTCTTTAAATTTAACCAGACAAGGGTTTTTGTGGGGTTTATTTATTTATTTTTTTATTAGCTAAAATTTTGGTATAGCAAAATAAAACAGAAAAACAAATTATTGGTCGACAAATAAAATACAACGTGGAATAAAATAAAAATAATATGAATAATAATGATGATGATGATAATAATAATAACAATGATGATAATAATCAAAATGAATTTGATAAAGCATTGCACTTTGCAGTGTAGTCTTTGCAATCCCTATTCGTGTCCAGCTGTATGCATTATTTCCAATTTTATTATTTTATTATTATCGTTTTTGTTGTCGTTGTTATTATTATTATTATTATTATTATTATTATTATTATTATTATTAGTAATACTATAAGAACGATTATTGTTTTTGTGAGTACTCTTGTCTCATTAGATACTTATTGATATACTCTTCTTATTTTTATTTTCTTTCTTTTGGTTTTTTTTTATATCTCTCTTTTTCTTATATAAAAAAAAGAAATGAATTACGAGAGCGATTATGTTTGGGTGGGAACGTTGGGACATCCAAAAGTTTGTACACATTTTTAAACCAAATCATTCATTGGCTGGTGTCAATTTTTTTTAGGATTTCCAGTATACTACTATTACTACCATTTTTTATTATTATTATTATCAGTCGTGAATGTTCAAACTGATTTAGATTTTTTAAAATAAAACGTTGAATGAATGTTCGAAATTCAGTTTGGCCTTAAATTATTATTAATTGTTGTTGTTGGGTGGGGTGAGGTAGGTATGTATTATACCTATTACTGGGTGGGGTTCATGACCTCCCATAGTGAGCAGGGAGGTACTTTCTGTGCCTTCTATCTCCCTGTATCTGTTTTCCAATTGCTTTCTGTCTTTGTCTTGGAATGAGATTACTAAGTTTTGTCCTGACCCTGGCCGGAGTCCTTGGCTAGGAGGGAAACAGTTTAATGTATAGTTCTAGTTTTGGGAGATGATATTTTTTAAATTGAAAATCATCTCTCCTTTTTTCTTTGTATTTTTTTTTTATAAACATTTGATTTGTTAACATTTGGGTGTATTCCTCTTAGTGGGATCTTGTGCTGGTGTCCGGATAAGACTTTTAGATGATCTCAAACTTAGTACATTGATAGTGTGCTCTTGGAATCTACATCTCTTCCCTATTTGTACCATTCCCCTTTGTCTTACTTTTTCCTCAAGTCTCAAATCCTTTCAACAGTACATCTAGAATGTTTTTATTATCCAATATTCTTCCTTTTTACTGGCGCTGATATGACCTTAATGTATTGCAAGCGCCGTAAAACCCTTAACAAAACA
>NC_088364.1:70843627-70891127 GCF_034508935.2 Berghia stephanieae | reverse complement strand
CAGAGCTCATAGGCCCACCGTGTTTATTCTTGTTTCTAAAGCGTGAAACGGACCTTAGCAATTGTTCGCTACCGTTTTGACAGGACGCTAATCCATTGCAAAGTATTTTCACCAGATCTAACAAGACAGTCACCGAATCCTCATGGTGGTCAGGAGGAGGGGGGGGGGGGGGGCTTTAAAAAATCTCGGCTTCATCGGGGATCGATATTGTCTCTTTGCTTGCGAAGCGAGTTCTCTACCAACAGATTAATCCCCCCCCCCCCCCCCCCCCCCAGTAGGATTAAGGTTAATCCTTTCCTTCCCAACCACTATCAGAATTTTCCCCAAAATTTCACACCCTCCCTACACAAAAATCTGTTGTTTTTTGTTGTTTTTTAAACCCAAACAGAAATGCAACAAATACATTTTATGCATAATATTGATCAGCAAAATGAACCCTACAACACATTGTCACGTTTTTATAACTAGTTAGTCTAGATATAATAAAACATTTTTCTTTAAATTATGTGATTTACAAAAGAAATCTGAATGATAAAAGTGCTTGTTGGATCGTAACAAATGTGACGATTTTCCTATGGTTGGTAAGGAGAGGGTTAAATAAATGGCTAATAATTTTTAATGAATACCATTGCTAGTCACATAAAACATAATCAAAAGCGGCGTCTCAACATTTCTACGCATCATATAAAAGAGTTCCTTATCAACACTAGATAACCATGAAGGCATTGATTGATATAATATGATTTTGGATTTGAATCTAATTTTGTTCCAATGACAAATTGCTTTAATCTAATTTTTTTTTCCTTTTATTTGACGAAGAGCTAAAACGAAGGTTTTTACCAAATTATTAAACATGCTCTACCGGTTGAAGACTAGTCTATATAGAAAGTCGAAAATATTGTTCATATTTTCACTGTACGTTTTTAATGGTAAATTTCATAAAGGGTGAATAAAGGCACCCATTTTCTTGAATATTCAAACTCAAATGTAGTCATTTCAATTATTTTGGATTTGTGGTCCAGAGATTAAAAAAAAAAACCAAAGAAAACTTTAACTTTTTTATTCCGCAATATCCATTAAACGTGCTCAAAGCGCTTTGCAAGGGGTCCCTAGCCAACGGCAAAAACACTAGCCATTTAAGTCGAGAAATAGCGTCTGTTAGGCGATAATATTTTTTAAAAATTCGGACAGAGACAACTCAATTAACTCAGTCAGGAACTCATGAGTACACCTGAGAACAATGAGAGAATGTGAGAAAAGTGCCTTTTTCAATAACTCAACTTTGCGCCGCTCGGGACTCAAACCCAAAACCTTCCGACACGAAGGCGAGTGTCATACTTATACACCTAGACCACATCGCCATTGACTAATCTACACAACCAATTTATTATCGTCTATTCACCTTTTTGCTACCACGCAATCATTATCTGACGAAAAGAGCAAATTATGTCTACCCATTTGTGAACCCCTATGTAAAATTCAGATGAGGCCGAATTAATCCCCGAAGAACTAAGAAATACTGCAGTGCCCTCCGTACTAAAGTCACAACAAGATTTTGACAGCCTCAAAACTCTGGCCCAGGACCGTGGCCAATGGAAACAATTAACAACACGGATAGAGAGAGCAGCTATACTTATCGACCATGACTGAATCACACAATTCTCAGCAAGCGTCATTCGGACTGCGAAGCTTACTACTACTACTACTACTACTACTACTACCACTACTACTACTACTACTACTACTACTACTACTACTTCTACTACTACTACTACTACTATGTAAAATGAAATGGGCAAAGCTTACTGTTTTGTATTTCCACCCGTCTACAAGCCTGCCATTTTCAGTTGATGTGCCCATGTACTTGGAACCTTCAGGCACACATGCATTCAGTGGGAACTCTTTTGTCGAGTGCTTGCTGAAGAGACAACAATAGTAATGGTTATTAGTAATAATAGTAATAATAATATCAATAATGATAATGATAATGATGATGATGATGATGATGATGATGATGATGATGATGATAATAATAATAATTATAACAATAGTAATAATAATAATAATAATAATAATAATAATAATAATAATAATAATAATAATAATAATAATAATAATGAAATAATTATAATTTTAAAAATAATAATAATAACACAAGAAATCTCAAATGTCGATAAGTGGGCATATATCGATATTCATCAAAAGTCATCGAACTAAAATGTTACTGCCCCCCCCCCCCCCCCCCCAAAAAAAAAAAAAGTTGGTATTTGTCACTTTTCGACAGTGTGTGAAGGGTAATTATCACTTTTATGAACGTGTGTGAACGGTGTTTGTAACTTTACATCAGTGGGTGGATGGTGTTTGTTATGTTACGATAGTTTTTGAAGTGTGTGTGTCACTCTACAACCTTGTGTGGAGGGTGTTTATTACTTTAAATCAGAAGGGATTGTCTAGGGCAAATAATAATAATCCATTGACCTTGTTCAAATCTCATGGACAGAGAAGAAAACTAATGAAGAAGTATTAGAGCAAGCTGAAACTAAAAGGTTATTAATTCGTACAATAAGAAAAAGACAAATGTAATTTTTAGGGCACCTAAATCGACATAAATGTGACCCTCCGCCTCGAAACGGTATTAAGTCGGATTCTTCAATTTTGGGTTTTTGGTACCCAATCATTGCTTATTTTATGCTTTAAAATTTGATATCAAATTGATAAAATTCGGATTATTCATTGCCGAGATATGATCGTTTCAAGTAGGGAATGTGTAAAAACCAAGTTCTGAGAAAATCGACTTTGAAGTGAGGCAACGTTTTCATGCACAGTCAAATCAATGGGCAAAGAAATTCCTTCGATACGGGCATTGAAACTTTGACGAGAATAGTAAAATTTGCAGAGACGCCAATTTTCAATTTGACTCACAGGTATTTCAGACACCACTCGGAGGATTTCAATGCCGAAAGAGGAATTTCCGCACAAAAAAGGGAATTGGGACGATATTTGGTATTGTGTTTAAATATTGTATAGATAACTGATTAGAACTATATTATGATATATAAACATATTGCCGAACACAACCCCAAAGTTTCCTTATTTCCAATGAAGCAAATCTCCAAAACCTAATGGTAGTGATTGTAGTAATGGTGGTAGTGAGGATGATGTGGTGTTGGTGGTTGTAGTAGTAGTAGTAGTAGAAGTAGTAGTGGTAGTGAAGATGTGGTGGTTGTAGTAGTAGTGGTAGTGAAGATGTGGTGGTGGTGGTGGTTGTAGTAGAAGTGGTCGTGATGAAAATGTGGTTGTGGTGGTTGTAGTGTGTGTGTGTGTGTGTGTGTGTGTGCGTATGTGTGTGTGTGTGTGTTTGTTTGAGAGAGAGAGAGAAAGAGTGCTGAAAGTTCATCTTGTTTGTTTGTTTGAGAGAGAGAGAGAGAGAGAGAGAGAGAGAGAGAGAGAGAGAGAGAGAGTGCTGAAAGTTCATCTAGTGATAAGTAGAGCAACACGAACTTGAAAAGCCAACGAGGCTAAAGCTTGAGGCCAAAGTATTTGTGATTAGCTATTATTGGTAAGTACAGGAAGGTGAACATGAAGATTAATCCAGTGAGCGCATGTATGTGTGTGTTTGTGTGAAGACGGATAGAGAGAGAGAGAGAGAGAGAGAGAGAGAGAGAGAGAGAGAGAGAGAGAGAGAGAAAGAGAGAGATAGATAGAGAGAGAGAGAGAGAGAGAGAGTTGAGCTAAGTTTGTTTGAAGGGTTTTTACGGCGATTGCAACACTGATTGCAGTAGTATTGGTGGTGGTAGGGGTGGCGTTGTGGTTGTAGTAGTAGTGGTAGTGATGGTTGTAGTAGTAGTGATGATGATGTGGTGGTGATGGTGGTTGTAGTGGTGGTGGTTGTAGTAGGAGTGGTAGTGATGATGATTTGGTAGTGGTGGTTGTAGTGGTAGTGGTAGTGATGATAGTGTGGTGGAGGTGGTTGTAGTTGTAGTGGTGATGAAGATGATGTGGTGGTGATGGTTGTAGTAGTATTGGTAGTGATGATAGTGTGGTGGTGGTGGTTGTAGAAGTAGTGGCAGTGATGGTGGTTGTTGTATTAGCAGTGGTAGTGATGATGATGTGGTGATGACGGTTGTTGCTGTAGTGGTAGTAGTGTCGTATGGTCTTCACACCTCCAAGTGTGACTCATTCAGCCATTTGATGTAGTCGTCATCAGCTTTGTGGATAGCAGGATAGCCGCCCTCTATGGATGTTGATGGACAGTGAGGTACCACATGGTCGATGTCCTGATTTGGAGCGTTACAGGCTTGGCATGTTGGTGTTGTTATATAGCCCCATTTGTGGAGATTAGATGCTGTTCTACCGTGTTTAGATCGTAATCTGTTACAGGAGGACCACTGTTTTCTGTTTAGTGTGTAGAAACCTGGGAGTGGTGTTGCTGTAGGGTCTTCGATTAGATCACTGTTTTTTGGTTTGTTTTTCTCCCATTCAGTTTTCCAGCTATCAGAGAGGTCGAAATGTTCTTTTTTTTTTTTTGGATTTGTAGAACGGTTTGCGAGATTTTAGGCGTGATGTTATGGGGGCTGATTGGGTGATTATTCTGAGTGGAGTATTTGATGTTGTTTTCTCCAGTCGGTGATATTGTTTTTGTGTCGCCTCTTCTCTTCGGAGATGGGGAGGGGCAATTGCGCTCATTATTGGTAACCACGAGGTGGGAGTTGATTTCAATGTGCCAGAAATTGTTCTCATGGTGTTATTTAGAGCGGAGTCTACTATTTTGGTGTGAGTGGACCTTGCCCAGACAGGGGCACAGTATTCTGCTACACTGTAACAGAGTGCTATAGAGGATGTTCTGAGGACTGATGTGGAGTTAAAGAAGGGTTTATAATTTCAAAGTTCAGTTTTGAAACTATGTGAAGCCGGGTGGGCAGAGAAAGAAATATCAAGAAACAGGATGAGAGTGGAAGAGAAAGAATGAGAGAGTAAAATACACACACACCCACACACACACACACACACACACACACACATACACACGTGAGAGAGCGAGAAAGAGAGAGAGAGAGAGAGAGAGAGAGAGAGAGAGAAATAAAGAAAAAGAGGAGCGAATGGGGGAGGGGAGAGACTGCTTGTGCATTAAGAGGGCAGGAGGGAAATAGAGTAAAGATTGAAGCCTGACTGTATAACTCTGTGTGTGTGTGTGTGTGTGTGTGTGTGTGTGTGTGTGTGTTTGTATGTGTGAAAGAAACAAAAGTGAGACGGAGAGAGTGAGGTAGACATGAAGAAAGGGATGGAGGCGGAGCAAAGAATTGTAGGGATTGTTTAATAAAGCATTTTGTTTCAAAATAAGTCATAGCCAAATCAACTGGAAACATTGACCAAAGAGATTGCAATTAAAGAAATGGGCAGGTCAAATTATTCATTGCATTGTTTCCATTTTGAGTCAGATGACAGCTTGAGGAGGAGGGGGCGGGGCTTATTGTGTAATGACATACATGTAAACATGTTATTGAATTTGTCAAGTTTTTCTTAGCGTTCACCACATTGTTGATTGTCTAAAAAGGCTTCCCCTTCTTTCAGTATACAAAGAAAGCACGACAAAACGAACATCTCTCTCTCTCTCTCTCTCTCTCTCTCTCTCTCTCTCTCTCTCTCTCTCTCTCTCTCTCTCTCTCTCTCTCTCTCTCTCTCTCTCTCTCTCTCTCTCTCTCTCTCTCTCTCTCTCTCTCTCTCTCTCTGTCATGCCCAAGAGAAGGATGCACTCTTTGTTCACTAACTTCCTTATTTGAGCTATATTATTGTGTCCATCTACTTACGCTGTTATTGGGATATAATATTTGCATACCGTACTCTAATTTATATTCGGTAATATGTTCTCTCTCATATTTATTCTGGGTTTAGCGATTCCGCAATATTATTCCGTTGTCCGTTTAAAAACAACACTTTCTAATATCAATTGGATTCAGTAGTCTGATGTCACGTCGCCCAGCAACGGCGGCCATCGTGGGTTCTGAACAAAGAAAATCGGTACTTTTTATTCCTCATGTTGGCTAGAACTTTTCATATGTCTTGTGATCAGAATGTGTAAAAGTCAAAGCATGATCAGATTTATAATGTTTTTTTTTTTCTCCTCTGGATACGCTTTTATGCTCGTCGGAGAAATATTTCATAAGGGCGTCCGACATTGTTCCGATAGTTTAGAGCCAGTTACTAAGTTACCATACGTCATTACGAGAGAAGTGACGTTACGACTGTTGAAGCGTATTGAAAATAATTCATTTTTATTCCTCTCTATGAACACATTCTCTTCGTGGTCTATTCCATAGGGGAAGTGAAGAGTTCTTTTTGTCAACTGTTGCACTGCAGTGCCGCAGGGGGAGGGGAGTAGTTGTTCAATGTTACACGGAGAGGAATGGGACATGTGGGTTCGGAGTCCATACGCTGTGCTACGCTATTCATCAAGGAGTGTAGTGCATTGAACTTGATAGGGAATGAGATTAGCGAAAGAGTAGCGTCCCTTGATTGGACGATAGAGAGACAACGTCATGTTGGTTGTGTCACAGACTATGGGTGACGACCTAGGACTTCATATAGATGTCGCTGGTGACGACCCATAGTCTGTGACACAACCAACATGACGTTCTCTCTCTAATAACTTTTCCGCCGGTGACGTCACAGACCATGGGTGACGTCCAATCAAGGGACGCTACTCTTCCGCTAATCTCATTCCCTAGAATAATAAAAAAAAAAAAAAAGATGAAAAGGGGTAGATAAATCTACATATTATATTAATTCAAAGTACACTTATCGCTCTTACATGCAAGTTCCGTTTGTTTTCCTTTCATAAAAGTCATAATGTTCATAAAATACCCAGTCATTTCCTTGCCTCCCATGTTCATACGAGATTGCAGTGTATGAAAAAAAGTCGAAATAAAGTTTCGTTCTCTGAAAAGAAAAGAAAAAGATAGTCACGTTTTGTTATAAGGGCTGTGTCTATTATCGAAAAGGAAATAGAGCTGATGAAAGTAAATAATAATAATAATAATAATAATAATAATAATAATAATAATAATGATAATAATAATAATAATAATAATAATAATAGTAATAAAAAGAATAATAATAATAATAATAATAATAATAATAATAATAATAATGATAATAATAATAATAATAATAATAATAATAATAATAATAATAATAATAATAATAATAATGATAATGATAATAATAATGATAATAGTAATGATAATAATAATGATAATAATAATAATAATAATAATAATAATAATAATAATAATAATAATAATAATAATAATAATAATAATAATAATAATAATAATAATAATAATAATAATAATAATCCTTTCTTAAAAAAATATAGCATTGTGGAGAACATTGTGCTTATTTGAGTCAATAAAAAAATTGATACGGCGCACAACTCTACTGAAAGATTTGAAAATTAGAAATGTATTTTTTACAGATAGATAAACAGATAACTTGATTTCCTTTTATAATTTAAAGTCAGTTTGAAAGTTCGTTGAGTCAAACAGATGATATCATGAAATATGTACCGACGACACTTGGCTCCCAAAATCAACTAATTTTGACACTGTAAAAAGTTGTCAATTTGCGTCATCTATTTATGACATCAAGTATTATTATTACTTCCGTTGTGTTGTTTATTTAGCGGTGATCAGTTTTGTTATGGAGCATTATGTTCTAATTGCGTGTATGTTTGTGTGTGTGTGTGTCTGTGTGTGTGTGTGTGTGTGATTTGTGTAGTGTATACATGTGTGTGTGTGTTGGCATACTTCAGCAAATCGTGGCATTCATAGTGATATTATTCACATGATCACATGAAGGTATTTCAGTCGCCATTTTGATTCTTTTTTTTACTATAAGGGTTAGCTCGAGAGGTTAGTCATAAGTGTTATTAAAGGTGCTAGGGTGTTCGTTTTTCCATAAGTTAAGTAAAGGGGAGACATTCCGAAATCTCCTACATCCCCAGTATTCTTTAATTTTGTATTTTCACCGTTGATATTTTGTCAGGCATTTATTTATTCAGTTTGTCATTATATAGAAGTATTTTAAAAACTCTAGAACAAACCTTGATAGATTTGTGAAAGTTTAAAATTTCCTAATTTGACCATTGTTTTGATTTTCGGCCGCCATTGTGATTTGTTAAGTATTGAGAGGTAGTGCAAAGCAGTCCGAGAGTTGTTTTTTTTTTCTATTAGGGTTAGATTGAGAGGTTAGTCATAATTGTTATTAAAGGTGCTAGGGTGTTTGTTTTTCCATAAGTTAAGTAAAGGGGAGACATTCCGAAAGCTCCTACATTCCAAGTATTCTTTAAATTTGTATTTTCACCGTTGATACTTCATGTTGGGCCACATAGAAAAATCAACCGAAGATATACCAAATTACATAGACAACGTTGTTTACCAATCTGCCCTCATTAAATGATGGTGAGTACAGTATCGAATGAAAATAGTTCTTTCCCCGCGAAATTGCGGGCTTTTTACTAGTAATAATAATAATAGTAATAATAATAATAATAACAATAATAATAATAATAATAATAATAATAATAATAATAATAATAATAATAACAATCATAATAATAATAATAATAATAATAATAATAATAATAATAATAATAATAATAATAATAATAATAATAATAATAATAATAATAATAATCAACATCATCATGCAATTGCATTTCAATTATTATTATTATTATTATTATTATTATTATTATTATTATTATTATTATTATTATTATTATTATTATTATATTATTATTACATATTATTTATTATTATTATTATTATTATTATATTATTATTATTATTATTATATTATTATTATTATTATCATTACCAGCATCACCGCCATAGACGCCACCGCCGTTGACGCCACAAGCATCGCCAGTATCATTGCTGACATCATCATTGTTGTCATCGTCGTCATCGTCGTCAGCATCACCACCACAGTCATTGGTGTCATTGTCGATGTCGTCAAAACCACCACCACCGTCATCGTCGTCAGCGCCAAAACAACATTCATAAGATGATGATGATGATGGTGATGACGACGACAACGACGACGACGATGATGATGATGATGATGATGATGATGATGATGATGATGATGATGACGACAACGACGACGATGATGATGATGATGATGATGATGATGATGATGATGGCGACTACGAAAAACATACCCACGTAGAACCCTGACCATCACCAGTTAGAGGTGACTTGCTGTAAACAACGTCTACACTTCCAACCAAAGAGTGACATCTACACGGTTCATCACGAACCTCTGTGGAATTTAAGACTGCGATCCCCAAAATAGTGGCCGAAAGGATGCGGTGAATGTGGGACATCTTGGGTCTAGTGAGGTAAAAAAAAAACCCAAATTGTAAAGGGTAATATAATTTGTGACGAATTGCTTCAATCCAGTGTCATATTGACAAGATTATGGCGCTGGTGGGAAACAGAATTCAAAGACTTAAAACATTATTGTTTTATCAAATTATACTTTCATTGAGAAAAATAATGTTGTATATCTGATAACTTTTACTTCGGCTTTTATTTCATGTGATATATTAAATCCTTCATTAATTCGTACAATAAGAAAGAGACAAATGGAATTTTTAGGGCATCTAAATCGACATAAATGTCTTGAACATCTTGCCCTCACAGGAAAGATAGAAGGTAAAAAGAGTAAAGGTAGACCAAGAAAAACATATTTGAATAGTTTGAACAGCTGGGTGACAAAGAAAGAGAAGAGTAGTATTAGTTTTTTGAGGTTATCTGATCAGAGAGATGAATGGCGTACCATGATCACCGATGTCTGGCACAGACTTGGTACTTGAAGAAGAAGATATTAAATCCTACGCTGATGTTAATCAATACAATCTTTTACTATAAGTTATTGGGGAGCTCCATGGTCTGGTCCCGACGTCACGCTTAGTGATCGGTAATTGATGTGCATTTCGAACACAACAACTATCATTTCCAGATGCATTCATCGCCGCGTAAGCCTGTCTGACGGAGACTATTGCATAATATGGCCTCTCATGCATAATTGTGTCCATAACAACACATTCCGTGGTGCTCCCTGTTTCCACCGAGTTTGTTATGGGTGCGACCGAGTCCCCGGCGGTATAACCGGGCTTGGGAGTAGGTGGGACCCCTTCCTCTTAAGTACAGGAGACAGAACCCTCCAGTGAATGGTACACTCTCTGCTCCTCACTCACTCACTCACTTCGGTGTCTTCTGTATGTCCTATTCTTACTTTATGTACCCTTTTGCTCATACTTATGGAGAGACGGCCTTCATCGGCCTTGGTTCGCAATCGGCTAGGAGTGGAGAACTCGAAATTCAAACAAAAACCTGGGTAGACTAGACTTATACGCCTGGAAATCCACTCGTTTAGGAGAGACAACTCCAAATCAAACTCAATCCCGATCCTCTAAATGTGGGGGGTAAGTATAGAGCTAACAACCCTGTATTGTAAACAAGATATTGTTACAAATTCACCGACGAATAAACACTACCTTTACGGCTAGGGAAGGGATGAAGCTTCAATATCGGAGCTTATGATGTCGTGAAGTGAAAGCCAAAAGGAAGCTACAAGGCTGACCCCTCTCTCTCTCTCTCTCTCTCTCTCTCTCTCTCTCTCTCTCTCTCTCTCTCTCTCTCTCTCTCTCTCTCTCTCTCACACATCTCCAAGATAGCAGCTTGGAATATCAGAACAATGTATGAGGAGGGAAGAGCAGCTCAAATAGCAAAAGAAATGAAAGAATACAAAATCTCGATACTTGGATTATCAGAAGTACAGTGGAATCGTTAGACACAATCAAGAAAACAGATGAAAGAAAAGAAACCAAATTTAAATTGAAGGCTGGTTTTCCAAAACTCGTTAAGTCGATTTTTCTACTTTTTTAGACGTTTCCTCCATGAGATAAAATTGAAACGTAAACTTTATTTTAAGCATTATTTGGCACAAGTTCCCAATATTTATATGAATTTGAAGTTTAAATATGATAAAATTATAGACCCAATGAGAAAATTCAGGGGAAATAATCATCAATATCTCAAAATGGATAAGGGGAGTTAGGAAGTTTTGGCAAACCACTCTTCAATTGAATACGTCCAAAACACAAGCAGCGAAAGCACAAGTCCAGGAGGAATATATCTAAAAGAATTTTTTTTTTAAGTTTTAAAAAACTCATCAAGAAAGATGCGACTATCTGGTCTAGTGGTATGTCACTAGCTTTCGGATCGGAAGGTCCTGGGTTCGAGCCTCGCTCGGCGCATAGTTGAGTCCTTAGAAAAGGCTCTTTACTCACATTCTCTCACCGTACTCAGGTGTAAAATGAGTACCTGGTCGTTAACAGCGTTGTCTCTGTCCGAAAAAAATGGAATATCGCCTAATAGGCGTCATGCACCGTCCTATATGTTAAATGTTCCTGTTGGCCAGGGAACCCTTGTAAAGAGCTTTGAGCACATTTAGTGGATATTGCGCTATATAAAAGTTCAATTTAAGAGACTATATTGAAGAAATTGTGAAACAAGCAGAGATTGCTTCAGAAAAAGATAACATGAAAGACTTACACCTTTTCACAGAGAAATTAGCTAATACTTTCCCCAAAAAAACAACAAATAAGCCTCTTAGAGACAAACAAGGAAATAATATACTTAAAACATCAGAAGAGCAGTTAAGAAGATGGGCAGAGCATTTTTCCGAACTTCTCAACAGACAAGCCCCAGACAATTTTAAAAACATACCGCCAGCTAAAGAGATGTTGTCAATTAAATGTGAAAAAACCCTCAAAAACTGAGAGTGGAGCAGCTATATCGACACTTAAGGATGGAAAAGCGCCAGTACCGGGCATCATATCTGCGAAGATTTTAAAAGCAGGCGTTGACAAGCTACCTACGTGAGATATTCACCAAAATATGGGAAGAGGATGAAATTCCAAAGGATTGGAAAGAAGGGATCATTGTTAAATTACCCCCCCCCCCCCCCCCCCCCTTCCCAAAAAAAAAATGTGATCTCACCAATTGTAACAATTTCAGAGGCATCATATTACCATGAGGCCCAGGAAAAGTATTACATAGATATTACTGGAGAAAATAAAGTCTACGTTAGACCCAATATTAAGAGACCAACAGGCAGGTTTTCGTCAGAACAGATTATGTGTTGACCAAATTGCCACCCCTAGAATCATAGAAGAACAATCGAATAGAATTTACCACTATACATACATTTCATTGACTTCGAAATAGCTAAAACACTACGGCATCCCCGACAAAATCACCACAATAATCAAAAACACATATAAAGGATACTTCATGGAGGAAAGCTATCTGACTGATTTGAAGTCAAGACGGGGGTAAGACAGGGATGCCTTTTGTCACCATTGAGTCAAGACGGGGGTAAGACAGGGATGCCTTTTGTCGCCGTTGAGTCAAGACGGGGGTAAGACAGGGATGCCTTTTGTCACCAATGCTTTTCTTGTCAGCAATGGACTCAACCTCTTGAAGACCTGAGATGCACATTCCTCCCACCAAATCCAAGCATCAGTAACACACTTTATAGTCACCTGGAACAACTACAAAAGACGTCTAACTTCTACGTCATGGCACAAGACCGAAGGGCTAGAGCTCAGGTGGTCGCTGGTTCTGATAAGTAAGTAAGTAAGTCAGCAATAGAAAGGACCATGAAATCCACCACAGAAGTAAACAAAACAATGGAATCCAATGGAGTCTCCTGACTTCAATCTTATTTCTCTTTACTGATATCTTCTTGATTGGAGACGTGCTTCGTAAAACAAATATCAATGGACATAAAGACATAAAATGACCCATGACAATCGTTGTTCGTATTCATTGCATGTTGATGTGCACGTACCACATCATTACAAGTGCTCCTATCCATCCATCAAATATAGCTAGTGTCAGAATATTATACCTATACAAATAACTGTTTCTAGTGATAAAGGATTTTTGTACTGTTGTGCTTTGGAATACTCTTCAACAGTCCTAACGTCACTTCCTTCCTTATGACGCATGGTAACTTAGTAACACTAGCTCTAAACTATCGGAACAATGGCGGACGCCCGTATGAAATATTTCCCAGGCGAGCATAAAAGCGTATCCAGAGGAAAGAAAACCCCATAAATTTGACCATGTTTTGACTTTTACACATTCTGATCACAAGGCATATGAAACGTTCTAGCCAGCATGAAAAATAAAAAGTAATGATTTTCTTTGTTTAGAACCAAGATGGCCGCCGTTGCCGGGCGGCGAGACATCAGACTACTGAATCCAATTTCTGATATGCTAAATTAAACAATATATCAAATTGAGAAATTAAAGATTCTTATAGGGATGATAAAGATAAAAGAAGTAAATAAAGTAAATAAGAAAGTATAAATATGCTTAATATAGTAATTTAAGTATAAAATAAATCACCAAAATTTCAGAATCCTTTTCACTCTTGGTTTTGGTACGTTTTCAAATTAGTCTGTCTTCAGCTGTCTGTACCTGTTCATTTATACATTTGAACATGACGTAAGTATAGTTACCTCATGATTTGATCTATTTGATTAACTGAATGGTGTGGTTCGTACTTTACCGAGTATTTGCTCAAGAAAAATATTATTCATAAAATTAGAATGTTAGCTCTGCCCATTTTGAATCAAGTCTGATATCTAGGTAAGCTAATGTAAATTAGAATAGTGCGTCTAATATAAAGAATTACCCGTTTAATTCTATTCTATGGTCTAATATCAAGGAGTCAAAACATGAGTTCAACTTCGTCCATTACCTCAAGTTTCGTTGCTAGTTAATTCCCTTCCCACCGAGAATTGACATGGAGACATAACAAAACAGTGTAATCGTTTTCTTTGGGGTTTTTTGGGGGGGTTTTTTCTGGCTTTTTTTTTTACAACTAACTGAAACGATCCCCGTGTGGTGTCCGGGGTCCCTCAACTGAGAGGGTCAAGAATAGCCCAACGCCAAGCCAGCGTGTCGTAAAAGGCGACTAATGGTGTGTGATTCCTCCATCTTTGAGTCACCTGGTCCTCCAGGTTGGGGGTTGGCAAAGGGTTAACACCCTTTCCGTTAAACTCTAACCGTTACAGAAACACAGACAGACAAACCAAATCCTTTTTTTAGCTTGGGCGACCGAAGAGTTTCTGGAATATCAGAATTTATGAAGGACAACAGACAAAGCCGAAAGGACTCTGCTGACCCGATGACGTCTTCGCCAAACAAGCAGCTTCGAATTGCGTCGTGGAACGTTCGCACCATGTATGAAGCAGGAAAAAGCTCTCAAGTTGTGACTGAGATGAGAAGATACAGGCTGCATATACTTGGAGTAAGCGAAACCCACTGGATACAATCCGGACAGAAACACCTCAAGTCTGGGGAGAAGATTTTATATTCAGGGAGAGGGGACGGGATTCATATACAGGGAGTAGGAATAATTCTAAGCAAGTTTGCCCAGAAGTCACTGAGAGGATGGGAACAATGCGGAGAAAGGATCATCATGGCGTCCTTTACAACACGGAGTAAGAAGATCAGCATGAACATTGTACAGATCTATGCCCCAACAAATGATGCAACAGATGAGGACAAAGATACATTTTATGGTCTGCTACAACAAGTCATTGACAAGTTGCCAAGGAAAGACATCAACAAATTGATGGGAGATGCTAATGCAAAAGTGGGACAGGATAACGTAGGCTATGAAGGTATCATGGGACGTCATGGCATGGGAGAAATGAATGATAATGGTGAGAGATTTGCAAATTTCTGTGCATTCAACAGTTTGGTGATTGGAGGATCAGTGTTCCCCCATAAGAGGATCCACAAAGCAACTTGGGTCTCACCAGATGGTATGACAGAGAATCAGATTGATCATTTTTGTATCTCTCGTAGATTCAGACGTTCATTGGAAGATGTGACAGTACGGAGAGGGGCAGATGTTGGATCAGACCACCACCTGCTATTGGCAAAGCTTAAGCTCCGACTCAGAAAACACGGGGCCAGATCACATACAAGAAGAAAATTCGAGTTGAATGCACTTGATGGGGAAAAGAATGAGGAATTCAAACTACAATTGAGTAATAGATTCCAACCTCTTACTGAGCTCGAGGAGGACATAGATGTAGAGTCACATTGGGCAAAGATCAAGGAAGTCTACATAACAACTTGCCACGAGGTATTGGGGGTAAAGAAATCAGAACATAAAGAATGGATAAGTCCAACCACCTTGGACCTTATTGAAAAGAGGAGAACAAGGAAGGAACAAGTGAATGCAAGCCGAACAAGGGCTTCAAGACTGGATGCACAAGAGCAGTATCGAGCCATAGCTAAGGAAGTCAAAAGATCTGTGAAGAAAGACAAGGAAGCATTCATGAACAGACTTGCAGAGAAAGCAGAAGCAGCAGCGACTGGAGGACACATGAGGATCCTTTATCAAACTACCAAGACACTTGCTGGAAAATATGGGAAACCAGAGGTACCAGTCAAAGACAAAGATGGGAAAACTATTTTTGGAAAAGAGGCTCAATCTGAACGATGGAGGGAACATTTCAACTGCCTTCTGAACAGACCACCACCAGACAACCAGCCAGAAATTTTGCCTGCAAGGAATGAGCTACCAATTAGCTGTGATCCACCATCGATAGCAGAGATTGTGGGTGCCATTAACAAGATGAAAAGGGGGAAAGCTGCTGGACCAGACCAGATTCCACCGGAGGCTCTAAAAGTTGATGCGGAAAGAAATGCTGAGGCCCTGCACCCACTATTTGAGAGAATCTGGAATGACGGGATATTCCCAAAGGATTGGAAGGAAGGACATCTTATCAAGCTTCCAAAGAAAGGGGACCTCAGTAATTGTAATAATTATCGAGGCATCACTCTTCTTTCTATCCCAGGAAAGGTTTTCAACCGTATTATTTTAGAGAGAATTAAGAATGCAACAGATGCTAAACTGCGGGACGAACAGGCAGGTTTTCGAAAAAACCGTTCAACCACCGACCAGATTGCCTCTCTGCGAGTCATAGTGGAACAGTCTATAGAATGGAACTCTCCTCTTATTGTCAACTTTCTGGATTACGAGAAGGCTTTCGACAGTATTGACAGAGCAACATTGTGGAAAATTCTGGCACATTATGGACTCCCTGAAAAGATAGTAAACCTCATTAAGGAAATGTATGAAGGATCAAGTTGCAGGGTTGTACATGAAGATCAGCTTACTGACAGCTTTGAAATTAAGACTGGTGTCAAGCAGGGATGCTTGCTCTCTCCATTCCTGTTCATCCTTGCCATTGATTGGCTAATGAAGGAAACCTCCAAGGGAGAAGAAATGGGATACAGTGGACCCCTGGACACAGTTGGATGATCTGGATTTTGCAGATGATCTGGCTCTTTTGTCCCACACCCAGGACCAGATGCAAGAAAAAACCACAATTATAAACAGCCTGTCGGAATCAATTGGTCTAAGAATTCACCCTGCAAAGTCAAAGGTCTTGAGGATAGGTACGCGTCAAAGGGAGCAGATCAAAGTTAAAGATCAGGAACTCGAAGATATAGACACTTTCTGCTATCTCGGAAGTATAATTGACAAGGATGGAGGCACGGAAGCAGAGGTGAAAGCACGAATAGGAAAGGCACAGGCTGCATTCACATCTTTGAACAGAGTTTGGAGAACTAAAGATATCTCCCTTCAACTAAAGCTAAGACTTTTCAACTCAAACGTGAAGTCTGTCCTACTGTATGGATGTGAAACTTGGAACGCATCACAGGCATGTATAAGGAGGGTACAGATTTTCGTAAACAGGTGCATGCGTAAGCTACTCAGAATAAAATGGATGGATAGAATAAAAAATGAAGAAGTATGGAAAAGAACACAACAGAAACCAGTGGGAGAGGATATAGGAAGAAGACGATGGAGATGGATTGGACACACGCTTAGAAAGAATGACTCAACTATAACAAAGAAAGTATTGGACTGGAACCCTCAGGGCAGAAGATCAAGGGGAAGGCCACGAGGAACATGGAGAAGAATTAAAGAAGCTGATATACAGAGAAGTGGTAAGACCTGGAATGAGATAAAAAAGTTGGCTCAGGATAGAGAAGGATGGAAACTGTTTGTCTGTGGCCTATACCCTGACCCAGGGTGAAAAAGGCAATGATGATGATGAACTGAAACGATGGAGGGAACACTAAAAAGAAGGGGGGGGGGGGGGGGGGGGGGAAACGGTGGCCAATTTTGTTCGGCAAATAATTGTAATAAGTGCCGAAACAAGCCTGAATGAGATAATAGTTTTCGTGACAGGTTTAATATAATTAATACTGGTTATAATGATAATTATGATAGAATGAGTTCTGTCTTCAGTTGTTAATAATAATAATAATAATAATAATAATAATAATAATAATAATAATAATAATAATAATAATAATAATAATAATAATAATAATAATTATAATAATAATAATATAAATAATAATAATAATAATAATAATAATAATAATAATAATAATAATAATAATAATAATAATAATAATAATAATAATAATAATAATAATAATAATAGATCTTTATTGTCCATAAATATGGCAATTTGTCATTTAGTTACACTTGTTATAACGTTAAATGATAACTATAATATTGAACAGATATTTCACTCCTACTTATTCTCTCTCTCTCTCTCTCTCTCTCTCTCTCTCTCTCTCTCTCTCTCTCTCTCTCTCTCTCTCTCTCTCTTCCTCTTCAATGTGAGATCATATTTTATTCAGGTTTGAAAATGAAATAGAGCATGTGCCTTGATAAATAGGTATGGAGTTTGAATGTATGTTGTAATTGTGTATGCATGTTTCATTTGGTTTTATAATATCATTGCTATTAATCATTTCAATTGACTTAAATAAAGGAATAGGCACTAGTGCGGGGCGGTCCTTGGCAAGCTTAAGGACCACGGTCCTACGGTCCTTGGGAAATGAAGACCGCAAGGACCGGTCTCTAGACCGGTCCGTTCATTCTTGAACCGTTAAAGACCGCTACACGATGAAAACCGTGGCCTACAGGAGTAAAACACACGGAGTAGTCACACTCATTTCAAATTGTAACCTAATTAGAGAAGAGGGGTGATGCCTTCTTTATTTGCTCACCGTACTTCATTGTTACTTCGATAATTTAATAAAATTTGAAATTTATCCCCATTAACGGAGATAATGGCATCGCCCAAGGCGTTGATCGAGTTGTTCGTGGCGTTGATACACACACGCAACTCCTACCCCCCCCCCCCCCCCCACACACACACACATTAGAGGGCAGCGAGCATTGAAGAGTAAGAGAGAGACGTGAAGTTATAATAAGAGGGGGTGGATGAGGTGATAAGAGGGGTCGATGGTGACTTTTCGCCAGATCTAACAAACTCAGCTACCCATTCATTGCTGAGTAGACAGGGATTCAGAAAAAAATCGACTGCACCCGGGATCGATCTCTGGCCCTTTGCGTATAAAGAGAGTGCTCTATCAACTGAGCTATCGGGGTCCCCAAATATTCTATTGGACCTTTTAAAAATACAGACGTTATAACTGGTTTTTTTGGACGGAAGAAACTAATGAAACTCATATTACTTGATTAGTTAAAACACCAAACGAAATTTTAATATTATTGTATTATTTTAAATTGTGGGGTAGTTGCACACATATGTAATGGCTGATGATCGCATAGTGGTGTTTTTGATAGATAGTAATATTATTCTTTGCGTTGTGTTGTAGACGTTAATAGTGACGAAAGAGTTCAAGGGCCGATGATGATAATTGAATGCACAACATCAAGACATTCAAATAAAAGTCCAGATTCCAAGTTTCATTTCTTACAGTTTTATTTGTTTGTGATAAATTCAAAATCCAAATCATGATAAATTCCAAATCCAAATCAAATAGCATGGTCATAATTCAATCAGTTTCATAAATTCCAAATCCGTAAAATCAGTCCCCATGTAAAGTCAATTTTGCCTAAGTAACCATTTTCAATATACGTGAAATATTTCTAAGTCCGAAAAATAAAAGATTCTTAGTAGGATGTTCGAACTTAGGTAAGTGCAGCTCATTGTAAAGTAGAATCAGAATCCCCCCGTTTTCCTCCAAACATCCTCTTTTATCCCTATCAAAATTTTACCCACAGTTCCATTGTTTCCACGCCCCCTTGCAGTTATTGACAGTTCCCTGTCAGTCTATAATCCAACCCTAAGAGTAAGACCAAATCATAATCAAACCTGAAACGTCAATTCCTACATATTGATGTTAAACCCCGCCTTTTATGATATAACATTATTTTGATAAATGCCCCTTTCACCTGTTTCAACACCCCTAAACCAATTTAAGAATGATTGATTAAATAGTACTCAACATGATAACCTGTCCAGTAACTTTGACACAAACGGTCTCAAGTAACCTGGACATAAAACTGCGCACACGTGTCATGCGTCTCAAATAGCTTGGACATAAAACTGCCCACACGTGTCATGCACTGACCAAGCTTAACTGATATGCCTGCACTATGTACTCACTAAACCCATTTGCTGATATATATAATTGACAGTTTTGCACCAAATTTCTTAGATAACCTTTTGCATAGGCTTACTCTCTTACATACGCCCCTTTCTTAGAATTTAAATTGACTTAAAACAATTTCAATTAAAAAAATAACAGTAAGAGATTAAATATATATCTAATGTCGAACTAAAATGCAATAAACAAATGTAAGAAATAGTCTATATTTTTTAAAATGACAAATACTTATACCAGTTAAACATTTAACAACTTTAAACTTTAAATTCAAAAACACCAAAGTTGATTACAACATTCATATATATCGATTATAGGTTTTAAAGTATTAAATTCACAAACATCAATTTTGATTACAACATCTAGATAGATATATATCGATTATAGGTTTTAAAGTATTAAATTCACAAACATCAAATTTGATTACAACATCTAAATAGATATATATCGATTATAGATTCTTTTTTCTTTCAAATTACAACATCAAATCTATCAAAAAGAGATTAAAATTTAGATTTACCAACACCAAAATTGATTAAAACATTTATATTTATCGATTAAACTTTTTTAAAGTATTACAACATCGACAGTAAGATATCATTTATTTAAAAATTCAAAGAAAAAGTATCTTTTCACCTTAAATTCCATCTTCATAGCAATAAAAGTGTTTAATTCTCGTCATATCCCATCACACATACATATTATTGCGTGAAAAAGGATGGTTCAATTTCCATTTGTGATATACTCACGTTATCTTATTCAATCTCAAATTCAACTCTATACGACATGGGTGATAATCTCAGCTTCCATGTATGTCTACTCATTTACTGTCATCTCAAAACCAATACCTTGTATATTCCCTTATATTGTATGATTCCATTGAAACAACATTATTACATTAATTCCAACTTATAATATGTGGTACAAATAATATTTCATAGACATCTAGATTCAAATACGAAGAATTATATTTCAATTAGTAATAAAAAAAAATATTTAAAAATAAATCATAATAATAACATTATCATCCTTTTAAAATTCAAGTTGAAGTTATTATCATTCATTGTTCATTGTTGATGTTTCAGTTTTTAAGCTTTTTAAGTCACGACGGTGTAGTTTACAACTACATTGAAATCAAATTGTTCTTTGTGGTCATCCATCAGAGGTCACATTTCTTAGTAATCCGTTCGTTTCGAGAATGGTCATCTTGTAAAATGGTCAGTAATTGTTAATTAGTCATTGTTTCCATTTAGAATGAGTTTTCATGTAATGAAAAAAATATATCAACTATAAGAGTTGAGGTGTTTGCATCTAGTCTACGTGTTGCATAGTTGTGTGTGTTGTGGTCACTGAATAGCCCAAGTGTCATAAATTCACTTTAATTATTGTTAATTAATTTAAAACTTTTTCCTCTGTAAATGTCTTAGAATTATCACAATAATGTCTTCACATTCAAATATTTAGCGTTGAATAAATAATCAAACAATAGTCTGTCCGGCTTGTTCACATCACATATTTAGTGTTTGTAAATAATCAGTCATTAGTCTGTCCGACTTATTCATATTTAGTACAGTGTAAATAACTAAATAAGTAAAATCTAACATAGTATGTGATTGTGGGCTGTTACTAAAGTGACCAACTTTTGCAATTAGTGTGTTGTATTTGTTCGAGTCTTTTGAATTGGGACGAAAAAAGACTCTACAGGTAGCAAACGTATGCTTAACCTGTTGGGTTGTTTCTTGGTCTTGTGACGTCGCTGTAATCCATTCATCTCCGGCATCTGGGTCGATTCTCCTCGTAGATATTTGTGGTTGTCTTGTGTATACGTTGAATCTCATTGTAGATGAAATTGTAAAAATTCAAGATTAACTGTGTGCGAGATCTTGAATTTAAATGAAGTTTGACTTATCCAGCAAGTCAAAAGAAAGTTGTGAAATCAGCCATGTGTTGACAAAGAGTTCGTGTGTAGTAGTCGACAGAGGTCGTGTGTTGTAATTGTCCGTGTTTGTTGATCGAGTTTTGATGAGGTGGCATGTGAGTACACACCAGGTAGATGATGTAATCTGTAGAGTACCGGTGGGTGATGTGAGTCCAAACACCAGGTAGATGATGTAATCTTGCAGAGTTCCGGTGGGTGATGTGAGTCCACACACCAGGTAGAGGATGTAACAATAACGTAGTCTAGTAGACTATGTAGTAGGGTCGAATAAGGTCAACAATATTTTCGTTATTTGAACGCAGGTTGTTGAATATCATACGATAATGAATCCAAAGAAATCGCTCATGTGGCGTTTTGCGATACTTTTTCCTGCATTGTCTTATATACATATATAGCCTTTATCCTTTACAATGATACTAAGACAGGCGTTATTATAATATTCAATGTTTATAAGTTGTAGATATGGGTGCTGCACACATGTATATTGACATAAGTTTAAATTTGAATATGCTCACCACTGAATATGAAGGAAGTAGTATTGTTCACAATCGAACATCATTTTGTAAAAACAATCGTATCTTGAACGTTTATGTAATTATTGGCGACGTACATCGTTGGGTTTTGTTGTTGTAGAAGTATATACAAGTAATCCAATTGTTCAATAAAGAATGTAAAATAAAATGGTTCATGGAAGAAATCTGTGTTGATACAGATATTATTTCATGAATTCTGTCAAGTTTGTATAAGTTGAAAGGTACGATGTAATTGAGGTTGCTGTGTATTTGTAGTCTGTAGATTGTGTTGATTCTGGACGTATCAATGACGTAGTGGTTGTCGAGATTGTTACTCCATTTCAAGGTATCCGTGGATAGACCAAAGGGATTACGACATTTTCCGACCTATGTTGTGGTTGTGTTTGAGTTGCCTCTGTCGTTGTCATCAGCGTTCCCGTTATGACTGATGGTTGCAAGTGTCCTCTTTCGTGATGTCTGTATAATGTTTTAGTGTAAACACTACTTCTGCCTTTGATTAACTCGACTTATTCCCCTTAGAAAATCCCTAATTTAATGAAATATGATTTTGTTTATTTTATCATTATTATTGGTGTTATCGTAGCACTTCCTACCATTTCAAATTATTGCTGAATGATTACACACTTAAGATTTGACAATTGAACATAACTTCTTCTTCAACTCAGTTACAAATTTTATGATATAAATGTTAAATTCAAACCACGCAGTAAATATTGATTACAATTACAACAGCGAATCTATAGGAGAAAAATATGATAATCAAAATATTCGCAGAAACAATATACACTCTGCTCAATAAAAATTAAATGTCTCGCGCCTTTGCCCTCGGCTTATAATAATATTCATATAACTCATTGCGACGTTATCTCGCGCCTCATAATAATATAGTATTGATAAATTGTGCGCTTTAACAACGTGCCATGTATTTATCGAAATTCACCGCCTTCTGCGTCATATCATATGTTAAACCGTGCGCTTTAATCAAACGCAAAATAAAATATTCCCGAACGCCTCATTCCCGCGTCTCGCAATTTAAACCTTGTGCACTTTAATTACCGCGTCTTACATCATTGCGCTTATTTACCCAATATGCATATACAGCATATTACCATATGGGTCACTTATAATTCGCTGATTCTTAACAAGTTAACCACTTGTGTCACAAATATTATCAGCTCACATGACATGATAATGCATTTTCAATATTTTGTTATTCTTCCGTAATAACATTTTAACTCCAATTAAAAGACATCAGTCTTTCAAAATTATTAATACTCCGTCATTGTATTTTATTATCTCCTTTTCATTCTCCGACTTTAAATCAAAAGTCCGTTATTCAGGTTATAATTAGAATATTGCTCCTTAAAATAATTACGATGAAACACGTTTAAAACAAAACAAAACAAAACAAAACAGTGAACGACTCATTTTCCGCATAAATTATTTCAACTTAATTTTCGGTGATAAAATCCAAATGTCTTATGTAATCTATTATAACGCCATGTCTCATTACAAATATATAATTAGCTCTGTTGTCGATTACTTGGCTGCGTTAACCACACATTTATTACCAATAAAACAAACAGATACAGTATAAAACTTTTCTCTTTGTCATGAACCCATGAATCTCAAAGAGTCAATATCAACTTACCAATTCATCCCTACCGACGGGAGAAAAATATAATCAATGATGTTGTAATATAACAATAAATACCATAAGACATTTTTCAATTATCAAAACTTATAATTTACGTGTTGTTATTGCCATCATCTTCTTGAGTCATTTTGACAGAAAATAAAACGTAACAACATTAAAGAATGACCAACTGTCATGTAATTCCAACAGTATCAGACAAAAATTGAAATAAAAATCGACACATCTTTGTTACTGATATTAACAAAACATTGCCCTTAACGGTACAAATTAATATTCGAAGATTTATTCCGAAACGCTTGATTGTAAGTAAACGCATTTTCATTTATTTTGAAAAATAAAACGCACTAAAATATTCATTTAAATTCTGCAATTTTTATTTTCATCTCTCCCTCTTCTTTTTAATTAAATAAAATACGTATAGCATCAATGCATTATTATTATTATTATTATTATTATTATCATTATTATTATTATTATTATTATTTATTATTATTATTATTATTATTATTATTATTATTATTATTATTATTATTATTATTATTATTATTATTATTATTATTATTATTATTTTGCCGTTCTATAATATATTGCTTTTAGTTTTTAATATATTTTCTTGTTCCATCTATGGTTCTTAATTTCAATATTATTTCGTTTAATTTTTTTTTAAAAACCGTATTTTATCAGAATTTTAGGAATCATCTATAATTTCAATAATTTTTTTCAACATTTCATTACAAAAAATTATACTACTTCACCTTCAAAATTGATGTTCATTTTCTTTTCCAAATAAAAATATTTTCCTATCTGTTCACAATTTTCACTTCAAAATTCGAGTCTCACAAAAACTTCAATAGATGTTAACACCGCAACAATATACATTTCTTGTGTATCCATGGTTCGGAATGATAACATCTTTACATCCTGGTATCACGGCTCCAAATAAAGATATATAAGAATCCTGAGTCACGACACCAAATTAAGATACATAATGTGGGGTAGTTGCACACATATGTAATGGCTGATGATCGCATAGTGGTGTTTTTGATAGATAGTAATATTATTCTTTGCGTTGTGTTGTAGACGTTAATAGTGACGAAAGAGTTCAAGGGCCGATGATGATAATTGAATGCACAACATCAAGACATTCAAATAAAAGTCCAGATTCCAAGTTTCATTTCTTACAGTTTTATTTGTTTGTGATAAATTCAAAATCCAAATCATGATAAATTCCAAATCCAAATCAAATAGCATGGTCATAATTCAATCAGTTTCATAAATTCCAAATCCGTAAAATCAGTCCCCATGTAAAGTCAATTTTGCCTAAGTAACCATTTTCAATATACGTGAAATATTTCTAAGTCCGAAAAATAAAAGATTCTTAGTAGGATGTTCGAACTTAGGTAAGTGCAGCTCATTGTAAAGTAGAATCAGAATCCCCCGTTTTCCTCCAAACATCCTCTTTTATCCCTATCAAAATTTTACCCACAGTTCCATTGTTTCCACGCCCCCTTGCAGTTATTGACAGTTCCCTGTCAGTCTATAATCCAACCCCTAAGAGTAAGACCAAATCATAATCAAACCTGAAACGTCAATTCCTACATATTGATGTTAAACCCCGCCTTTTATGATATAACATTATTTTGATAAATGCCCCTTTCACCTGTTTCAACACCCCTAAACCAATTTAAGAATGATTGATTAAATAGTACTCAACATGATAACCTGTCCAGTAACTTTGACACAAACGGTCTCAAGTAACCTGGACATAAAACTGCGCACACGTGTCATGCGTCTCAAATAGCTTGGACATAAAACTGCCCACACGTGTCATGCACTGACCAAGCTTAACTGATATGCCTGCACTATGTACTCACTAAACCCATTTGCTGATATATATAATTGACAGTTTTGCACCAAATTTCTTAGATAACCTTTTGCATAGGCTTACTCTCTTACAAAATGACAACAATGCGATAGAAAGGAGTGGCGACAAGCGATGGACAAAAGAAAACAAAAAATCAGACTTGCAACTTGCTAGGTTCGACACACACACACACACACACACACACACACACACACATCTTTAGTAGTCACATACATTTCAAACAATAACCCATTAGAGAAGAGGGGTCATGCCTTCATCATAGATCATTGTCATTGCGATCATTATGGTGTAGTAAATTTTGAAATTTACCCCGTATAATGGAATCGTCCAAGGCGTGCGCCTCCTGTTCCCCCCATCTCACACACGAAAGGGCGGTTTGCGGAGTGGAGGGAGGTGGTCGTCTGCTTTCTATGGTCGTCTGTGTCGTTTAGTGTATGGCAAAGGGGGGTGGGTGCGATTAATTAAGTGGGATGGGTGGTGATTGGTGGAAGATAGGCAAAGGACCGAGGCAACGAATCGCTGGGGAAGTAGTATGGCGCGAGACCGTTGAAAGGTGATAAGAAGTGAGGACCGCCGGCGGTCTTCCTCTTTGGGACTGGACCACGGTTCACAGCTAAAAGACCGTGGGACCGGTCCTCGGTCCGGTCCTCAGCGCGGCACTAATAGGCACCTGTCCTGTTATATCTAAAATTACACGTTAATAATAAAGATGATATAATAATTATGATAATGATAATAATAATAATAATAATAATAATAATAATAATAATAATAATAATAATAATAATAATAATAATAATAATAATAATAATAATAATAATAATAATTAGTGATTTGAACTGAATCATCTCTGAACCCAATAGCTTGCAAAATAAACCCGACTAGTGTATCCATTCAAGTAGAAGGATAAACACTCTCCTAAAACTCTAGATAGGTCTGTTGCAAACGTTTTCCAAACTGCGTGTAATGTTTGCTTTCCAATTATTTGAGCTTTTACCGTAACCATACACGTGAAATGCATTTGCTCAAACACTCGTTTTGCCCTTTTCTCCTTATGAAGCGCAAGGATAAATTTATTCGGTACACTAGATTTATTTGTAAGAAGACCTCCCAAAAGCGGGCTAGGTTGAAGAGTGAAGTGGCGCCCTATATTCTACACGTCAAAATAAGTCACGATATATTTGTATAAAAAAAATTTAAAGGGAGCGTCTATTTACATGAAACATATATTCCTGTAACCCTTTCCTTACCAAATATTTTCAGAATTTTCCCCAAAATTGCACTCCGACCCAACACAAAAATAGTTTATTATTATTATTATTATTATTATTATTATTATTATTATTATTATTAATAATAATAATAATAATAATAATAATAATAATAATAATAATAATAATAATATAATAATAATAATAATAATAATAATAATAATAATAATAATAATGATAATAATAATACACATTTATACACTCTCGTGTAAAACACAAGCTCTGGGCACTTTACAATATAAATCATTAGAAAAAAAAAAACAACAACAAAAAACCCAGAAAAGCAACAAATACATTCTATGCATAATATTGATCAGCAAAGTGAACTCTACAACACAGTGTCACGTTTTTATAACTATAATAAAACATTTTTTTAAAATTATGTGATTTACAAAAGAAATCTAAAAGTGCTGGTTGGATCGTAACGAATGTGACAATTTTCTTACGGTTGGTAAGGAGAGGGTTAAAGTTAAGAAAGTTGCGGTGCTGAAGTGGTGTCAGGTCAATATTTTTCTTCAAATTGCAATGCTCTGCTGCTATTGCATGCACGATGTATGGTTACGTCATCAAACAGTGGCTATCTGGTCTTGTAATTTGGAATGGGCGGTCCCAGGTTCGTCTTTCTCAGAGCGACGCATAGTTTAGGCCATGGACAAGGCTATAATAATAATAATAATAATAATAATAATAATAATAATAATAATAATAATAATAATAATGATGATGATGATGATGATAATAATAATAATAATAATAATAATAATAATAATAATAATAATAATAATAATAATAATAATAATAATAATTGTCACAGTAAAGATTGTTCACAATTATCTTATTAAATTTTATTTTATTAAGAACTGAATTCATCTCACTCCAGTTATATTTCGGTAGGCTTAGATAAACTTTACCTTCTAATATTAGATCGTCTTTCCTTTTATAGCCTTCCCTCGAATTAATTTCTAATTAGTGAATACTTTTCGTTCTACATTCTGTCACGTAGCCACTTATTATAAAAGCTGATAGGTCTAACACTCTACACTCACTTTCTCTCCACAATCTATGCCGGACGGCCAGTCGCTCTATTCCTATATATATACTGGAAGATTTTTATCTTTTGGGACTTTGTAGATATTATATCTACACCATTAAGACGCCGGAGCTTTTAACTTTGATTGTATAATCTTCAAGGATCAAACCCAAGCCCGCTGTACTACACTATAACCTCTTACCAATTGCCTGGAAGTGGAATTTTACGAGTCCGATCCTGTTATCAGAGGAATAGATCATCCAAGCCCATCAACTGCCTGGAAACGTAAACTTACGAACCTGACATACTATCATAAGTTACGTAAAATATTCATATCTCTATTTGTAACTGCCACGATCACTGTTTATCTCTTTTAATTAAATTTCATCATTATTTTTATTTCATTGTAAACAAATCGTTAATTGTTTTTCATTTATAGTAACTAGTAAATTCTGGGGCCTCATTCTACATATATCTTTATGCATAGTCGAGTAGCTCTTTACTCACTTGAGACCATGAAATTTTGGAGGGGACACATATAAAGAATTGAATTTATTTAGTTACTTATATCTATTTCATCTAACTTTAAAGTTTAAATTGTAAAACTCTTAATTGCCCCACTTGATCATATTTTAATTGAACTCCCTATTTACAGGATTATTTTTTTTTCTTTTTCATTTCTTCATTTAAATGGAATAGCAATTTATCCATTCATTCTTTCATTCAAATTGAATAGCATTTTATTGATTCATTCCTTCATTCATTTATTCATTTATAATTTATTCATTCATTCATTGTTCATTCATTTATTCATTCATTCATTCATTCATTCATTCATCCATTCATTCGTTTATTCACTCATTTATCCAATCATTCATACATTATTCCTCCCTTCATTCTTTCATTCATACATTATCCATTCATTCATTCATTTATTCACTCAGTTTTTCATTCATTCATTCATTCCTTGTCCACTTTGTTATTATATCACTCATTTCATTTTGTTGTTTGCCTCATTCATGAATTGTTTTCAATATGTTTACATTCCATAACGATTCATTCACCTATCATCCAATCACTCAGTGTTGTGAACACATTTTGGAACTATTGTAAATCTTACGATATTTTATTGTTTTGTATTTCAGACATCACTGCTAAACACTCTTCAATGCCTAATTACAATTGTTGAACAACCATTGAACAAGAGAGAGGTCCCAGCCACGAACTGAGTTGGTAAATATATCCTTCATTATTCTCTTTTACATGAGTTGGGCATCACGTAGTAACTATAGACATCGTGATTTGTTTTGCATAGTGATTTGTTTTAAATACATTTTTGGCATACTACTGTTACCGAAAACCACTTATATATTATGTTCTGAAAAGTGAGTCTTTAAAAACTAAATAATAATAAAAGGAGTCTACTAGCCGTCGTGTTATATTTAGTGATAGATAACTTGGGATTATTTTGGCATCCTATTATTGTTATCACACTCTAGTATATTAGCGTCATTGCGAATAATTGTACACAAACTAACGACGAGTCACACACATTGGTGATACATTTTTCGTAGTAACATAGTTTAGAGTACACGCGATTGACACATTGTTATTGACACAAGTCATAATAACTCCGCATTGTATTGACACATTGCTTTATAAGATATAACGATAAAAGGCATCAAATTCAACATACATAATAAGTTGAAATAAGAGAGAGAGATTTCTAAAAATAGAACAGTTCATTCCAGTAAGTGTAAATAAATAAAACAGTCAGTAACAGTATCCTGTCAATATAATATATATAAAACATCGTAACTAATTTATTGCAACATGGAAGCATATAAAAGATACTTAAGTCTCGCAAAGGACTTAGAAATACCCCAGGAAAGAATATTTTCATGGTGCGAAGAGAAAGTAAAAGAAGAAAAAGAACATGAAGAAAGAATTCGTAGAGAAGAAAAAGAACACGAAGAAAGAATTCGTAGAGAAGAAAATGAAGAAAGAATTCGTAGAGAAGAAAAAGAACACGAAGAAAGAATTCGTAGAGAAGAAAATGAAGAAAGAATTCGTAGAGAAGAAAAAGAACACGAAGAAAGAATACGTAGAGAAGAACGAGAAGAAAGAGTCCAAGAAAGGGAACTAAAAAGACAAATAGCTTTAGCAGAAGAAGAAACCAAAAGGACCCAAATGATGCTGGAAATTGAAAAAACAAAAACCGGTCATGAAAGAAAACATAATAATAGTGATGAATTTTTCGTGAAACTTCCACGCATGCCAACATACGATGAACGCTCAGACTGTCTAGAATCCTTCTTACACCGATTCGAAGTTCAGGCTAAAGGTTATCGTTGGCCAGAAAGCAAATGGGCCACAGCCTTGATTAACTGCTTATCTGGAGAACCGCTAAAAGTTTTCTATACCTTAACAACTGAAGATGCAGATGATTATGGTAAAATTAAAGACGCTCTACTAAAAAGATTTAGATTAACGGAAGATGGTTACCAGGAAAGGTTTCACACTGCAAAACCGGAAAGTGGAGAAGACTTTAATACATTCGTGAACCGAATTACTCAATTTCTAAATCGGTGGCTTGAGTTGGCAAACGTAAAACAAGACGACTTTGCAGGCCTTTACTATCTCACGCTGAAGAATCGAATCTATCAAGCTTGCAACCCAGATTTAGTCGCATTCTTTAAAGAGAGAAAGCCAGAAAACTTGGACAAATTAA
Source organism: Berghia stephanieae (assembly GCF_034508935.2). Lineage (NCBI taxonomy): Eukaryota > Metazoa > Mollusca > Gastropoda > Nudibranchia > Aeolidiidae > Berghia > Berghia stephanieae. The sequence goes on along the minus strand of NC_088364.1, from coordinate 70,860,477 downwards.
AAATCTACGCAGAAAACTTTAACAGCGCACATCCATTGACACCCCTTAGCAGAACATTGAAGGAACCATACTACGCTGCCGCTGCTCAGAGTCCAGGTACACCTAAAGTTCAGTACTCAAATAGAACGAGCCGATCAATCACTCGGAACAAGCAAGTGAAACAAGATGATCATAGTAACAAACCATGGAACAAACAGTTCAATAGAGACCATAGCCGACCCTATCAAAACAAAACAAGAAATAGCACTGACAATAATACTGAGTATAAGAAAACCAACAAACCTATAATTAAATGTCAATATTGTGGAATGAAAGGCCACACAGCAGACAAATGTTACAAAATCGTGGGATATCCGAAAGAAACTGCAAATGCATCACTCCAAACCAGTGTAAATAATCAGACACGAGTAATGTCAGGAGAAAATATAAATGTGTATTGCGTGAAAGGTATGTCACTTTTAACACAAACTCACAAATCAGGATCGCTATTTTTTTGTGAAGGCAAAGCTAATGGAACTGATTGCAAAATATTGAGAGACACAGGATGCAGTACAGTAGGAATAAAAGCATCTTTGATCAATGACGAAGACAAAACTGGAAAAACGGTACAATGCATCACATTCAGTGGCACAGTCGAAACCTTTGAAACAGCTAATGTGTACATAGAAACCCCATACTATACAGGAATAGTGGAATGCTGTATACTTCCCAACCCCGTCGCTGATGTTATTGTTGGCAATATAAAAGGTCTTAAAGACAACCCAACAGATGTAAAAGAATGGTCATTAACCCAAGAAACAGCTTGTCTAGCAGAAACAAGAAAGATGACTAAGACAACAGAGAAGCCAATGACTATTTCTCTTGAACCACAACAATTTGACAGGAACACGTTCATTGAAGAACAGAAAAAGGACCCGACTTTAACATCATATTTCAATATCGCAAACAAAGGGACGAAATCAAAAGTTGAATACATCATTGAAAAAGATATTCTGTTCAGGTTACATAGGAAAAGAAACAAAATAGCTAAACAACTGGTCACGCCGAGTATTTACAGAAACAAAATCCTTGGAATAGCGCACGATTCAATAACTTCTGGACATCTTGGGAGCTCTTCCACATTGAAGAGAATATCCGAGAATTTCACATGGCCTGGAATTACTAAAGACGTCCGAGAATATGTGAAATCGTGTGACACATGCCAAAGAAGAGTCGCAAAAGGCAGAATACCGAGATTGCCATTAGAGACAACCCCAGTTATTGAAAAAGTTTTTCAAAAAGTTGCAATTGACATTATAGGCCCTTTAACAAAATCAGATAGAAACCATACACACATACTAACACTAGTCGATTACGCAACCAGGTGGCCAGAAGCGATAGCATTGAAATCAACTACATCGGATCACATAGCTGAAGCATTGATGACAATTTTTACTAGAATAGGCATACCAAATGAGATACTGTCGGACAATGGACCCCAATTTACATCACATATGATGCAAGAAACCATGAAACTCATGGGAATCCAACACTCATTCACAACTCCCTACCACCCCAAGCAAATGGTCTTTGTGAAAGATTTAATGGCACTCTAAAGAATATGTTAAGAAAAGTGTCAGCAGAAAAACCAGATGATTGGGACAGATACTTACCAGCAATCCTATTTGCATATAGAGAAATACCCCAAGAATCTACAGGCTACTCCCCATTTGAGTTGATGTATGGACGATCACCTCGCGGCCCGATCAATATAGTAGCCGACATTTGTAAAGGGAATGAGGAGGACAATAACGAAATTATGTTTGCTTACGAATATGTAAGAAACCTGAAAGACAGAATAGAGGACACATGTAAGCTAGCACAGGAATCCGTCACTAAAAAAGCAGAGAAATACAAGGAATACTCCGATCGAAAAAGCAAGTCAAGAAAATTTGAGATTGGTGACAAAGTACTAATACTCTTACCCGATGACTCGAGTAAACTTTTAGCTACATGGAAAGGACCATTCAAGGTATTAGCAGTACGATCTGGTGTTAATTACGAGATTCAAATTAACAACACAACAAAGACATTCCATGCAAACATGCTAAAAAAATATTTCGATAGAGACAGATTATCACAACCAATATTTAACCATGTTGAAGCTGCAAATGTAGGATTAATCATCGAAACTCACAGCGATGATGTCGAACTACAACACACCCCACAACACGGTAACTCTAAAAATAGTACAATTAATGACGTCACAATCAATCCTCAACTAAACGAATGTCAGAAACGAGAAATCAGGTCATTATTAGAAAAGTACCAGTCAGTCTTTATAGACGCACCCGGACATACAACATTAGTGGAACACGATATAAAGTTAACCACATCTACCCCTATCAACGTGAAAAACTATCCTATTCCATTTCACGCACGAGAACAAGTTGAAAAGGAAGTTAAGGATATGCTAGATACAGGAATAGTTAGATATTCTTCAAGCCCATACTCATCACCAATAGTAGTAGTGAAAAAGAAAGACGGATCGATAAGGCTATGTATCGACTTTCGCAAATTAAATGAAGCAACAGTGTTTGATGCAGAACCAATACCAAATCAAGAGAATTTATTTGCTGCCTTATCTCAAGCAAAATACATGACAAAATGTGATCTTTCTAGAGGTTACTGGCAGATTCCACTGAAAGAATCATGTAAGAAATACACAGCATTTCAATCACCATTAGGATTGTTAGAATTTAACTATATGCCATTTGGATTATCGACAGCCGCATCGACATTCCAAAGAATGATGCGTATGTTATTAAAAGACATCCCGTCTACACTCTCATACTTCGACGACGCATGTATTTTCTCAAACTCATGGACTGATCACATGACAACCTTAGAATTAGTGCTTGAAGCATTAAAACGTAATTCTTTAACAACAAAACCGTCAAAAACAAGCATTGCATTTTACAAAATTGATTTTCTCGGTCATACCGTTGGTCATGGGACACAGACACCCGAGACAGAAAAACAAACAAAAATCGCACAATTGCAACCACCTAAGACAAAAAAAGAAGTACGCAAAGTACTTGGGCTCCTAAATTTTTACAGGAAATACATTTACAACTTCGCGCACATCGCGACACCGCTAACAAATCTGACAAAGAATGGGTCACCGAACAAAATTGTTTGGACAGAAGTGTGTCAGAATAGCTTTAACCAATTAAAGGCATTACTCTGTTCAGAACCAATTCTTAAATTACCCGACATGTCAAAAGAATTTGTTGTAAGAACTGACGCGTCTGATAAGGGCATCGCAGGTGTACTATTACAGGAGCATGAGGGAACTCTAATGCCTTGCTTATATGCAAGCAGAAAATTATTGGACAGAGAATCACGATACTCTGTAATAGAGCGTGAAGGACTGGCCATCGTCTTTGCTTTAAAGACATTCAGCAGCTTAGCTTAGCTTATCCGAACCAGCGACCACCTGAGCTCTAGCCCTTCGGTCTTGTGCCATGACGTAGAAGTTAGACGTCTTTTGTAGTTGTTCCAGGTGACTATAAAGTGTGTTACTGATGCTTGGATTTGGTGGGAGGAATGTGCATCTCAGATCTTCAAGAGGTTGACATTCAAGCAAGTGGTGTGTTACTGTTTCATTGGGGTGTTGACATAGGGGGCAGGAGGGGGATGTGTCTTTTGTAATTTTGCTTAAATGGTTGTTGAGCGGTATGTGTTGTGTTCTTAGTTGAAAGATGATGCTTTGCTGGTGTCTTCTGAGCTTATTTAGGCAATCAGTCTTTAAAGACATTCAGCAGATATCTACTGCTAAAAGAGTTTGTGGTCGAAACGGACCATAAACCACTCACGTACATAAGAAATAACAAAATGAATAATAGTAGAGTACTAAGGTGGAGTCTATTTTTGCAAAATTACACTTTCAGTATCTCTCACATACCAGGCTGTGAAAATATTCACGCCGATCTACTTTCTCGATTAGTATAAACACATGAGAAGGGTATAACTTAACCTCCCATGCATACTGTTAGTTACCTCGCAAATTATGCCAAATCAGAACGCACAATTTCGATAATTTTATTTGTAAACATGATGACCCAACTTAATGTAACATTGAGTATTGTTTGGATATATATACCATACCCATTCATGATTTGGGAAATCTTCTCTTTATCTATTATTGTTATGAATTTTCACTCATTTATGATTAATAATTGAAATGTCAATATTCCATTTACATTTTCATTCATTTCATTCAGAAAATTACCTTCATTCATATCATCGACTTAAATCATGCTTCATTACCATCACTATTGTTTATCACAATGATTTGTAATCACATTGCCATCATGTCGTTCATCACAATGATTTGTAATCACAATCTTTCATTGTTATTGTCGCCCATTCATATACCTACGTTAATATAAACATTTCCATGTCTAGTTAATAAATAATTTAATTGTAGCACAAATCATAACAATGGATTAATGCTAGAGTATCATGATAGTAAATTACTTCCGTTTGTAAAATCTATCTTTCCCATAATGGTTAAAGAGTATATTTTAAACGTGGGTGGGGGGTGTCACAGTAAAGATTGTTCACAATTATCTTATTAAATTTTATTTTATTAAGAACTGAATTCATCTCACTCCAGTTATATTTCGGTAGGCTTAGATAAACTTTACCTTCTAATATTAGATCGTCTTTCCTTTTATAGCCTTCCCTCGAATTAATTTCTAATTAGTGAATACTTTTCGTTCTACATTCTGTCACGTAGCCACTTATTATAAAAGCTGATAGGTCTAACACTCTACACTCACTTTCTCTCCACAATCTATGCCGGACGGCCAGTCGCTCTATTCCTATATATATACTGGAAGATTTTTATCTTTTGGGACTTTGTAGATATTATATCTACACCATTAAGACGCCGGAGCTTTTAACTTTGATTGTATAATCTTCAAGGATCAAACCCAAGCCCGCTGTACTACACTATAACCTCTTACCAATTGCCTGGAAGTGGAATTTTACGAGTCCGATCCTGTTATCAGAGGAATAGATCATCCAAGCCCATCAACTGCCTGGAAACGTAAACTTACGAACCTGACATACTATCATAAGTTACGTAAAATATTCATATCTCTATTTGTAACGGCCACGATCACTGTTTATCTCTTTTAATTAAATTTCATCATTATTTTTATTTCATTGTAAACAAATCGTTAATTGTTTTTCATTTATAGTAACTAGTAAATTCTGGGGCCTCATTCTACATATATCTTTATGCATAGTCGAGTAGCTCTTTACTCACTTGAGACCATGACAATAATAATAATAAATGTACATTTATATAGTGCTTATGCCGAAGCTTCGAAGCGCTTCACATTGACCATCAGTAAAAAACATTACACACTGCAGATTTGGACATACGAACAAAAGCTCACACGCATCCAATTACACACTCACACACATACACACACACATCCATATACACACTGTACATAAATATATTACTCACACACACCAACAAACACGTATATATATATACTTTTTACCTCAGAACGGAATAAAACATATTTATATAACAATGTTACAACAAATCGTCCTTATTTATGGAGATTATCAATTTTAGATTCGTAACATTATACCAACAATTTTCCCACTACACACTAAACATTTAACTATCGTGTTGTTTTTTTCAAATTCCGAGTGGATAAAAAGTGTTATATACTAGTGCGGGGCGGTCCTTGGCAAGCTTAAGGACCACGGTCCTACGGTCCTTGGGAAATGAAGACCGCAAGGACCGGTCTCTAGACCGGTCCGTTCATTCTTGAACCGTTAAAGACCGCTACACGATGAAAACCGTGGCCTACAGGAGTAAAACACACGGAGTAGTCACACTCATTTCAAATTGTAACCTAATTAGAGAAGAGGGGTGATGCCTTCTTTATTTGCTCACCGTACTTCATTGTTACTTCGATAATTTAATAAAATTTGAAATTTATCCCCATTAACGGAGATAATGGCATCGCCCAAGGCGTTGATCGAGTTGTTCGTGGCGTTGATACACACACGCAACTCCTACCCCCCCCCTCCCCCCCCCCCCCCCCCCCACACACACACACATTAGAGGGCAGCGAGCATTGAAGAGTAAGAGAGAGACGTGAAGTTATAATAAGAGGGGTGGATGAGGTGATAAGAGGGGTCGATGGTGACTTTTCGCCAGATCTAACAAACTCAGCTACCCATTCATTGCTGAGTAGACAGGGATTCAGAAAAAAATCGACTGCACCCGGGATCGATCTCTGGCCCTTTGCGTATAAAGAGAGTGCTCTATCAACTGAGCTATCGGGGTCCCCAAATATTCTATTGGACCTTTTAAAAATACAGACGTTATAACTGGTTTTTTTGGACGGAAGAAACTAATGAAACTCATATTACTTGATTAGTTAAAACCCCAAACGAAATTTTAATATTATTGTATTATTTTAAATGACAACAATGCGATAGAAAGGAGTGGCGACAAGAGATGGACAAAAGAAAACAAAAAATCAGACTTGCAACTTGCTAGGTTCGACACACACACACACACACACACACACACACACACACACACACACATCTTTAGTAGTCACATACATTTCAAACAATAACCCATTAGAGAAGAGGGGTCATGCCTTCATCATAGATCATTGTCATTGCGATCATTATGGTGTAGTAAATTTTGAAATTTACCCCGTATAATGGAATCGTCCAAGGCGTGCGCCTCCTGTTCCCCCCATCTCACACATGAAAGGGCGGTTTGCGGAGTGGAGGGAGGTGGTCGTCTGCTTTCTATGGTCGTCTGTGTCGTTTAGTGTATGGCAAAGGGGGGTGGGTGCGATTAATTAAGTGGGATGGGTGGTGATTGGTGGAAGATAGGCAAAGGACCGAGGCAACGAATCGCTGGGGAAGTAGTATGGCGCGAGACCGTTGAAAGGTGATAAGAAGTGAGGACCGCCGGCGGTCTTCCTCTTTGGGACTGGACCACGGTTCACAGCTAAAAGACCGTGGGACCGGTCCTCGGTCCGGTCCTCAGCGCGGCACTATTATATACCATTAATAGCATTGTCCGCCTCATCAGTAAAGCTGTTATGTGGTGTAGCCGATCTCTTTGAACCAAAGTCAAAACTAAAATCAAGGTCGGCTTTAGCATGCTTGAGTTGACACTAATGTCTTGGAGGTTCCATTCACTATCGGTTGTCTCTATAATTTCATTCGATCGATCTTATGGAGGATAGGGCCTCTCTGACGAAGCTTTCCGTTTTGTCATCTCCACCGTCATTCTTTCTCTTTGAAGTGGAAACATTTTGACCCTTTTGTTTTGGGCTTGAATTTGGAACCGGAGCAATAGGCCTAGATTAACCCTTGGAGTGTAATGGCATTAAAAATACCCCAACTTCATCAATAATCAAAATAGTGCATGTGTATAACACTCTCCCTCATTAGAAGGTCTTGGGATCGAGTCCCACTCTGAGCGACGCATAATTGAGTCCTTGGAAAAGACCCACATTATCTAGCCGTACCCAGGTGTAAAATAAGTATCTGGCCGTTAACAGCACAGTCTCTGTCGGGGGAAAATGGCAATATTAATAATATCTCTTTACAGGCGCGTGTTCCGCCCTAATTGTTTAGTTGGTGACAACGAAGAGAGTGGCCATACAAAAAATTATGGAGATAGAACCACCCTGACAAATGACCGGAATGACCACCAACTGACCACTCATTAAAACCCGCTAATAACTATATAAAATAGACACATCGGAGACAAATTAACACATTCCTATTACGGTTCAGCTCTGCATTGACCATGAAATGACCAATAAATGACCATTGATAAAAATAGAATGGGCTACAACCTTTTCGTAGTTAAAATACAAAATCTTATCATGGAATTCGACGTATGTTTAGTATTGTTGCTGACCAGGGAACCCTTTGCAAAGTGCCTTGACCACGTTTTGTGGATTTTGCGCTATATAAATTACTTAATGTTCTTTTTTTGTTTTTAGTTTTTGTTGTTGTTTTGTTTCTTTGTTTGTGTTTGATTCTTTTGTGTTTTCGAGCTTTTAAATTCATAGAGATAGGGAGAACAGCTGTATTATCTTTTTAAATAGTCAATCATTATTTCGTAAATTATCTTTACTAGTAAAGCATAACCGGGAGATAATGGGCTTGAATTTCAGTCGCATCCTGACTTAAGAAATTGGCATTTATTTAATTTAGCAGCTGTGATATTTATGGATGCTCAAAATTATAGAGTCCAATGTGAATACAACCCAGTAAAACAGTAAATTGAAATTTTGATTATGTAGTTAAAAACACAATCATTCTTTCTAATCCACGAAAACTCATTATACATCATTTACATTACGTAATTTAATTATTATTGAAGATCATCCTAGAAAGAATCAGGTCTACCATCGATAATGAAGTTGGCGATGTACAGTTTGGCTTTAGAAAAAATAATGGGACAAGAGAAGCAATTTTCTGTTTAAATAATATCACACAAAAATACCTTGATCATCAAAAAGAAATCTATGCATGCTTTATCGATTACGCAAAAGCATTTGATAGTGTACAGCATGGAGAATTAATGACATGTCTGGAAAAGGCAGGCATTGATGGCAAAAATATACGGCTAATCACAAATCTATATTGGCATCAAAAATCAGCCATCAGGATTCAGGGCGATCTGTCACCTTTCACGCCAATTAAAAGAGGAGTTCGTCAAGGATGTATCCTCGCTCCATATCTATTTAACCTGTACACAGAGTTTATCTTCCGTAAAACCGAGCACATTCCAGGTATTGTTATTGGAGGTAGGAGGATAAATAATCTGAGATATGCAGATGATACAGTATTGTTGGCATCGAACGAGACAAATCTACAGATCCTTGCAAATCAAGTAAACCTGAACAGTACAGCAAAGGGTCTAGAGATGAATGTTCAAAAGACGAATGTAATGGTCATGTCAAAGAAGCCTGAAAAAAGCGCAAAAGTCCAAATTAATAATCAAAACATCGAACAAGTAGATTCTTTTAAATATCTTGGACAGACAATGACCAACAACGGAAAGAATGAGCTGGAAGTGAAAAACAGGATTGCTATAGCTAAGTCGAGGTTCAGTCAACTGAATAACATTTTAACTTCGCAACAAACGCATATGAAAACGAGAATAAGAATACTCAAATGTTATGTCCACTCAGCACTTCTCTACGGCTAAGAAACATGGACCTTGAACAAACAAATAGAGAAAAGAATTGAGGCCTTTGAAATGTGGACTTTCCATCGCCTTGGAAAAATCAGTTGGAAAGAAAAGAAAACAAATCAAGAAGTCTGTGACATCCTTGATATCAGACCAACCCTAATGAAAGTAATAAAAACAAGAAAAATAAAGTATTTTGGACACCTAAGACGCCATCAAACTGTCATCAAGGACATTCTTGAGGGTAGAGTTGAGGGGGGAAAGAGGAAGAGGCAGGCCAGCAAGAACTTGGATAGATGATGTGAGGACATGGACAGGATTGTCGGCAGCCGAATGCAATCAGCAAGCCGTCAACAGGGAAGATTGGCGTGTCATTTCAAGTCGACCTCAACCCATGAGATGACACTGGAAGAAGAAAAATTTAATCGCTTGAAAGAGGAATGCGAAGTATTTCTCCGTCTACCTTGAAATCAATACCAGATGATCAAAGCTCTGAACTAACATTAGGGGTTTGATCATCTTGAGACTAAAGAATAAGAGGGCGCGCTTATCTCTGAAGTTGACATCAGAGGTTAGATCATATCAGCGGATTGAGAAAAACGCTACTTCAGAGGTTAGATCAACGGGCCATAAATTTGACAATCACTTTTGAATCGGAAGGTCCTGGGGTTAGCCTTGCTCGGTGCGGAGTTGAGTACTTGGACAAGTTTCTTTACTCACATTCCCTCAGTGTACTCAGTTGTAAAATGAGTACCTGGGCGTTCACAGCGTTGTCTCTATCGGAAAAATATCGCTTTTTACGTCCCGGAATCCTAAGAATCTTCTTATACATCCTGCTGCTAAAATAGTTCTGTCATCTTTTATACCTCCCATAGTGGGCAGGGAGGCAGTTACTGTGTCTTCTATCCCCCTATATCTGATGTCCAACGTGCTTTCTGTCTTTGTCTTGGCATGTGATTATTTGGTTTTGTCCTGTCCCTGGCCGGATACCCTGGCTGAGAGGGAAACAGTCGAATCAAAACTAGAGGTGCCTAAATGAGCCAATAAAATGGAGATAAAAAAATAAAGTGAGTAGATGTGACTCATATATAAGGGAACAACACAAAACAAACAACGTTTCGGCCCTTGGCCTTCGTCAGGAGACAGTAAACACAAACACAAATAATATGTAAATTTACAAAATATCACATTTTGTCAAATGTGGAAATAGATGAGGAAGATTTAATTGATATTGAACTTGAACACGTATCAGACACACGAATACATGGAGTAGTAGGCAAATTAAGTAGTAAAACCAAAACTAGAGGTATCTAAATGAGCCAATAAAATGGAGATAAAAAAATAAATTGAGTAGATGTATTGATTAACTAGTACTCAACACGATAACCTGTCCACTAACTTGGACGTAAAAACTGTCCCAAGCGAATCATTCACATATCAAGTTTTACTTATATGCCTGCATCATGCACTCACTAAACCCATTTGCTGATATATAATTGACAATTTCTCACCAAAAGTCTTGGATAACCTTTTGTATAAGCTTACTTTCTTACAAAAAGACATAAAGCAATTTGTCTTAATGTCAAAACAATAAATTATAATTGAGCTTTATATAGCGCAATATCCACTATTCGTGCTCAAAGCGCTTTACAAGAGGTCCCTGGCCAATAGCAACACGTATGACGGGACATGACGCCTGTTAGGCGATGTTACAAATTTTCGGACAGAGACAACGCTGTTAACTTCTTCTTCTTCTTCGGCCAGGAACTCATTTTACACCTGAGTACGGTGAGAGAAAGTGAGTAAAGAGCCTTTTCCAAGGGCTCAACTATGCGCCGAGCAAGGCTCAAACCCAGGACCTTCCGGTCCGAAAGCGAGTGTCATACCACTAGACCACATAGCCACACATGAGCACAAGAGTGGTTAATATGGGTACCTAGAGAATAAATTCCTTTTTGCTAATCAATGGGTCGAAAACGGATATAAAATACAAAGAATACAAATTTATTGAACATTAATTTTTGATTTAAAGTAAAAAAAAAGGACTCGAGCATATACATAGGACAATCTCTATAGCGCTTTACATGGGGTCCCTATGTAGCGACCATTGACATAAAAACGAGACGAAACTACGCTTGTTAGGCGATACTGTATTATTTCAAACAGAGACAACGCTTTAATGGCAAAGTACATATTTATACCTGAGTATGATGAAAGGATGCGTGTATATATATATATAAATATATATATATATATATATATATATATATATATATATATATATATATTATGTATATATGTATATATATATATATATATATATATATATATATATATATATATATATATATATATATATTGAAAAAACATGAACAAACTAAAAGGAATTAAGAAATGAATCGATCAAAAATTAAATACAAAAACAAACCAAAAAAAAAAAAAAAGAACAAAAGTAAGAACAAAATAAAAGACACAAAAAAAGAGAAAAAACACGAGAAGTTATTTGATTCCACACAATATAGTCCGTATGGTAATAAAAGACAGATGGTGAATAATATTCAATTTTGCTGAAATTTGTCAGCGAATAAAATTAATGATTGCTATAATATCAAATGGTTGAAAGTTTAATATTTAAAGTTTATTTAAATTTTTTTAAATTATTCATTTTCATCTCCTGCATCATCATCATCGTCATCATCATCATCATCATCATCATCATCATCATCATCATCATCATCATCATCATCATCACCATCATCATAATAATAATAATAATAATAATAATAATAATAATAATAATAATAATAATAATAATAATAATAATAATAATAATAATAATAATAATAATAATATATAATATAATAATAATAATAATAATAATAATAATAATAATAATAATAATAATAATAATAATAATATAATAATGATAATAATATAATAATAATAATAATAATAATAATAATAATAATAATAATAATAATAATAATAATAATAATAATATAATAATAATAATAATAATAATAATAATGATAATGACACTGACAACTCAAGCCATGCAATACAAAGTATTAAGAAAAGTATTTAGATAAGAGTGTTCGCGAATAAGTAGCAGCTCTCCTTTATCTCAAAACCCGTTGATCAAACCTCGGAAGTGACGGGGTATCGGAGGATTGATCGTTATGAAAACCCCGGACACGAAGATTTGATGTCGACATCAGGGCTTTGATCAACGGATTCACGAAAACGCTACTTCAGAGGTTTGATTATCGGACCGTCGAATGTCAGGCCCATACTGGAATAAAGTAGCTCAGTGTTGGACCCACACACACCACAAGAAATCAATGAGCTAGAAAAAGTCCAACGTAGGACGTCCAGATTTGTAGAACCCATTAAAAACCAAGAGCGGGATATGAGCCTAGCTCAGATCATGAGCGATCTCCAATGGAAGCCGCTACTTGAAAGACGTTCCATCAATAAACACCTCGTATTCCACAAAGCACAAAACGGAAATATCGAGATTCTAATTGGCCATTTGAAACAGAACAACAACAAAACAAGAAACTCAGCATTCAATTTTGAAATCCTCCACTCAAGAACAAACCATCATCTTTACTCTTCCTTCCCCTCCACCATCCGACTTTGGAACTCCCTACAAACCATTTATTTATAAACACGCCCTTTTGACTGATGACTTCAAAAATCGCTCCCTGATTCCCTCTAAAAAAGCATGTTACTGAAAAGACGGCCATGCAATCTTAAAGCCTAAAGCTTTGGCCTTAATGGAAGAAGAAGAAGAAGAAGAAGAAGAAGAAGAAGAAGAAGAAGAAGATTGATTTAGATAATTTCACTTTGTAAATAGGACATACATTATAATACGACAGCTGCATTTGACAGATATTTAAATTAATTGTAAACATTATTACGTTGATTTATTCTAGGCATCCTTATATATCGTGGTTATGTCCAAACAGATGTATATCGGTCTGTCTTTTGGTTGCTTAAGTCGTTTACTTCATTCGGATCACCATGAGTGTCTTAGCGTTTGTCGTAAGCTATAACTTTTTCTATCGTGGTGGTTTCAATACTTTTTTAAAAAAAACACACACACACCCACACACACACACATATATATGTGTGTGTGTGTATGTGTGTATCAGAATAAATCTGACTAGCATTTTTGTTGTCAAAATAGGTGGAAGTGGAACATGTTTACTACCTAAGTATTATTTTTTTTATTGTGAAGTCATCTCTTTGAGAGCAGCTATACGAGACATGAACTTTTGTTGTTTATTTGTTTATATTATTCTTTTGTTGTGTTACAGAGAAATCATTGGCTATTTCATACCTCTATTATATTATATTAAATTTATTCGGGCGATAGAACGGTGTATGAGCTGACTGCTCGTGTAAAACGCCTGAGTGATCGGAGGCATTAGTAGTTATAACCTTTAAAATATTAAATTTAATTTCCACCGTAAACAACCATTATATAGACAACTGCGGAACATGGGCACTAACCGGAACCGAAGATCAAAGATTAGACAGATTCCATAGAAAACAACTGAAAAGAGTCCTGAATATACGATACCCCACAAAAATAAGCAATAAAACACTGTATGAAAAATGCAATGAAAGACCCTTATCCATTCAAATCCTGGAGGCAAGATGGCGGCTTTTTTTTTGGGCATATACGCAGAAGAGATGAAAATGTACCAGCTAATATAGCTATGAATACTTTTTTCACCCCATCTGGACACATGAAATATCAAGGTAGACCACCCACGTCAATTCATACTGTCCTCAATAGAGACCTAAAACGCCTTCAAAATAACAAAGAATTAAAATCAAAGGAAGACCTTACGAAATTAGCATCCACAGCAAAAGACCGTGAACTGGAAATGACAAGATGATTAGAGAGGCAGCCGAGGCGTACCGATCGGATGATTAGGAAGCGAAAGGTCAGTCAGTCAAACGACCATCACAATGACCGAGCAACTGATAATGGACTACTGGCAAAAACTGGCCTGCAGTTTTATTTTCATTATATCATATGGCACAAAACAAACTTTTTGAGGTTTTCTAACATTTCTGGAAAGCCAAAAGCATAACAATGAGTAACCAGTAGATTTTTGACCAATCAAAACATGGAATTTGTGACACACCTTAAAACGTGGTCGGACAAACATGGTTGTTTATAGATGGTATGCGCTTGGCTAAGAGCTCACATTGCCATCCGGAAGTTTAACGAACCAACACATAAATGTATATGTAACCTTGGACGTTTATAGTCCGGTTAATAGAGTTTAGTGAGAATTACTCATAAACGCGGATGGCAAAAAGCAATAACAAAGACCTGGTCTTTGTTATTGTTTCCATTATGACGACTGTCCGAGAGGCGTGGTAATGTTCCCTTCCACTAGATGTCTATTCAGAACTTTTAACAGAAAAAAAGTTCAAATAATTAATATTATAATTCATAAAAACATGTAATTCAATATATCTACTAATCTTGGCAACATTTTCCTTTAACATCAAAGCTGACAAATATTGGAGGAGAACTAAAATCCTATAATATATCTAAAACTATCTATTTGAGAGAAGGAAAAAAAAGTTGTTATAGCCGAAATGGATAATACATGTTTTCCATTTACCTTTTGATTTTTCCATAAGTTACTTGGGTGCCTGATGCTGTGCACGTTATGTCGTGTTATTGAAGGGGTCAGGCAAAACGATTGCACGAAACCAGCGGTAAGTTGCAAGCCGAATTAAAGCTGCATGGAAGTTGTCACATTAGCCGATATACGCTAATAATCGGGTTTTGTTTATTCATCTTAACTAGGCCACTACCACATTATCTCATTCATCTGTGGTGTTTCATTCATCCTGTTTTGTTGATAAAGGGGAAACCCGAAACGTTCATTTGATCTGTTTTTTGTAATTAACTTGAATCTTACATTCAATTTCACATTATTATTTATTTCTTCGAGCTTCGAGCAGCAACATTTACATTACCGACTATAGGAAAATCGTTACATTCGTTACGATACTTCCAACATTTTTAAAATTCAAATGTCTTTTGTACATCATAAAATTTAAAGAAAGTGAACAGTGTGTTGTAGAGCAAGTTTTGCTAATAAATTATGTATCGCGAGAACTTTACTGCTATTGTGTTTGAGTGGTAAAAAATATATTTTTGTGTAAGTTGGTGTGAAGTTTTGCGGAAAATCCTGAAAATGGCTGGTAAGGAGGGGGTTAACCGTTACCCGTCGTGATCTGGAAAGAGCGTATTTAAAACTTTGGCCAGAAAACTCGTCCTTCAAATATCGATCGATTTAAATGACCCAAATCTTGGCAAAACTCTCAAACCTGGGACTTAAGTAATTAAGACCTCGCGACGTCCCAGGGTTGAGAGTTTTTACCAAGAAGAGGGTAATATAAATTGATCGATATCTAGAGAACGAGTTTTCTGGTCAAATTTTCTAAATACGTTAAATCTTTGACCATTATTATTACAATTTATCTTGGAAAAGCACTCTAACCTGGGACTTGCGAAGTATTCATGAAATCCCAGGTTTGACCGTTTCATGATGAGGATTATGATCTTTTTTTTCAGAGTGGTGCTGTTATTGTTCTTGTTGTTGTTGTTGTTGTTGTTGTTGTTGTTGTTGTTGTTGTTATTTTTGTTGTTATTGTTGTTATTGTTGTTGTTGTAGTTGTTGTTATTATTTTTGTTGTTGTTGTTATTGTTATTGTTGTAGCTGTTGTTGTAGTTGTTGTTGTTGTTGTTGTTTTTGTTGTTATTGTTGTTCTGGTTGTAGGTGTTGTAGTTATAGTTGTTGTATTTTTTGTAGTAGTAGTTGTTGTAGTTGTAGATGTAGTTGTTGTTGTAGTTGTTGTAAAAAAAAAAAAAAGAACTCTCAAACTTGAGACCTCGCATAGGTAATTTGAATCAATCGATACTTAAAGGACGAGTTTTCTGACCAAATTTTTGAATACCCGTCTCTCTGGAGCACGGCTGTTGTCTGTTCAACAACCTTATCTAGAAATAAAAAGGGCATGTTTTGTCTTTCAGAAAATTAAACGGATTGTGTAGAATCATGGCCTTCAATATACTATATAGAGGGCCTTGGTAGAATTCCTTTGTTGTAAAAACTTACAAACTTGAGCATTTGTTGCACAATATCCACAAAACGTGCTAAAGCGCTTCACAAGTGGGTCCGAGCCAACAGCAACACTCAACGTGTTAGGTGGTATTGCATCTTTTTAAAATCTGACACTGACAACGCTGTTGACGGTCAGGTACTTACTTTACATCTAAGTATGGAATGAGAAGATGAGTAAGGAACATTTAAAAACGACTCAACTACGCGCCGCTCAAAGCAGGACTGGAACCCAGGACCTTCCCATCCAAAGGCGAGAGTCATATCATAAGACCACACAGCCGAACGAAGACATTCAATGACCTATATCATTTGTTTCAATTCACTTTATATTGATATCAGTTGAATCTTCCTTGCAGGACTGTGGTCGCAGACAATATTGTGCACGCTCAAGATGTTGGTTTAACAGCTTCGAAGGTATCTTTGGGAATTTTCTTCTT
>NC_088364.1:70811127-70841127 GCF_034508935.2 Berghia stephanieae | reverse complement strand
CAGTGTCAGGGAACACCAGAGACAGCAGACCACGACAGGACTGCTGCAAACATGCATCGGTGGGGTCTGAGGGAGTCAGCCGACTGTCCCCAGTGTCAGGGAACACCAGAGACAGCAGACCACGACAGGACTGCTGCAAACATGCATCGGTGGGGTCTGAGGGAGTCAGCCGACTGTCCCTAGTGTCAGGGAACACCAGAGACAGCAGACCACGGCAGGACTGCTGCAAACATGTATCGTTGGGGTATGAGGGAGTCAGCCGACTGTCCCTAGTGTCAGGGAACACCAGAGACAGCAGACCACGACAGGACTGCTGCAAACATGTATCGTTGGGGTCTGGGGGAGTCAGCCGACTGTCCCCAGTG
The DNA here is from genome assembly GCF_034508935.2 of Berghia stephanieae. Lineage (NCBI taxonomy): Eukaryota > Metazoa > Mollusca > Gastropoda > Nudibranchia > Aeolidiidae > Berghia > Berghia stephanieae. Next base: position 70,840,762 of record NC_088364.1, on the reverse strand, counting down.
TCAGGGAACGTCAGAGACAGCAGAGCACATAATCTTACTTTCCTGTGACGTGATTGGGGGAGGGGGGTGGGGAGGTTTCGAGGTGTCCCCAACTGCGGTGACGAATTTAAAGACTGGCTGGAGACTTCCGGCGTGGATGTAGCCATACGCTACTAAACAACTATAGGTGGTATTACACATACTGTGTTTACATTTATCTTTTAAAATTGAACCTGCTATTCAGCAGTCGACCCTACTGCTTTTTCAGATAATACGTATAAAGTCCCTGGTGTGGCAGCAGAGACCATAGAAAGTATGGACTCGAGCGGGAATTGTGCGGCTATGTGGTATGACACTCGCTTTCGGATCGGAAGGTCCTAGGGTTCGAGCCTCGCTCGGTGCATAGTTGAATCCTTGGAAAAGGCTCTTTACTCACATTCTCTCACTGTACTCGGGTGTAAAATGAAACTAGACCTGGCCGTTAACAGCGTTGTCTCTGTCCTATAAAAAGTTGTAATATCGCCTAACAGGCGTCATGTCTCGTTCTACATGCTACGTGTTTCTGTTGGTCAAGGACCATTTGTAAAGCACTTTGAGCACATTTGGTGGATATGGCGCTATATAAAAGCTCAATTTTTAACATTTTTTTTTCAGAGAGAGGGATGAAAAGTAGTGGCGTCAAAGCGCTCTACTCTTTTGGTTCCTAAATCCTTGATCGTGTGTACGTGACCAGTCCTTCTTGGAATTGGTAATAAATAGGTTATTAAATAAGAAGAAGAAGAAGAAGAAGAAGAAGAAGAAGAAGAAGAAGAAGAAGAAGAAGAAGAAGAAGAAGAAGAAGAAGAAGAAGAAGAAGAAGAAGAAGAAGAAGAAGAAGAAAATTACCAAAGATACCTTCGAAGCTGTTAAACCAACATCTTGAGCGTGCACAATATTGTCTGCGACCACAGTCCTGCAAGGAAGATTCAACTGATATCAATATAAAGTGAATTGAAACAAATGATATAGGTCATTGAATGTCTTCGTTCGGCTGTGTGGTCTTATGATATGACGCTCGCCTTTGGATTGGAAGGTCCTGGGTTCCAGTCCTGCTTTGAGCGGCGCGTAGTTGAGTCGTTTTTAAATGTTCCTTACTCATCTTCTCATTCCATACTTAGATGTAAAGTAAGTACCTGACCGTCAACAGCGTTGTCAGTGTCAGATTTTAAAAAGATGCAATACCACATAACACGTTGAGTGTTGCTGTTGGCTCGGACCCACTTGTGAAGCGCTTTAGCACGTTTTGTGGATATTGTGCAAACTAAATGCTCAAGTTTGTAAGTTTTTACATCAAAGGAATTCTACCAAGGCCCTCTATATAGTATATTGAAGGCCTTGATTCTACACAATCCATTTAATGTTCTGAAAGACAAAACATGCCCTTTTTATTTCTAGATAAGGTTGTTGAACAGACAACAGCCGTGCTCCAGAGAGACGGGTATTCAAAGATTTGGTCAGAAAACTCGTCCTTCAAGTATCGATCGATTCAAATTACCTATGCGAGGTCTCAGGTTTAAGAGTTGTTTTTTTTTACAACAACTACAACAACTACTACTAAAAAAAATACAACAACTATAACTACAACACCTACAACCAGAACAACAACAACAACAAAAACAACAACAACAACAACAACTACAACAACAACAACAACTACAACAATAACAATAACAACAACAACAAAAATAACAACAACAACAACTACAACAACAACTACAACAACAACAACAAAAATAACAACAACAACAACAACAACAACTACAACAACTACAACAACATTAACAACAAGAACAATAACAGCACCACTCTGAAAACAAGATCATAATCCTCATCTTGAAACGGTCAAACCTGGGATTTCATGAATACTTCGCAACTCCCAGGTTAGAGTGCTTTTCCAAGATAAATTTCCTGGTCAAAGATTTAACGTAATTATTTAGAAAATTTGACCAGAAAACTCGTCCTTTAGATATCGATCAATTTATATTACCCTCTTTTTGGTAAAAACTCTCAACCCTCGTACCTCGCGAGGTGTTAATTATTTAAGTCCCAGGTTTGAGAGTTTTGCCAAGATTTGGGTCATTTAAATCGATCGATATTTGAAGGACGAGTTTTCTGGCCAAAGTTTTAAATACGTGTCTTTCCAGATCACGACGGGTAACGGTTAACCCCCTCCTTACCAGCCGTTTTCAAGATTTTCCGCAAAACTTCACACCAACTAACACAAAAATATATTTTTTACCACTCAAACACAATAGCAGTAAAGTTCTTGTGATACATAATTTATTAGCAAAACTTGCTCTACAACACACTGTTCACTTTCTTTAAATTTTATGATGTACAAAAGACATTTGAATTTTTAAAATGTTGGTAGTATTGTAACGAATGTAACGATTTTCCTATAGTCGCGGTAATGTAAATGTTGCTGCTCGAAGCTCGAAGAAATAAATAATAATGTGAAATTGAATGTAAGATTCAAGTTAATTACAAAAAAAACAGATCAAATGAACGTTTCGGGTTTCCCCTTTATCAACAAAACAGGATGAATGAAACACCACAGATGAATGAGATAATGTGGTAGTGGCGTAGTTAAGATGAATAAACAAAACCCGATTATTAGCGTATATCGGCTAATGTGACAACTTCCCTGCAGCTTTAATTCGGCTTGCAACTTAACGCTGGTTTCGTGCAATGGTTTTGCCTGACCCCTTCAATAACACGACATAACGTGCACAGCATCAGGCACCCAAGTAACTTTATGGAAAAATCAAAAAGTAAATGGAAAACATATATTATCCATTTCGGCTATAACAACTTTTTTTTTCTTCTCTCAAATAGATAGTTTTAGATTTATTATAGAATTTTAGTTCTCCTCCAATATTTGTCAGCTTTGATGTTAAAGGAAAAATGTTGCCAAGATTAGTAGATATATTGAATTACATGTTTTTATGAATTATAATATTAATTATTTGAACTTTTTTCTGTTAAAAGTTCTGTTAAAAAGCTTTTTGCCATCCGCGTTTATGAGTAATTCTCACTAAACTCTATTAACCGGACTATAAACGTCCAAGGTTTCATATACTTTTATGTGTTGGTTCGTTAAACTTCCGGATTGCAATGTGAGCTCTTTGCCAAGCGCATACCATCTATAAACAACCATGTTTGTCCGACCACGTTTTAAGGTGTGTCACAAATTCCATGTTTTGATTGGTCAAAAATCTACTGGTTACTCATTGTTATGCTTTTGGCTTTCCAGAAATGTTAGAGAACCTCAAAACGTTTGTTTTGTGCCATATGATATAATGAAAATATAACTGCAGGCCAGTTTTTGCCAGTAGTCCATTATCAGTTGTTCGGTCATTGTAATGGTCGTTTGACTGACTGACCTTTCGCTTCCTAATCATCCGATCGGTACGCCTCGGCTGCCTCTCTAATCATCCTTGTCATTTCAGTTCACGGTCTTTTGCTGTGGATGCTAATTTCGTAAGGTCTTCCTTTGATTTTAATCCTTTGTTATTTTGAAGGCGTTTTAGGTCTCTATTGAGGACAGTATGAATTGACGTGGGTGGTCTACCTTGATATTTCTTGTGTCCAGATTGGGTGAAAAAAGTATTCATAGCTATATTAGCTGGTACATTTTCATCTCTTCTGCGTATATGCCCAAAAAAAGCCGCCATCTTGCCTCCAGGATTTGAATGGATAAGGGTCTTTCATTGCATTTTTCATACAGTGTTTTGTTGCTTATTTTTTGTGGGGTATCGTATATTCGGGACTCTTTTCAGTTGTTTTCTATGATTTCTCTGTAACACAACAAAAGAATAATATAAACAAATAAACAACAATAGTTCATGGCTCGTATAGCTGCTCTCAAAGAGATGACTTCACAATAAAAAAAATAATACTTAGGTAGTAAACATGTTCCACTTCCACCTATTTTGACAACAAAAATGATAGTCAGATTTATTCTGATACACACATACACACACACACACACACACATATATATATATATATATATATATATATATATATATGTGTGTGTGTGTGTGTGTGTGTGTGTGTGTGTGTTTTACAAAAAAGTATTAAAACCACCACGATAGAAAAAGTTATAGCTTACGACAAACGCTAAGAATCTCATGGTGATCCGAATGAAGTAAATGACTTAAGCAACCAAAAGACAGACCGATATACATCTGTTTGGACATAACCACGATATATAAGGATGCATAGAATAAATCAAAGTAATAATGTTTAAAATTAATATAAATATCTGTAAATGCAGCTGTCGTATTATAATGTATGTCCTATTTACATAGTAAAATTATCTAAATCAATCTTCCTCTTCTTCTTCTTCTTCTTCTTCTTCTTCTTCTTCTTCTTCCATTAAGGCCAAAGCTTTAGGCTGAAGATTGCATGGCCGTCTTTTCAGTAACATGCTTTTTTAGAGGGAATCAGGGAGCGATTTTTGAAGTCATCAGTCGAAAGGGCGTGTTTACAAATAAATGGTTGGTAGGGAGTTCGAAGTCGGATGGTGGAGGGGAAGGAAGAGTAAAGATGATGGTTTGTTCTTGAGTGGAGGATTTCAAAATTGAATGCTGAGTTTCTTGTTTTGTTGTTGTTCTGTTTCAAATGGCCAATTAGAATCTCGATTTTTACGTTTTGTGCTTTGTGGAATACGAGGTGTTTGTTGATGGAACGTCTTTCAAGTAACGGCTTCCATTGGAGATCGTTCATGATCTGAGCTAGGCTCATATCCCGCCCTTGGTTTTTAATGGTTTCTACAAATCTGGACGTCCTACGTTGGACTTTTTCTAGTTCATTGATTTCTTGTGGTCTGTGTGGGTCCAACACTGAGCTACTTTATTCCAGTATGGGCCTGACATTCAACGGTCCGATAATCAAACCTCTGAAGTAGCGTTTTCGTGAATCCGTTGATCAAAGCCCTGATGTCGACATCAAATCTTCGTATCCGGGGTTTTCATGACGACCAATCCTCCGATACCTCGTCACTTCCGAGGTTTGATCAACGGGTTTTGAGATAAAGGAGAACTGCTACTTATTCGCGAACCTCTTATCTAAATACTTTTCTTAATACTTTGTATTGCATGGCTTGAGTTGTCAGTGTCATTATTATTATTATTATTATTATTATTATTATTATTATTATTATTATTATTATTATTATTATTATTATTATTATATTATTATTATTATTATTATTATCATTATTATTATTATTATTATTATTATGATGATGATGATGATGATGATGATGATGATGATGATGATGATGATGATGATGATGATGATGATGATGCAGAAGATGAAAATGAATAATTTTAAAAAATTTAAATAAACTTTAAATATTAAACTTTCAACCATTTAATATTATAGCAATCATTAATTTTATTCGCTGACAAATTTCAGCAAAATTGAATATTATTCACCATCTGTCTTTTATTACCATACGGACTATATTGTGTGGAATCAAATAACTTTTCGTGTTCTTCCTCTTTTTTGTGTCTTTTATTTCGTTCTTACTTTTGTTCTTTTTTTAATTTTTTAATTTGGTTTGTTTTTGTATTTAATTTTTGATCGATTCATTTCTTAATTCCTTTTAGTTTGTTCATGTTTTTTCAATATATATATATACATATATACATATATATATATATATATATATATATATATATATATATATATATATATATATATATATATATATACACGCATCCTTTCATCATACTCAGATATAAATATGTACTTTGCCATTAAAGCGTTGTCTCTGTTTGAAATAATACAGTATCGCCTAACAAGCGTAGTGTCGACTCATTTTTCTGTCAATGGTCGTTACATAGGGACCCCGTGTAAAGCGCTATAGAGATTGTCCTATGTATATGCTCCAGTCCTTTTTTTGCTTTAAATCAAAAATTAATGTTCAATAAATTTGTATTCTTTGTATTTTATATCCGTTTTCGACCCATTGATTAGCAAAAAGGAATTCATTCTCTAGGTACCCATATTAACCACTCTTGTGCTCATGTGCGGCTATGTGGTCTAGTGGTATGACACTAGCTTTCGGACCGGAAGGTCCTGGGTTCGAGCCTTGCTCTTTACTCACGTTCTCTCACCGTACTCAGGTGTAAAATGTGTACCTGGCCGTTAACAGCGTTGTCTCTGTCCGAAAATGTGTAACATCGCCTAACAGGCGTCATGTCCCGTCCTAAATGTTAAGTGTTGCTATTGGTCAAGGACCTCTTGTAAAGCGCTTTGAGCACGAATAGTGGATATTGCGCTATATAAAGCTCAATTATAATTTATTGTTTTAACATAACGACAAATTGCTTGATGTCCTTTTGTAAGAGAGTAAGCTTATACAAAAGGTTATCCAAGACTTTTGGTGAGAAATTGTCAATTATATATCAGCAAATGGGTTTTGTGAGTGCATGATGCAGGCATATAAGTAAAAATTGATATGTAAATGATACGTTTGTGACAGTTTTTACGTCCAAGTTAGTGGACAGGTTATCGTGTTGAGTACTAGTTAATCAATCTTTCTTAAATGGTTTAGGTATGTTGGTACATGTTAAAAGGACATATATCACAATAACGTTATATCATAAAAGGCGGGGTTTAGCATTAATATGTAGGGATTTGACGTTTCAGGTTTGAATATGATTTGATCTTACTTTTAGAGGGTGGAATATAGACTGTCAAGGAACTGTCGAAACTACTAGGAGGTGTGGTTTGAGAGAATTATGGGTAGAGTTACAATAGGGGATAAAAGAGGGTGTTTCTGATTAAAACGGCATTCTATTCTACTTCACGATGAACTGCACATTTTAACTTTTGTACCCACCATCATTGAGTGAATTTTTTTTGGACTTGGAATTTTTTTTTTTTACAAATTGTGTTGAATATGTAAGTTGAATTTCTATAACTCAAATAAAGCCACTATTCGATCATTAGCGTTGACATGTGTGTAACTACGCCACATATTGTGCGGCTATGTGGTCTAGTGGTATGACACTCGGAAGGTCCTGGGTTCGAGCCTCGCTCGACGCATAGTTGAGTCCATTCTCTCACCGTACTCAGGTGTAACATGAGTACCTGGCCGTTAACAGCGTTGTCTTTGTCCGAAAAATTGTAATATCGCCTAACAGGCGGCATGTCCTGTCCTAAATGTTAATTGTTGCTGTTGGCCAACGTCCCCTTGTAAAGCGCTTTGAGCACATTTAGTGGATATTACGCTATATAAAAAAGCTCATCATGAGCTCAAGCTCATATCTACTTATTTTGGTGCCGTGATCAGGATGTGTTCTTGTAAAGATGTTTTAAGTTAACGAAGTTGGTGAAAATTTTGAATAACGTTATCTTAGTATAATGAAACCAGAACAACTGCCACAATTGAAAATAATAAGGCAAAATAAGTTAAGATAAAATAAATTATAAAAGTATAGGTTATGCTGAAAATTTAGACGAGGATTATATTTTTGTATTTGAGGGAATTTGGGAGTTATCATTTGAAGCTAAGTCAGGAGTTATATGAGTAGGAGACAACGTTTTTATTCCAGGGGAAAACATAATAGAAGAGGCTACTATAAAAGAAATAATTCGAGGAATAGAAGTCACTGAATTAAGTTCAATAGAAAGTGAAGGAATTGTTTTTAAGAATATTAAAATTGACCATATATATCATGATGAAGTGGGGTCTAGTGAACAAAGGGGTAACTTAAAAAATAGAATTAGATGTGGATGTTTCTGTTCTCGAGGAAATAGAAATTAATATGATTTGTTGTAGGAGGGTTTAGCCATTATGCTATTTTGTAACAAGAAATGGCACAATTTAAAGAATTTTTTACAATTAGATGTCCGGGTTCTAATAAAGTTTTTGAGGAAGCTGAATATTTATCAAATGATATTTTTTTTATTTTAGTGATACTGGAGGAACCGTAACTATTGATGATATAAGTGGTTTTAAACTAGGGCAATATGTTATAGATGAAACAAGTAGGACGTTGTCCATTCATTGCAATAAAGATTTATGTGATGTATAAATAGGTTATTAATCATTAAATTTAGAGGAAATAGAGGCATCTGAAGGAAACTATTTAATTTACAGCGAGTGTATCGAAAAAATGTTGGTATCAGATAATTTAAAAAATAAATAAATAAACAAATAAATGGATAAATAAATAAATAAATAAATAACAACAAAAGAAAGCAATAAAGCAAGAAATGAAGACTATTATAATAGTGTGTGATTATTGTAGAGAAAATTTGGGTGTTAGGGAACCTTTATATTGGCGTAATAATTTGTGTGGCGTAGCAAATACATATGTAAAGGCTTATGATTTAATATAGCGATTTTTTTATTGCGTTGTTTAACAATCCAACTTACATTTTCACAAATTGTAACCAAGACAAATTCTATGTCCAAAAATATTCAAATAAAAGATGGTGAGTACATAAGGTTTAAAGTGTGCAGCTCATGGTCAAGTAGAATCAGAATCCTCCCGTTTTCCTCGAAACATCCTCTTTTATCCCTATCAAAATTTTACCCACAGTTCCATTGTTTCCACGCCCCCTTGCAGTTTTTGACAGTTCCCTGTCAGTCTATAATCCAACCCCTAAGAGTAAGACCAAATCATAATCAAACCTGAAACGTCAATTCCTACATATTGATGTTAAACCCCGCCTTTTATGATATAACATTATTTTGATAAATGCCCCTTTCACCTGTTTCAACACCCCTAAACCAATTTAAGAATGATTGATTAAATAGTACTCAACATGATAACCTGTCCAGTAACTTTGACATAAAAACTGCCCAAACCTATCATGCATGGACCAAGTTTAACTGATATGCCTGCATTATGTACTCACTAAACCCATTTGCTGATATATAATTGACAGTTTGCACCAAATGTCTTAGATAACCTTTTGCATAGGCTTACTCTCTTACATACGCCCCTTTCTTAGAATTTAAATTGACTTAAAACAATTTCAATTAAAAAAAAAAAACAGTAAGAGATTAAATATATATGTAATGTCGAATTAAAATGTAATAAACAAATGTAAGAAATAGTCTATTTAAAAAAAATGATAAATACTTATACCAGTTAAATATTTTAAAACTTTAAATTTTAAATTCTAAAACACCAAAGTTGATTACAACATTCATATATATATTGATTATAGGTTTTAAAGTATTAAATTCACAAACATCAAATTTGATTACAACATCTAAATAGATATATATCGATTATAGATTTTTTTTCTCACATTACAACATCAACAGTAAGGTATCTATCATTTAAAAGTGATTAAAATTTAAATTTACCAACACCAAAATTGATTAAAACATTTATAAATTTATCAATTATACTTTTAAGGTATTACAACATCGACAGTAAGATATCAATTAATTAAAAGTTCAAAGAAAAATTATCTTTTCACCTTAAATTTCACCTTCATAGCAATAAAAGTGTTTAATTCTCGTCATCTCCCATCACACATAAATATTATTGCGTGAAAAAGGATGGTTCAGTTTCCATTTGTGATATACTCACGTTGAATTATTCAATCTCAAATTCAACTCTATACGACATGGGTGATAATCTCAGCTTCCATGTATGTCTACTCATTTCCTGACATATCAAAACCAGTACCTTGTATATTCCCTTATATTGTATGATTCCATTTAAACAACATTATTACATTAATTCCTACTTATAATATGTGGTACAAATAATGTATTATAGACATCTAGATCCATATACGAAGGATTACATTTCAATTAGTAATAAAAAAAATATTTAAAAATAAATCATAATAATAGCATTATCATCATTTTAAAATTCAAGGTAAAGTTATTATCATTCATTGTTCATTGTTGATGTTTCAATTTTTTTAAGCTTTTTAAGTCATCAAGGTGTAGTTTACAACTACATTGATATCAAATTGTTCTTTGTGGTCATCCATCAGAGGTCACATTTCTCAGTAATCCGTTCGTTTTGAGAATGGTCATCCTGTAAAAATTGTCAGTAATTGTTAATTAAGTCATTGTCTCCATTTAGAATGAGTTTTCATGTAATGAAAAAAATATATCAACTATAAGAGTTGAGGTGATTGTATCTAGTCTACGTGTTGCATTGTTGTGTGTGTTATGGTCACTGAATAGCCCAAGTGTCATAAATTCACTTTATTTATTGGTAATTAATTAAAAACTTTTTCCTCTGTAAATGTCTTAGAATTATCACAATAATGTCTTCACATTCAAATATTTAGCGTTGAATAAATAATCAAACAATAGTCTGTCCGGCTTGTTCACATCACATATTTAGTGTTTGTAAATAATCAGTCATTAGTCTGTCCGACTTATACATATTTTGTACAGTGTAAATAACTGAATAAGTAAAATCTAACATAGTATGTGATTGTGGGCTGTTACTAAAGTGACCAACTTTTGCAATTAGTGTGTTGTATTTGTTCGAGTCTTTTGAATTGGGACGAAAAAAGACTCTACAGGTAGCAAACGTATGCTTAACCTGTTGGGTTGTTTCTTGGTCTTGTGACGTCGCTGTAATCCATTCATCTCCGGCATCTGGGTCGATTCTCCTCGTAGATATTTGTGGTTGTCTTGTATATACGTTGAGTCTCATTGTAGATGAAATTGTAAAAATTCAAGATTAACTGTGTGCGAGAAGTTTGACTCAAAAGAAAGTTGTGAACTCAGCCATGTGTTGACACAGAGTTCGTGTGTAGTAGTCGACAGAGGTCGTGTGTTGTAATTGTCTGTGTTTGTTGATCGAGTTTTGATGAGGTGGCATGTGAGTACACACCAGGTAGATGATGTAATCTGTAGAGTACCGGTGGGTGACGTGAGTCCAAACACCAGGTAGATGATGTAACAATAATGTAGTCTAGTAGTGTATGTAGTAGGGTCGAATAAGGTCAACAATATTTTCGTTATTTGAACGCAGGTTGTTGAATATCATACGATAATGAATCCAAGGAAATCGCTCATGTGGCGTTTTGCGATACTTTTTCCTGCATTGTCTTATATACATATATAGCCTTTATCTTTTACAATGATACTAAGACAGGCTTTATTATAATATTCAATGTTTATAAGTTGTAGATATGGGTGCTGCACACTTGTATATTGACATAAGTTTAAATTTGAATACGCTCACCACTGTATATGAAGGAAGTAGTATTGTTCACAATTGGACATCATTTTTGTAAAAACAATCGTATCTTGAACGTTTATGTAATTATTGACATCGTACATCGTTGGGTATTGTTGTCGTAGAAGTAAATACAAGTAATCCAATTGTTCAATAAAGAATGTAAATATAAAAAGGTTCATGGAAGAAATCTGTGTTGATACAGATATTATTTTATGAATTCTGTCAAGTTTGTATAAGTTGAAAGGTACGATGTAATTGAGGTTGCTGTGTATTTGTAGTCTGTAGATTGTGTTGATTCTGGACGTATCAATGGCTTAGTCGAGATTGTTACTCCATTTTAATGTATTCGTGGATAGACCAAAGGGATTAGGACATTTCCCGACCTCTGTTGTGGCTGTGTTTGAGTTGCCTCTGTCGTTGTCGCCGTCATTAGCGTTTCAGTCACTTCCGATTCACCAAGTGTGTCTTGTTTTGACATCGCCATTACTTCAGTTGGGTTCAAACTTGAATTTTCCCGCTTACTCAATCCCTTTCTTAACCATGATAAGACTTTAGGCACAATTATATCCCGTTTTAACAAGCCTATTCCAACCATTATTATGACAGCTAATATACTTCCTGCTAATAATGCAACTAATTTCCACAAAGTTAACCCTTCACTAATGGTGGTCTCATTCATTGCATTTATATCATTTATCAAACTAGACATGTCAATGTCAGCAACGTTATCCAAGTTCTTTATATCCCATGTTTGATTATATTTATTTATCACCCTGTTCAGAGGCTCCCACAAAGTATAGGATGAACCAGAAATTTTCATTTTGAGTGCTGAAAAATTTGCTCGTAGCAAGCTATATTTTTCAACACTCTTAATCCATTCCGCAAATTTGTGAGAAGCCCCATCAAAGGGTTCTATCAAGTGACCTACTCCTTGATTTGAGATAGAACTCGACAATTGATCTAGTGTTAATTGTAAATTTTGTACTATTGTTGCTGCATCAATTACCGGATTTTCGGCCATTTCAGTTTGTTTTGTTTCTTAATTAATATCCCCTTAACTAATTCCTTGTATTTATTTATTTATTTACCTTCTGACACCGTGTTTCGAAATAACTTTATATAACTTGGAGGAGACAGATATATTACGCTCATATATGGTGTAAACGTTTCTACGACAATAACCAATTATTTTTAAACATTTGATACAATGTACTAATTCTCTGTCTTCAGTAGTATCCCTTACTGCTATTATTTTATCAACACTATCAAATTTATTACGCCAATATAAAGGTTCCCTAACATCCAAAATTTCTCTACAATACTCACACACTATTATAGTTTTAATTTCTGACTTTATTCTTTTTTTTTTTTTTTTGTTAATAATTATTTATTTCTTTATTCATTATCTCTTACCAATATTCTTTCAATACACTCGCTGTATATTAAATATTTTCCTTCAAATGCCTCTATTTACTCCAATGTTAAAGCTATATAATAATAACCTATTTCAGCATCACATAAATCTTTATCGCAATGAATGGACACCGTCTTACTCGTTTCATCTATAACATATTGCCCTAGTTTAATATCACTTATCTCATCGATAATTACGGTTCCTTGAGTATCACTAAAATGAAAAAAATTATCTTTTGATAAATATTCTGCTTCCCCAAAAACTTTATTGCAACCCGGGCATCTAATTGTAAAAAATTCTAAAAATTGTGCCATTTCTTTTTACCAAATAACATAATCACTAAACCCTCCTACAGCAAATCATGTTGATTTCTATTTCCTCGAGAACAGAAACATCCACATCTAATTCTATTTTTAATTTACCCCTTTCTTCACTAGGCCCAACTTCATCGTGATATATATGGTCAATTTTAATATCCTTCAAAGTAATTCCTTCACTTTCTGTTGAACTTAATTCAGTGACTTCTATCCCTCTAATTATTTCTTTTACAGTACCCACTTCTATTATGTTTTCCCCGGGAATAAAAACTTTGTCTCCTACTCCTATAACTCCTGATTTAGCTTCAAATGATAACTCCCAAATTCCCTCAAATACAAAAATATAATCCTCGTCTAAATTTTCAGCATAACCTATACTTTTATAATTTTTTGATCTTAATTTATTTTGCTTTATTTTTTTTTTTTGATTGTGGTAGTTGTTCTGGTTTCATTATATTAAGATAAAGTAATTCAAAATTTTAGCCAACTTCGTTAATTTAAAAAAATCTTCACAAGAACACATCCTAGTGTCACGGCACCAAATTAGATACATATGTGGCGTAGCAAATACATATGTAAAGGCTTATGATTTAATATAGCGATTTTTTTATTGCGTTGTTTAACAATCCAACTTACATTTTCACAAATTGCAACCAAAACAAATTCTATGTCCAAAAATATTCAAATAAAAGATGGTGAGTACATAAGGTTTAAAGTGTGCAGCTCATGGTCAAGTAGAATCAGAATCCTCCCGTTTTCCTCGAAACATCCTCTTTTATCCCTATCAAAATTTTACCCACAGTTCCATTGTTTCCACGCCCCCTTGCAGTTTTTGACAGTTCCCTGTCAGTCTATAATCCAACCCCTAAGAGTAAGACCAAATCATAATCAAACCTGAAACGTCAATTCCTACATATTGATGTTAAACCCCGCCTTTTATGATATAACATTATTTTGATAAATGCCCCTTTCACCTGTTTCAACACCCCTAAACCAATTTAAGAATGATTGATTAAATAGTACTCAACATGATAACCTGTCCAGTAACTTTGACATAAAAACTGCCCAAACCTATCATGCATGGACCAAGTTTAACTGATATGCCTGCATTATGTACTCACTAAACCCATTTGCTGATATATAATTGACAGTTTGCACCAAATGTCTTAGATAACCTTTTGCATAGGCTTACTCTCTTACATTTGATAGTGTTGATAAAATAATAGCAGTAAGAGATACTACTGAAGACAGAGAATTAGTACATTGTATCAAATGTTTAAAAATAATTGGTTATTGTCGTAGAAACGTTTACACCATATATGAGAGTAATAATATATCGGTTTCCTCCAAGTTATCTAAAGTTATTTCGAAACACGGTGTCAGAAAGTAAACAAGTAAATAAATAAAAGGAATTAATTAAGAGAGATATTGAGCAAGAAACAAACAAACAAAAATGGCCGAAAATCCGGTAATTGCAGCAACAATAGTACACAATTTACAATTAACACTAGATCAATTGTCGAGTTATATCTCAAATCAAGGAGTAGGTCACATGATAGAACCCTTTGACGGGGCTTCTCAAAAATTTGCGGAATGGATAAAGAGTGTAGAAATATATAGCTTGCTCAACAATTATAGTGGTGAAAACCAGATAAAAATTGCGTTAATGACAGCAAAGGGTCCAGTCAGTGATTTTATTGTAGACAGGCAAAAGGAAAATTCTAATAATATTCCTACTTGGAATGCTTTGAAAGCTGAATTAGCTGTTCATTTTTCAACTATCACTAGTCCAGAACAGGCAAAAAAATTGTTAAGGCAGATCAAACAACAGCCAGGTGAGACAATTACTCCATTCAATCAAAGATTGCTTAATCTGTCTTTAAAAAGAATCTCAAGACACATCTTTACTGTATATGCTTTTATTGACACTATGAATCCTTGATTTGGATATGAATTCATTGCATGTGTTTTGGGGGGTTTTTTTTCACTCAAAATTGATAATTTATATTGTAAAGTGTCCAGAGCTTGTGTTTTTACACGAGAATGAGCGCTGTATAAATGTGTATTATTATTATTATTATTGTTATTGTTATTATTATTATTATTATTATTATTATTATTATTATTATTATTATTATTATTATTATTATTATTATTATCATCATCATCATTATTATTATTATTATTATTATTATTATTATTATTATTATTATTATTATTATTATTATTATTATGATTATTATTATTATCTGAGGCATTTGCAGATGTTAGTATGTATCCAGCGGAAACTAAAACTCTCGTGGAGAGACAGTTAGTAAGTTATTTTGTTAGATGATGGAATGAAATTTAGGATATTGAGAGAATGTCCACAAACGTTAGATGCAGCTTTGAAAATAGCTATAGGGGAACAAAATTTAAGAAGAAGATTCGTTTCTCGATTTTCTTCTAATGTTCGTAAAGATGAGGACATGGAATATATGAGAATAAAAAATATAGTATGCACAATATGCGACAGACAGGGACATATAGCTGTTAACTGCAGAAGAAGGGAGATTAATGTCGTGACTAATGACATAAGGAATAGAAATCAGACTATACGATACTTTTGTAACAAGCTAGGATATATCCAAAGGGATTGCCAAAGTTTGAAAAGTGCTCAAAGGGGCAATTTGATGAATTCAAATTCACAAAGTGGTTTTCATTGGTTTAACTATTGAATACAACTCACGATCTGATATCTTTTGTGGCCAAAGACTTGTATTTTGACGTCATTTTTTTGGTCAGTGTCAGGCTATAAGTTAACGATGGCTACGCGTCAGGTCGGAATGACTCATACTGACCTTAGACTCTCCTGGTTTTACAATGCAGACAGGCGACTTACTGGACGGTGACTGTCTCGGCTGTTAACGATACCTTGTTATTGCGTATCCAACAATACCCAGGTGATGAATTGATGGGTTTATACTGGACTGTCTTTGTTTGATGACGTATGTACAGATCAAATCAGACATTTCGAAGGCAAAACACAACTCCCTAAAAAGGTGCTTGCTTTGTGATCGGGGCAAATAATGATATAATGATGTATTGCAACGATTACCAACAGGTACCATGTCTTGTCTTGCCGGTGTGCGTCCCTGACATAATCAGTCGCATGGTGAACATGTTTGTTTGCATTTTTTGATTTTCTGGAAATTCCAATGTCTCCTGGGCATTTTAATCTTTATTTGAAGCAAGTCGGGTGATTTTTCATGAAGTTATGGTCATATTGGGCTAGGGTGTGAAACCCTAATTTTGAGAAAATCGCTTCCAAAGTTGACAATAGTTGATATTAAGTTTCATAATCACCTTCATAAAAAAAAAAAAATAAACTATTTAGGAGTAGAATTCAATAAAAATCTTTCATCAATATGTAGAAAAATGTTTGATTTAATGATTTTTGATGAGAACTCATTTTCCATAAAAATTGACCTCTTGACTAAAATTGTCAATAAACAGTGGCTTGGGTAACCGTAATGTATTTTACAATTATTACCCCCACTCGACCCAGGTGGCTAGATGCAGTATGTATGTTAGTAAACGAAAAGATGAAAAGATCGCTCGATGTAGTCTGCTTGGGAAACAATCTGAAGCACTGCTAGGAGCGTTGAGCTTGATGGATCTCAATAAAGTTTATTTACAAATGTATATGACATGCGGCTATGTCGTCTAGTAGTATGACACTCGCTTTTGGATCGGAAGTTCCTGGATTCGAGCCGCGCACGGCGCATAGACGAGTCCTTGGAAAAGGCTCTTTATTCACATTATCTCACCGTACTCAGGTGTAAAATGAGTACCTGGCCGTTAACAGCGTTGTCTCTGTCCGAAAAAAAAATGTAACATCGCCTAACAGGTGTCATGTCCCGTTCTAAATGTTAAATGTTGCTGTTGGCCAGGGGCATTTAGTGGATATTTCACTATATAAAAGCTCAATATTTATTTTTACATAACATGGTTCTCATTCATCTATATTGAGATTGATCATTTCATCAATGATAATAAAGATGTTCAAAACGGGATTTCGAAATAAGTTTACCCAATTTGTCTTACTGGGAACTGTTTAAGGTAATGTGATGATGTCAACCATTCTGATCATCATAGAAATGTTCACAAGTGCTCGGTGTGTGAGTGTAATATGATTGAAAGTTTATTTTTAGGCAGTTTGCCGATACAGAACATAAGCTAGAATACATAATTTCCTGTTAACAAAACCAACATAACTATATTTTTGTGAAAAGACAAGGATAAATCGAATTAATTGTAAGCGTTTGGATGTGCTAAATAAAAAACGAAACAAAACAAAAGCAAGTTGATGATGGGGAGAATAATAATAGCTAAGATCAAGATAAGTATGATGGCGGTGACGAAGAGATTGATGATGATGATGATGATTATGAAGATGATGAAGACGACGACGACGACGACGATGATGATGTTGATGATGATGATGATGATGATGATGATGATGATGATGATGATGATGATGTGATGATGATGATGATGATGATAATGATAATGATAATAATAATGATGATGATTACGATGATAAAACTGATGATTCGAATCTGCAATAAAATATTTTTGCCATCCAGGTGATTGGCCTTCATCGACTGATCAACTTTCACGATTGCCAGAGGCTGGTTGTCGAAACATCTGAAAAGCCCCCATACATGATTTCACGTCAAACCCGGATGGAAAAAATTAAAAATCCAATACAGAGAAGCATGTCAATGACCAAAAGGGTATCTAAACTATTTATATGAATTTGGCAATTTTCTATGATACTCTGATAAAACACTTTTCACATTTAAAAAATCATTTGGGACAACAACGAAAAAAAAACCCTTCAAATTTCAAATATCTATCGATTGAAATGACCCCCAACTTATAAAAAATAAAATAATCAAACCTGGGCCTTTAGGTTTGTGACATTTTGAATCGATTGATGGTGTGATGTATTCCTTCAGGGCCACGAGGCTCTTGGAGCCGTTTATCCCGGTTTCTACAGCGTGAAACAGGCAATAGCAAGTGCTTGCTTGATGATGATGATGATGACGATGATGATGATGATGATGATGATGATGATGATGATGATGATGATATTATTATTATTATTATTATTATTATTATTATTATTATTATTAGTAGTAGTAGTAGTAGTAGTAGTAGTAGTAGTAGTAGTAGTAGTAGTAGTAGTAGTAGTAGTAGTAATTATTATTACTACTATTATTATTATGATTATTATGATTATTATTATTATTATTATTATTATTATAGTAGTAGTAGTAGTAGTAGTAGTAGTAGTAGTAGTAGTAGTAGTAGCAGCAGTAGTAGTAGTAGTAGTAGTAGTAGTAGTAGTAGTAGTAGTAGTAGTAGTAGTAGTAGTAGTAGTAGTAGTATCATCATCATCATCATCATCATCATCATCAACAACAACAACATCATCATCATCATCATCATGTTAAACTAAAACAGCAAGCTTTTTTTTTAACTCGGCATGAGCACCTGCTACATGATAGAAATGATATAAAACTCCTTGATGAGAGTCATGATGACTCTAGATACATCCATCTCATGTCAAATGTTGTGTTCAACATCAGAGTACGTTTATACCATGTACCAAACATTGCGTGTTTACACAACCACTCTTTGAACCATTTCATAATTGGGCGTGTCTACCAATCCACACCTTTTCCGTGTAAAACATTGTCATCGTCACTAATGGAAACATAATATTACCTATTTATTTTGAGAAATTACCACCCCCCCCCCCCCCAAAAAAAAAAAGTAATCATCCCCGAGGGGAAATTTTTCTTTAGGGTCTATTGCAAGGGAAGACTGGAATAACCCAGGCGTCAGCCGCAGTGCAGCGCCTCAAAGTGAGCTAAGGCGAGGTGACTTGCTCAAAGCCACACAGCGCGGCGGATGATCGAACTCGATATCTTTCGAGTACGAAGAAAAGACCGTACCACTGAGCCACTCTGTCCCATAATAGATGATTCATTATGAAGAACATTTGACATGATAAAGATCTGAAAAACGCAATTTAGATTTAGATACATAAAGTTTATTCATTTTCATTCAACATTGTCATGACATTGATACTTGTGAATCTACAGTGACAAAAACGACTCTCATTGTCATTCCAACGTCCAAATCTTGTGTTATGAATTGTGTAATTTCGTAAAGAACAACATAACATAATGATCAACAACACCATCACCGCTCTTAGATGCCCAGCCTGGACTCTTCCGCATTTTTACAAGTGGTCAAATAAGTAGTGATGTCCACAACAATGGCAGTTAGACACGAAGTTCAAGTTACTTGACAATGTGAATTGATTAAGGTTTCCCCACTTTTCTAAAAATAAACAAAACGTGTGCTTTATTATAGCGCAATATCCACTACTCGTGCTTAATTAAGGCGATAAACAAGGTGTCCCTGGCAAACAGCAACACATAACATGAAGAACGAGACATTACGTCCTTTTCCAAGGACTCAACTATGAGCTGAGCTAGGCTCAAACCCATGACCTTCCGATCCGAAAGCGAGTGTCATACCACAAGACAAAAAAAAATTCGAGCTTTATATTAGCGCAATATCCACTAAACGTGCTCAAAGCGCTTTACAGGGGGTCCCTGGCCAACAGCAACATTTAACATATAGGACGGGACATGACGCCTGTTAGGCGATATTACAATTTTTCCGACAAAGTCAACGCTGTTAACGGCCAGGTACTTATTTTACACCTGAGTACGGTGAGAGAATGTGAGCATAGAGCCTGTTCCAAGGACTCAACTATGCGCCGAGCGCGAGGCTCGAACCCAGGACCTTCCGATCCGAAAGCGAATGCCATACCACAAGACGACATAGCCGCACAGCTTTTATCGGAAGTCTTGAATGAACAACAGTAGAGTCTATAAAGTTAATGCACGCTAATCCTTTGTTCTCGAAAAACGCGGTCAACAGTAACCATCGTAAACTTATCGCCTGACACTAACCAAAAATGACGTCAAAAGACAAGTCATAGGCTACAAAAGAAAACAAATCGTGAGTTGTATTCAATAGATCAACCAATGGGATCTCTTGTTTAATTGAGCACAACAAACAACTAACTACACGCTGCAAACCCTTTAAAAAATGACGTCAAACTGTAAGTCATGGAGAGTTCTAGTATCAGGCTATATTATTGTTAACGATAGCTACGGGTCAACCGGGATACTGTTTGTGGACATAACCACTTGGCAATCTACTATCGGAATATTATTATAATAATTATAAGTTGCTATAAAAGTAAAGATGGATTTGGCCATGTCCATACTATCTACCTGGATTTCACTTTTAGTAAGGGAAGTGGGCCACAGAGCGTCTCGTTGGTGGCTGGACGACGAACTAAGTAAGGATTAAAGCATTTAACATTGACGGTAACGTAAAACAGCTTTGAATCTCAGTTATATTATACTCTCGGAATAATGATTTTGTACGTATCACACATGATGATTTTAACCCTTTTGCTACCACCTACTGCCTTGCAGTGCTGGAACTGTTATACAGTAAATAGCACTAAACTAATAAAGACTACCGGAAATGCTGTTTTGGCTGTATACATTGATTTGAAATGCTTATAGTGACCATTATATATATATATATATATATATATATATATATATATATATATATATATATATATATATATATATGGTACGGATGAATAAAGTCATTTCAGTACTTTTTAGGTACTTTCAGCGAGATTTAAACTAGATATCTCTTCCCATTAAATTCTGGCTGTGCATTTGGACTGGGAAGGGTGGGGGGGGGGGGAGCCGGTTCGTTTATATCGTGGTTAATTTTTACCAGGTTGCATCGCTTGACTTCTGGTTATTTAAAGCAAAGATAAACATTCGAACTGGATTATATTCTGAGATTCTAATCTCCTCTGAGATAGGACTGCTCTATGCGAACATTTGAAGACGAGCAGTGAAGGCCGAACCATTAGTCTCATCTGAATGAGAGCGTGGCCTTCGTAGAGTTATGGCCTGATACCGTTGCCATCGTTATGTTATAGCCTGAAACTGAAATCCAAAAGGACTGGCAGTTTGGCGTCATTATTTGGTTTTTGCACCGTCTAGTGAGTTGTCATTAGTAGAGCTCATGGAAACAAGTTATTTCATTGGCTGAACTATTGAGTTCAACTCACGATTTGTTTTCTTTTGTGGCAAAAGACTGGCATTTTGACGTCATTTTTTGGTCAGTGTCAGGCCATAACTTTACGAAGGCCACGCTGATACTGACCAAAAAATGACGATACGATAACTACGATTAGTTTTTCAAAATGGACATTGAATTGTCGTCAATCCGTTTTGTTTTTATTTAATTTGTTTGTTTGTTTGTTTGTTTGTTTTTTAAATAATAAATCTATGTTTTCATCAATTTTTGTGTTATTGGCTGAAGATGGAATCCGTGTTTGGTATTTTGTTCTTTTTTGAACCTGTTATATATATATATATATATATATATATATATATATATATATATATATATATATATATATATATATATGTGTGTGTGTGTGTGTGTGTGTGTTGTTTGTTTTGTTTTTTGCGCGTGTGTGTGTGTGTGTATTACATTTGACATTGAATTGTATAAAACTGTTGTTGAAGCAGGAAACCGACATATCTGGATTATTCTAATTGTCATTACAGTCACATCTCAAAACTGTCGTTTGAAGTCTTAATCCCAGGTATGCGAGGTTTTTTTTTTTGTTTTTACATTAAAGGATCATTTTGAACAATCGATATTTGCGAATTTTCTAGCCAAAATGTTAAAAACGTGTGTTTGTTTTTTTAGAATATGGCAGTATTCTACTTGTTGCCGTTGTTATTCTGTTATAGAAGAGTACTTTATTATTATTATTATTATTATTATTATTATTATTATTATTATTATTATTATTATTATTATTATTATTATTTATTATTATTATTATTATTATTATTATTATTATTATTATTATTATTATCTGTTTATCTGAAAAGATTTGTACGAAGCAATGGCGGACAAACCATAAATATATATAGATAGTATGCGCTTGGCTAAGAAGCTCATAGCATTGCCATCCGGAAGTATAACGGACCAACACACAAACTCTGTGTAACCATGAACTTTTATAGTCTGGTTAATACAGTTTAGTGAGAATCATTCACAAACGCGGATGGCAAAATACAATAACAAATGTTTGAGTGACGTCATCTTCATTCTATATATATATATATATATATATATATATATATATATATATATATATATATATATATATAAATATACCCCAAAAAATCATCCTAAAACTGGATTATGTCTGAGTAAACCAGAGATGTCGAGAAGGGATCTTTTTGGTGCTGTGCGTTCAGTCAAAAAAATCACAACATTTGCAAGCTGGATATAAAAATAAATAAATAAATAAATAAAGAGATGGAAATTCCTTTATTTTCCCCATAGGGAAAATTTGTCTTTAGGGTCTATTTCGAGAGAAGAATAACCCAGGCGCCAGCCGGAGTGCCACACCACAAGCTGAGTGAGCTAGGGCGAGATGATTTGCTCAAGGCCACACAGACAACGGGTAATCGAACTCGGCACCTTTTGGATACAAAGGAAAGAACGTACCACTGAGCCACGCTGCCCTAACGAGCTGGGTGACGTCAACATTGTTTCTTCTTTCGATAGAACGGAGTTGCCTTCACTCAGGTCTTTGTTATTGTTTTTGCCATCCGTGTTTATGAGTAATTCTCACTAAACCGCATTAACCAGACTATAAAGATTACACATAGTTTTGTGTGTTCGATCCGGTATATTTCCGGATGGCAATATTGTGAATTTCTTAGCCAAGAGTACGAAATCTATAGATAGTTCGAAGATGACGTCACTGAGGTCTTTGTTATTGTTTTTTGCCATCCACGTTTATGAGTAATGCTCACTGAACTGTATTAACCTGACTATAAACGTTCATGGATACACACAGTTTTGTGTGTTGGTCCGTTATACTTCCGGATGGCAATGTTATGAGCTTCTTAGCCAACCGCATACTATCTATAGATATAATGAAGTTGACGTCAGTTGAACTGGACTTTGTTATTTTTTAAATTTTATTTTATTAATTTATTTTTTTTTTGCCATCCGCGTTTATGAGTAATTCTCATTTAGCTGCAATAACCAGACAATAAACGTTCAAGATTAGGGATTTTGTATTTTCGGTCCATAATATTTCCGGATGACAATGTTGTGATTTTCTTAGCAAAGCGTATAAAATCTATAGATAGTTCGAAGCTGATGACGTCACTCAAGCCTTGTTGTTATATTTTGCCATCCGCGTTTGTGGGTTATTCTCACTGAACTGTATTAACCAGACTATAAAAGTTCATGGTTACACAGAGTTTTGTGTGTTGGTCCGTTATATTTCCGGATGGCAATGTTATGAGCTTCTCAGCCAAGCGCATACTATCTATATAGTTGAATGGGAGCGATCTATATTCATGTTTTCGTTCAACCGAGTCATCAATCACGTGATTTGTTGCTGTCCAACGATTGGACATTTCTTAACAAATGTAATCACGCTGCTTTGTTTATGACTATAAACGTTCAAAGTTACACATAGTTTAGTGTGTTGGTCCGTTATACTTCCGGATGGCAATGTTGTGAGCTTCTTAGCCAAGCGCATACTATCTATATATGAGTATCAATTCGGCTATGTGGTCTTGTGGTATGACACTCCCTTTCGGATCGAAAGGTCCTAGATTCGAGCCTCGCTCAGCGCATAGTTCAATCCTTGGAAATGGTTCTTTACTCACATTCTCTCACCGTACTCAGGTGTAAAATGAGTACCTAGCCTTTAAACAGCGCTGTCTCTGTCCGAAAAAAATGTAATATCGCCAAACAGGCGTCATGTCCCGTCCTACATGTTAAGTGTTCCTGTTGGCCAGGGACCCCTTGTAAAAGGCTTTGAGCACGATTAGTGGATATTGCGCTATACAGAAGCTCTTTTATTTTTTGTTGAAAACTTCAATTCAATGTTCATCATCTAAATCACTCCTACATGAAATCGTTCAGAGGCGTGGATCGCATATTGTCATAGAATTATTACATTGACCAATATGATGGATAGGTCATCAGTTACCAACACACCTGTGTGCTCGGTGACATCGGTGGAATTAACCGGTAGATAACCACACCTCTCGGACAATCGTCATAATGTAGATAATTGCAGTGTTTGGTAGACACAGCAAGCTCCACAGGTTTTACTATCGATGGCATGTGTTAAGTAAAATACCCACTGTTCTACCTCTTGATCAGAGAATCAACACAGAAAACTATGTGTAAACTTAAACGTTTGTAATATGATCGAGAAAATCGTGTGATAACTAGTCACCCATTTGTCAATATAAAAACAATAACAACGATCATATGGAGGTCGAATTCGTTCACGTTATAGTTTATAAATAACTATGTTTGTCCGAACACGTGTGAAGGTGTGTCACAAATTCCATGTTTTGATTGGTCAAAAATCTACTGGTTAATAGCTACGAAAGATATTATTGAGATTTTATTGAGTTTTAATATAGATAGTTCGAAAATGACGTCACTCAGGTCTTTGTTATTTTTTTTTTTTGCCATCCGCGTTTATGAGTAATGTGCACTGAACTGTATTAACCCGACTATAAACGTTCATGGATACACACATTTTTGTGTGTTGGTCCGTTATACTTCCGGATGGCAATGTTATGAGCTTCTTAGCCAAGCGCATACTATCTATAGAGCAATATCCACTAAACGTGCTCAAAGTGCTTTAAAAGGGATCCCTAGCCAACAGTAACATTTAACATGTAGACGGGACATGACGTCTTTTAGGCGATATTACAATATTTTTTTCGGACAAAGACAACGCAGTTAACGGCCAGGTAGTCATTTTACAGTGGAGTACGATGCGAGAATGTGAGTAAAGAGCCTTTTCCAAGGACTCAATTATGCGCCGAACGAGGCTCGAACCCATGGACCTTCCGATCCCAAAGCGAGTGCCATACCACTAGATCACATAGCCGCACATAATATAATATTACATTGACCATATGATGGAAGGGTCATCAGTTACCAAGACACCTGTGTGCAAGGTGACATCGGTGGAATACATATAGATAGTTCGAAGATGACGTCTCTCAGGTCATTGTTATTGTTTTTTGCTATCCGCGTTTATGAGCTATGCTCACTGAACTGTTTTAACCCGACTATAAACGTTCATGGATACACACAGTTTTGTGTGTTGGTCCGTTATACTTCCGGATGGCAATGTTATGAGCTTCTTAGCCAAACGCATACTATCTATGGAAGATATTATAATTTAGGATTGTCTAGCGATCGCCGTCAATATTTGTAGAATAATAAAATGAATACGTGAAGGATAAAAACATACTACATAAATGAATCGCTCAATAATTTAAATAGACAAATGTGACCCTTCGCCTCAAAATGTTATTAAGTCGAGATAGTTAAGATGTTGAAAATTGAATTTATAGTCAGAAATATCAGACTTGTGTTGAGTTTGTATGTTTTATTGAGGAGAATGGATACCATATTTTAGGGTGATAATGCCAACAATTTATATTTTGACCAGTTTAACATTTAACTCGGCTTAAGCATATGGTTCGTTCCGACATAATACCGTTTTGAGACGATGGGTCACAAATGATAGATAAAAATAAATGAAATAAATATATAAATATAATTAAAGAAGAAAATTATAATTTTCCTTAATTTATCTCAATTTTTGATTACATGGGATGTAATATCAGATAATTATTAATTAACCTTGTACATTAGTACTGTGCAATACATATTTCCAAATATCTATTTATAAAGTGCCGCTATTTTGAGGGCAATAAAGATATATAATAATGATATAATAATGATAATAATAATGATGATGATAATAATAATAATAATAATAATAATAATAATAATAAAGATCATAATAATTATAATAATAATAACAATATATATAATATATATATATATATATATATATATATATATATATATATATATATATATATATATATATATATTATTTTTTAAAAATATTTACCACAATGTTTGGGACAGTCTACATTAATGTTTCAGGCTTAATTTGCCATCGTCAGGACTGAGTTGTTTTGTTGACTGTTGTTGTTTCTTGAAGTGGTTCCGGTTTAAAGTTGATTAACAAGAACTTCCTTCGATGTGGACACGTTCCGTACATCTCACTTTTCGTGTTGAGTGTGGCTTCATGAGGGTGTTTGATTATAGTATATTTCTCTTCCAGGCATAAGCTACATTGTTTTGATCATTGTGTCTCTGACATTTGAATGATTACGAGCATTGACGTAGTCAAGCTAAAAGTGTCCTGTCCTCCTCGATATGTGATGTCCTGGGGGGCTACATAGCTAAAGGATGTCAACGTCATTATCACGGATGTTGATGTCCATAAAATAACTGGTAAGTACGCTCTCAAGGTTTGTGCCATTAAGTCAACCATTGACTACACAAAATGTCGAGAACAGAATGTTTCAAATTTTATTGCAACTTGTCGTTAATTGGAATTAATCGTTTTAATGGAAGGTCAGAGAAAAGGATGTCTTAAAATAGACGAGACATACCTATATAGACGTCTAAGTGGGAAATGATTGATGACACCCATATAAATAGCTGTTGAAACGCGTAGAAGCCAATTTAAGGTTTATATTAATCAGTTCGTCGTGAATTTAGATCAATAAAAAATTGCTGTCGTAATTACCTTTCAGACATAGAGCGGTTATTATGTCCCGTCCTACATGGTAAATGTTGCTGTTGACCAGGGACCCCTTGTACAGCGCTTTGAGCACATTTAATGGATACTGCGCTATATAAAGCTCATTTTTTAAAAAATAATTTTTACGAAAGTGAATGGTATTTTGTTAATGAGACATATGATATATTAACTTTTAACATTTGAATAATAAACATTTTATGACTTGAGTGATTAGTTTTGACACATAGACCCACACAACACGTCCACACACACACACACACACACACACACACATACAGACAACGCATACACACAACACACACACACACACACACTTGAGAGAGAGAGAGCGAGAGAGAGAGAGAGAGAGAGAGAGAGAGAGAGAGAGAGACTTTGATAAAGCTTATCTATTAATCACCCCTTGTCAGAGGACATCGAGAGTTTAAAAATCTAACAAAACAACGAATGTTATTGTTGACCTGCGAGGTCCACTGGCTACACACATCAGATGATTGGACACGGCACGTAGAATACAGGTACAGATTGATGACATTCTAAAATAAACAAACAAAAACCCCCCCCAAAAAAAAAATACAAATAAGCCACGAGCATTCATATCTACTGTCCTGTAGGTGTGCTCAATACGATTATAAGACATCCCAAGCTAACAACAACTCGCAACATGTAAGAAAGGCATGTTGCCCGTAAGGTGCTATGGGTTTTTCTTTTCTTTTCTTTTTTTTTTATTTGTTGTTTTTTTTTTGTTGGGTTTTTAATTTTTTTTTTTAAAATTGTTTGTTGGGGTTTTTTTTTTCTACGACGGAGACGAAACTTACTTATCAGGTACTCATTTGACACATGTGACGATAACTAAATGTGGTGATAACTTCCTATATAAATCAGAGTTCTATAATTAGATAACAATTAATTGTGTCTGTCAGTATCATGTGTTGGGTTTTGACTTATAATGTGATTGATTATATTTTGACTATCTATTTCTTTATCTTTTGTATGGCTATATGGTCTGGTGGTTTGACGCCTTCGGATCGAGTCTCGCTCTAAGCGGCGCATAGGTAAGCCCTTGGAAAAGTCTCTTGACTCACATTCTCTCACCGTACACAGGTGTAAAATGGATATCTGGTCGTTAACAACGTTGTCTCTGTCGGAAAAAAAATATGATATCGCCAAACAAGCGTCACGTCTCGTTTAAATGTTGCTGTTTGCTAGGGACCCCACATATAGCGCCTTGAGCACGTTAAGAGAGTATTGTGCTATGGCTGTAACACTGATATCGTCCAAATTAATACTCTTCAATAGTCATGTCGTCACTTCCCTCGTAATGATGCATGGTAACTTAGTAACTGGCTCTAAACTATTGGAACAATGGCGGACGCCCTTATGAAATATTTCTCCGACGAGCATAAAAGTGCATCCAGAGGAGAAAAACATTATAAATATGATCATGTTTTGACTTTTATAAATTCTGATCACAAGACATATGAAAAGTTCTAGCCAGTTTAGAACCACGATGGTCGCCGTTGCTGGGCGACGTGACATCAGACTATTGAATCCATTTGTTTTCATGACTCTTAACTTTGGATAGACTACTTATTTTTTTTACTTACAACAGCGATGATTCTTCAATGTGATTTCAGAAACCTATTGTTAGTCCTCCCTTCAACCTTCCTGTGACGACCAAGTGACGACGGTGGACGTCAGCATTACAACACGGTAACACCATGGCCATGTCTACCACATTGTGTGTGCTACTGTCTGTTGTGGCTGCATTGTTGACAGGTGAGTGTTGTGATCTGTTCTGTACACCTTCAAAACCACGGGACTCATGAGGCCGGGATGCTTCGTTAATTATTCTTTTCAACCCCGTAGACAGGATGCCTTTTTATCGCAAATACCTCAGATACCCTGTCATTGCTAAATAGATAGTTCGAAGATGACGTCACACAGGTCTTTGTTATTGTTTTTGCCATCCGCGTTTATGAGTAATGCTCACTGAACTGTATTAACCCGACTATAAACGTTCATGGATACACACAGTTTTGTGTGTCGGTCCGTTATACTTCCGGATGGCAATGCTATGAGCTTCTTAGCCAAGCGCATACTATCTATAGATAAAAAGTGGAGGTTAGAGCCCCCCCCCTCCACACACACACACACACACACACACACACACGCACACACACACACACACACACACCCGACTCAACTTGGATTCGAAAACGAAGCGTTGTTAAGAGTGGTCAGTGATGAAAAGGTAAATATTGAGCTTCAATTGACACTTTCTCGTTCTTACATACTGTCATTAATTGATTAGTAGTACATTTGTATAACATGGACCATCCTATTTCTTCGCTGACTGTACCAGGAGAACAGTATGAAACTTCAAAATCCATTCGCCAAGACAAGTGGACTTAATGGCCCACGCCTAATCACAGACTTATCATGTCGATTATATTCTGTGCGCCAAATGACTCTCCACGAGTAATGCTTTGATGACCAAACTAAATATCCTTTAAACCACAATTACTTCTGTCATTCATCTGCAGCGTATAATTTGAGAATGTAAAACCCTTGAATCTGATCAATATAATTGCAATATATTATATTTTTGTCCCCTTATATAAGGGGGCGCTGTGGCTCAGCGGTTTGGTCTTTGCTTGGTACCCAAAAGGTACCGAATTCGATCAGCCCTAGCTCAGTTTGCAGCGCTGCATGAATATTCCAGTCTTCCATTGGAATAGACCCTCGAGACAAATTTCCCCTATGGGATGAATATAGAGAATCTTATTTATTTCTATTTCAGCTATATATTTTACCCTTTTATATCCCC
>NC_088364.1:70791127-70806127 GCF_034508935.2 Berghia stephanieae | reverse complement strand
AATTGTCTTTGACGTTAGAGTCAGATCGAGTTGTTCTTCCTCTGCTACCAGTGCCCAGATCTTCAAAGGTGCCCAGCTCAAGATGAACAGTAGGACGACACAGACTAGCATCTTCACCGCCTTTCGCTTGTACCGATTCCTGAGTGCAGTTGCACTGAGAGCCACTATGCCTAGTGTTGCCTGCATATGAAATAAAGTAAACAGAAATTTAACCAGACAACTGCCGCATCTGGAAAAAAATACATGTTTTTTATAAATTTGGCCAGAAAATTTGTCCATAAAAAATCGATTGTTTTAAATGACTCTCATTATGGCAAAACCCCTCGAACCTGGGACTTCATGGCGTCATGTTACGTTCTACATGTTACGTGTTGCTGTTGGTCAGGGACCTTTTGTAAAGCGCTTCGAGCACAATTCGTGGATATTGCGCTATATAAAAACTCGTTTCGGCCCCCAGGCAGATTTTTTTGGGATGGCTTTATTCTTTTAGTTATCTTCTGTTTTGTCTGGCACTATTTCATATTTACCTTTTCAGATTTTATGGTATAAAATAGAAAATTAGTATGAGGGAATGGATTTAGGGTTAGGGTTAGGGTTAGGGTTAGGGTTAGGGTTAGGGATTTGGTAACCAGTGGGGAATGAACCCAGAAGGGTACTTCTTATTTCCGAAACCTCCCGTAGTCCAAGGTATCTACTTCCGATAATCCATGTTCATTCCCCAAGGGTGCCCACCTCTCATATTCCTAACTTCGGTCCCCACTGGTACTTGCCTCCCATAGTCCCAAGTTTATTCTCCCTTCGTATCCACATTTCTGGGTCCTGGTTTCGTTCCCTACAGATGTCCACTTCCCAGGTGAACTCCTCACTGTTTCAACCTCAGATAGTCTCGGGTTCACTCTTCACATGGCATATTCCTAACTTAGCCTTGAGTTCTCTCTCCATTGGGGTCCACCACTCAGTCCCTGGTTCACTCGCCATTTGTATTTCATCCTATAGTCTTCTGTTCATTTCCCATTGGTACCCACTTCCCATAATCCCAGGTTCATTCCCCACGGGTGCCCACCTCCCATAGCCCTAGCTTCACTCCTCACGGGTGCCCCCTCCCATTGTCCTAGCTTCACTCCTTACTGGTATCCACCCCCCCCCCCTCCCCGTATAGACCTAGCTTCATTCCCCACTGGTTTCCTCCTCCCATATTCCCAGGTTCACTACGCACTTGTGTCCAACCTAGGTAGTCTCAGGTTCACTCTCCAGTGGGTGTTTTCATTCTCAGCCTTGTATTCACTCCCCATTAGTGTTCACATCTCACAGTCCCACGTTCACTCGCCTCTTGTATCTCATCTCATAGTCATCTGCTCATTCTCTATTGGCGTCTATCCCCACTATTCCGGGTTCACTCCCCACTGGTGTCCACCTCAAACAGCTCTTGTCTCACTCGCCATTGGTGCCCACTTCCCATTGTCCTTGATTCACACTCCACTGCTACCACCCCATTGATGTCATCATAGTCTCGGTTTCAATTCCCACTGGTATCCATCTCCCATAGACTTGGGTTCATTTTACTCTGACATCCTCCTCCCATAGTCCTAGGTTCACTCCCCACTGATGTCCACTTCCCTGAGTCGATTTTGTGCGGCTATGTGGTCTTGTGCTATGACACTCGCTTTCAGATCGGAAGGTCTTGGGTTCGAGCCTCGCTCGGCGCATAGTTGAGTCCTTGGAAAAGACTCTTTACTCACATTCTCTCACCGTACTCAGGTGTAAAATGAGTACCTGGCTGTTAACAGCGTTGTCTCTGTCCGAAAAAAAATTGCAATATCGCCTAATATGCGTCATTTCTCGTTCTACGTGTTAATTGTTGCTTTTGGCTAGGGAATCCTTGTAACGCGCTTTGAACACGTTTAGTGGATATTTCTCTATATAAAAGCTTACATTTGGGGGGCGGGGGGGGGGGGAGGGGGAGTTTAAAGCTCCAGTTTACAAACCTACACTGGTCATCCTGTCAGCGTGCTCGGTGAGGCTGTCGACGTAAACGCTGATCCTGGAAACATCAACTGCCTAATATTCTAGAGAATACAACAAAAAAAACTGGTATCTAAATTTCTTCATTTTGTACATCGGATTTAAAGTCTAACAAACGAAGGTAAAAAAATATATAAACTAATGTCTACTTGGGCTAATCTTGTGATGTGACAAAATGGGTTTGTGACAAACTGGGCAGCCCCCGTAGTTATACACCCATACATACAAACATACGCAAATAATACACAAACAAAGCATGCATTCATCCCTCAATTCAATACTAGCTCTAATTATTCAGTTGTTATACGAATGCCTCCACAGAAACACCCACAGCTACCCAACCTTACATGCAGACACACGTGCGCGCTTTGCGCGCGCACACACACACACACACACACACACACACACACAAACAAACACATACACACAAATTCGATTTATATACTGGTACAATAGTTAACTGGATGGAAACATTTCTATGCAATAATAAACAATGCCAAATGGTATAACGTTGTTGACGTTGATGATGATGATGACAATGATGATGATGAAGATTGTGGTCGTGGTGGCGATGATGATCTACCTAAACAGAAAAACATATACACATATACACACACAGATATATATATATATATATATATATATATATATATATATATATATATATATATATAGAGAGAGAGAGAGAGAGAGAGAGAGAGAGAGAGAGAGAGAGAGAGAGAGACAAGCAAACAAATTGAACATGAAGTTTCATCGATTATCTTTTCAAGTTTCTCGGAATCGCAACCGAGAAAATTCCCGATGGCAAATGTTTTCGTGTCTGGGGGTAAGTTTTAGTTTCGATACCCAAGTGGCAAGCATAGATATAATATTCAACAAGATCATCGACGAGCGTCTTTTTTTTTGATTGCAAAACTGTAGATAACAAATTCTGTTTAAAGTTAAAGTCAAGATAATCTTGGAGCTGACTTTCTGTCTGTGCGATAATTCATTATTGCTTCTTTCTTTCTTATAATGGCTGCGCGCTTATGTGCACATATATCATTACACCAAAAGGAACATTCAATGAATATCTTGTATTTTAAATCTATAGTGACAACTAATGTATGTAGATAAAAATATCTATAACAATCATTCACAGTTGGAGCATTGGAGCAAGACTTGCTTGACTAACAAAGTGTGAAATAATAATATCTCTTGTGATTTTCGTTTCCAAACAGATATGGACAAGGTAGGTTCTGATGAGTAAAGGGGTGCTAATATCAAAGAGACAAATTATGAAACAGACACAAGTGTAAGATTTTTTTAAAAACTGAAAGGGACTATGAGACAGTGCCAGACAAAGCAGGAAGAAAAATATAAGAATTAATCATACCCGAATTATATTAGCTTGCCTTGACTGGAAATCGAACTTCAGATCCTCTAATTAATTACCGGTCAGAATTGCGGCCATTTACACAATGGCTAGTGGTGTGTAGTCATAAGACAGAACTTGTTTTGATCGGTTTGCATGTCTATATATATATATATATATATATATATATATATATATATATATATATATATATATATATATATATATATCTATATATATATTCGAGTTTATTATAAATATTTGTGATATTACTTAAGGATGTGATTTTATATAATTTAACAAATAGAAGTGCCTAAATGAGTCAATAAAATAGAGATTAAGATAAAGGGAATAAATCTGACTCATGAATGAACAACACATGTTCATCATTCATGAGTCAGATTTAATCCCTTTATCTTAATCTATATTTATATAATTTACATAGTTTTATTCATCTTGTTGACATCTTTGCTGAGAAATATTTTTTTATTTGGATCCATTGGAATTTTTAAACCCTAAATTAATACTTATAAATTGTTTTACGATAATTTTTGAAATATTTTAATGGTCCTTTTATACACTGTGCTGTTCTATAAACTGATTTGAAGATATTAGGCAGGACCTTCATCCTTTTTTATCATTTTTATCATTTTTATCATTGTGGACATGAAATCACACCCCCCCAAAAAAGTACCTACTCCTTCAGAGCCATCAGGAGTTTATCCCGGTTTCGATAGCGTGAAACGGACAATAGCAATTGATTGCTACCCTTTGGATAGAACGCTAGTCTATCACAAAGTACTTTTCGAAAGCGAGTGTCATACCGCAAGACCACATTGCCGCACGTTGACATTGATTGGGAGGACGGATCGGATCATCAACAAATCGACACTATAATATAGAAACGTATGAACTTTTCCTGTAAACAAGCATGGGCCTAAACCTACTGCAAATGATGAGCCACAAGTTCCCAAAAATGCTGCATTTAACTTCCACAAACTGCCCTAATCTAACAGACGTAATGGAGTTGATACCAGGGTTGAGTGACCGTGACATCCCTCAAGTAGAATACATGTGTAACCCTCCCAGAAAAAAAGCCAACAAAACGTAAAAAGGCTAATATTGTGTCTATGAAAAATTATTAAATAAAATATTTTGGTACCTTTTTTTCTTCTTCAAAAACACCACAAAAATATTTCCATTAACTCCCTTTGGAATTGTGTAAAGAACAACCATATCATTGTTAATAAAAGAAGAAAACGTAGCCTACCAACAAAACTTAACAACTAACAACAACCACAAATAACATATCGTGGATAAATAGAGAGGCCAAACGCAAATTGAGGAAGAAGAAAAAATAAAAGGTTCAAAAGAGAAAAATCGTCTCCATCTAATCTGAGATTATTCTTAAGGAATAATATCTAGATAGTAAACAAACTACGAGAGACAAGTGTCAAACAGCTTATACAGGAGTACATAAAATAATTAACGAAGACACGGGAAGAAGTAAACAGATCTGGTTTTACGGTACAATGTAAAAACAACATAAACATTGGAATAGCTCCACTGAAAGAAAAATCAAAAGCTAACTCAAAACCCAGTAAGAATGACCAATTTTCATCGGTATTCTCCCAACGATCAAGTGGTTTCTATAGCGCTAAATAGGCAATAGATCTTGCTTGCTACCTTTGGATAGGACATTGGCCCATCACAAAGTACTGCCCGTCATATCTAAACGACCCAGCTACCCATTCACTGCTGGATGGACAGGGTCGGGAAAAAATCTCGATTTCGTATCAATACCAGATTCCTTTGTATGTAAAGCTAGTGATCTGCCAAGTGAGCTATCGAAAGAATTTATAACATTTGAAGCTGCTTGGCATACACCGACAAAAATTTTGTCAGGGACTTTAACTTCGAATAAAATGACTTCCAACATGACAAAACTCTCAAACGTAAATGACTAGGACTGTGCATATCTCTTGTCTTTGTTTCCATAGGCGCAGGGCAAAACGCCGTACCAAGGAAAGTCCCGATGTTTTGGCAAGTACCGATGTCCACAATGTTCTCGACATTGGATGAGTGGCAACAGTTGGGCCAACATGGGACAAATGTGCCAAAGTTGTAATATCATGGTCTACCCATATGAACAGGTCTGTATGTAGTAGTAGTAGTAGTAGTAGTAGTAGTAGTAGTAGTAGTAGTAGTAGTAGTAGTAGTAGTAGTAGTAGTAGTAGTAGTAGTAGTAGTAATAGAAGGAGGATGAGGAGGAAGAAGGAGGAGGAGTAGTAGTAGTTGAGGTAGTGGCGGTAGCAGTTGTAAGTAGTGGTAGTAGTAGTAGTAGTAGTAGTAGTAGTAGTAGTAGTAGTAGAAGTAGTAGTAGTAGTAGTAGTAGTAGTAGTAGTAGTAGTAGTAGTAGTAGTAGTAGTAGTAGTAGTAGTAGTAGAAGGAGGAGGAGGAGGAAGAATGAGGAGGAGGAGTAGTAGTTGTTGAGGTAGTGCGGTAGCAGTTGTAAGTAGAGGTAGTAGTAGTAGTAGTAGTAGTAGTAGTAGTAGTAGTAGTAGTAGTAGTAGTAGTAGTAGTAGTAGTAGTAGTTGTAATAGAAGGAGGAGGAGGAGGAAGAAGGAGGAGGAGTAGAAGTAGTTGAGGTAGTGGCGGTAGCAGTTGTAAGTAGTGGTAGTAGTAGTAGTAGTAGTAGTAGTAGTAGTAGTAGTAGTAGTAGTAGTAGTAGTAGTAGTAGTAGTTGGTGTTGTTGTTGTAAAAGTAGTAGTAGTATAGTATAGTAGTAGTAGTAGTAGTAGTATTAGTAGTAGTAGTAGTAGTAGTAGTAGTAGTAGTAGTAGTAGTAGTAGTAGTAGTAGTGGTAGCAGTAGTAATGAGTAGTAGTAGTAGCTTTTATGTAGCGCAATTTCCACCAAATGTACTCAAAGCGCTTTACAAGGGGTCCCTAGCCAACAGCAACACTTAACATCTAGGAAGAGAGATGACGCCTGTGAGAAGATATTACAATTTTTATTTTTTCGACATAGACAACGCTGTTAACGGCCAGGTACTCATTTTACACCTGAGTATGGTGAGAGAATGTGAGTAAAGAACCTTTTTCAATGACACAAATTTGCGTCGCTCAAAGAGGGACTCGAACCTAGGACCTTCCGATCAGAAGGCTAGTGGCATACCTCTGGACCACGTAATAGTAGTAGTAGTAGTAGTAGTAGTAGTAGTAGTAGTAGTAGTAGTAGTAGTAGTATTAGTAGTAGTGGTAGTAGTAGTAGTAGTAGTAGTAGTAGTAGTCAGCAGTAGTAGTAGTAGTAGTAGTAGTAGTAGTAGTAGTAGTAGTAGTAGTAGTAGTAGTAGTAGTAGTAGTAGTAGTAGTAACAAGAAGAAGAAGAAGAAGAAGAACAACAACAACAACAACAACAACAACAATAAATAATAATAATAATAATAAAATAATAATAATAATAATAATAATAATAATAATAATAATAATAATAATAATAACAATAATAATAATAATAATAATAATAATAAAGTAAGTAGACCTTCAGAGCCACCAGGTTCATGGAGCCGGAGTTCATCTCGGTTTCTATAGCGTGAAGCGGACAATAGCAGCTGCTTGCTACCCTTTGGATAGGACGCTATGGTAATGAACTTTTGTATAGCACTATAACTCAAAACGTAACTTAATCTTTTAATTTACAGAAAGAAACATGGTCAAGGAGAGGAGTTTATCCCGAACTTTGTAGCATAGCAACTGCTTATTATCCTATCAATAAATTATTAGTATGTCACTAAGTGCTTTCGCCAGATCTAACAGATCCATCCACCCAATTCCTGCTGGGTGAAGAGGGACGGAGGGTGTGTGTGTGTGGGGGGGGGGGGGTCAGAAAATAATCTCTTTGAGGATCACTAGCGCTTCCTTTGTAAATATATCGGAACCCCTCTCCTCTCGCGGAAATTACTTCGAGATAGACTAGAGTCCGATCTAAAGCAAGCAAGAACGCGAGAGAAACTGGGATAACTCCGGCTCCACAGGCCTAATGGCTTTGATCCTAGCCATCGTTAAGTTATAGCCTGACACTGACACTGAAACCCAAAAAGACTGGCATTTTGACGTCATTTTTTGGTTTTTGCACCGCCTAGTGAGTTGTCGTTAGTAGTGCTCATTGAAACAAGTGGTCCCATTGGTTGACCTATTGAATACAACTCACGATTTGTTTTCTTTTGTGGCCAAAGACTGGCATTTTGACGTCATTTTTTGGTCAGTGTCAGGCTATAAGTTAACGATGCAACGCTGTGATGGACTATCTACTTCTCCCACGTAACCAAATTTTATTTGTGATTTGCAGAGAGATTTATTGAAGCCAGGACAGATTGACGAAGTGGACAGTAAAAAGCCACACCCACAAGAGTTGTGTGAGAAGTGTCAAAAACTTGGACGCCCCTGTAATCGTTGATTTAGTTGTTGTCATCAACATTATTTTTTTTCTTCTTATAGAATCAATCAATAACTGTCTGTGACCAACTTCATCAAAACGGTATTATGTCGGGTGGTTTAGATGCTACAAACTGGATTTAATGTCAAAAAGTATGAGACTTTATTTCAAATTGGGGGGGGGGGGGGGGGGGGGGGGGGGGGGGTCTGGGTTTTTGTGTGTGGTTTTTGTGTGTTTTTTTTTTTTTGGCGAGGGGGGGGGGGGGGGGGGGGGGGGGTTGGTTTTTCAATTTCTGAAATTAAATAAAACCCAATAAATATTTTAATAAACCAAAATGAATAGATATAACGGCTTCAAAAAAAAAAAATACCAAACACGGAACTAAATAACCCAGATAGACAGCTTATAAGTCGTCGATCTGCGTTTTTTTTTTGTAATGTATTTGTTTTTATTGCGGTTTTTGTTGTTGTTGTTGTTGTTAGCTGAAGAAGGGTTTTTAGCCCGAAACGTTCCGCGTTTGGTATTTTGTTCTTTTCTTAAAGCTGTTACATTCATTTTTTGTTTATAACTTTTTATGGTCCACAGCTTGTAGCCGCTTGGTCTCACTTTAAAGATATTTTACATACAACAACATAACACCGTTTGGGTCGATGGGTCGCATTTTACCTTGGGCCAAATGATGTGACTGTAAGAGAACTCAGGCCTTATTATGTAGTCTTGTGGTAGGACATTCATAACACAGTTTGGGTCGATGGGTCACATTTTAGCTTGGGCCAAATGATGTGACTGTAAGACAACTCAGGCCTTATTATGTAGTCTTGTGGTAGGACATTCATAACACAGTTTGGGTCGATGGGTCACATTTTAGCTTGGGCCAAATGATGTGACTGTAAGAGAGCTCAGGCCTTATTATGTAGTCTTGTGGTAGGACATTCAACTTCGTAACGAGCCCAAAACCGCAGAGCATCTAGTTGAACGGTGCGTTGTGGTCACGAAGCTTCCGGGTAGGTTTGCGTCGGTGCACGAGTATGGTGGATATAGATAGTATGCGCTTGGATAAGAAGCTCATAACATTGCCATCCGGAAGTATAACGGTCCAACACACAAAACTGTGTGTATCCATGAACTTTTATAGTCCGGTTAATACAGTTCAGTGAGAATCACTCACAAACGCGGATGGCAAAATACAATAACAAAGGCTTGAGTGACGTCAACTGCATACTATCTATAGGAGTTTGCATCTGGGATCGATTGTCATAACATAATATAGCAGTGTGGGCATCATTAGAAGCTGCTGCCTTTGGACCCGAAGTTCCAGGGTTCGAGTCCTGCTCTGTGCGGTGCATAGTTGAGTCCTTGGAAAAGGCTGTTTACTCATATTCTCCCACTGTATTCTTGTGTAATTTGTAATACCTGAACGTTAACGGTGTTATATCTGTCCAAAACGAAAAAAATGATATGCGTCATATCTCGTCATGCATGTCAATTGTTGCAGTTGGCTAGGGACACCTTGTAAAAAGCTTTGAGCACGTTTAGTATATATTGTCCTTTATAAATGCTTGAGTTTTATTATTATTATTATTATTATTATTATTATTATTATTATTATTATTATTATTATTATTATTATTATTATTATTATTATTATTACTATATGTTAAATTATATTGTGAACGAGTTAGTGTCAAAAGAGTAGGCTAATCAAAAATAAATATATTGGGTCGTTATGATGTATGATATGATGACATCAATGATGATGATAATGATGATAATGGTAATGAGGAGGAGGAGGATGATGATGATGATGATGATGATGATGATGATGAGGAGGAGGAGGAGGAGGAGGATTATATCAAAATTTCACAATAAATGAAGCATCTCAAAGTCAATTCAATAGCTTTATTGATACACTCTTCACTTCAGTCAACCTTCGGATCCATTCATTTCTTACTCCTATCTTTCCTTGCCAAGCCAAGTGACCATCTTAACATCTTCATTTCTGCCACCTCAATGAGGATGTTATGATAAATACCATTATAGAAGAAAGTGACTTTTATTTGTTAAACTTAAAATAATCAAACTGCCCTAATTCTAATCGACGTGCATGGCGGGGAAAATGGCATAGTCACTTTCCAATTTTGGAGGAACAAAAGAAGTATTATCTATTTAAATTATCTTTCAGAGAATATTGTATTCCCAGCATGTTTAGGTAATAGAAGTGATCTATATTGTAAGACATTAATTAAAATCAAATTCTGCACTTAAATATGAAATTTTAATATTTTTGTTTAATTAACTATGTGACTCTGTCGTTTCTTCCCCTGTGCTCTTCAATCATTTCGGCTTTAAAGCCCAGTTTTCTTAAAAACCTAGTTCATTCTGATATCATACCAGATAGGGTGCTGTGAGTCACATATGTGGCTAGCTGTCTCATACTGGTATAAAGCCAGAGTGGCAAATATGCTGAAGATTATATCAACATTTAAGCGGTTAGCTGACGTGCTCTGGAAAAACATGTATTGAAAAATTTGGCCAGAAAACTCGTCCTTCAAATATCGATCAATTTAAATGACCTTCAACTTGGCTAAAATTCTCAAACCTGGGACTTTACAAAGTTTTTACCAAGATGAGGTCGTTTCAATCAATCGATATTTGAAGGACGTGTTTACTGACCAAATTTTTAATACATGTTTTTCCAGACCACAGCAGTTGACTGGTTAAAAAGTAAATATGTTTATTTCACATTTCTGGTCAATTTATTTTAAAATTTACTTTCTTGAAAATGTTCACCGGGGCATAAAACCTAATTGTGGTGGTTGGTCGCATTTGTAATAGAATAAAGCTTAATTTCTACTTCCTGTTAAAACATAATGTGAGAACTGAACACTTACTTTCTTAAATTCCTGTTAATCTGTTACATTTTATAAATTAAAAAATTATGATCAAAAATGGAGTTGACAGTTTTTTAATTTTTTGAATATCATTTTAATACATCTAATTTTCTAGTTGCATCATGAAATAATACATAATAAGAGACGTGAAATTATATGTTGCAATTTATATATATATATATATATATATATATATATATATATATATATATATATATATATTTTATATATATATATACAGGGACGGCTGGTAATAATGGCAGGGTGGGCAAATACCAGCCTGTTTTTTCAAGTTATATGCTGTATTACCAGGTCTAAAATAAGCAAATTTAAATAGATAATTTCAAAAGTTACTACTTAAACTTTATACTTCGTACTGAAATCAATTTGTGTGTATTTTTAATAGATTGCGAATCACCATGCATCCCGTAATGCATAAACCAGGATACGCTCCTGTTCTTTTTTATCACCCCCCCCCCCCCCCCCCACTCCGCCCACATCGTCATCTCATCGTTACGTCGCCTGACGGTGAACTAACTCCGATTTTTGCTGTCTGGCCTCTCTAGTACTAGGTCGGGCTAATTCAAATGAGCCCACCTTATTAACCAGTGAAAACTAAATAGAGATTTTGGCAAACGAACTTTTTCTTATTTATTGCCTTACTTGTGCTGGTACCATTGATGTAATGACTTTGGGAATGTTCCAGTATTGAATTAAATTTATTAATTTACTAATTTTATATCAATTTAGTATTAATTTGTGTTGTTTTTATATATTTGTTTATCCATTTAAACTTTTCTTTTTTCTCGTTTTCTTTAGTGCTTCTCAAAACTCATTTATTTAAATTGTTTTCTTATTTGTTTTTTGTTGTTGTTGTTGTTGTTGTTTTGTGGTTTTTTTTTGTTTTGTTTTTTAACAAATTAATTTGTTAGTTCTTTTTTTTTAAATTCTTAAAGTAATTACCGCTGTATTTTTATTGCCAGACAAAATAATTTTGCAAAACAATGTAATTTTATATTGTATTCCGTCTAATAAACAAAACACTTTTATTCAAAAGTCACGACTAAATAAATATATAAAATACAACCACCATTTGGTTTTCTCAACAATTGAATTAGTATACGAGAAATACTCTTCTGAGAAAGGAGAGAGTTGAATTCTAAGTTATAGAGGAAATACGGAAGGGTGGGCAGATTCCGTACTTGCCCGTCCTGAAGCTAATACATACATAAGATAGTTCGCGATGAAAAAGCGGCAGCTCGGGGTTGGTTAGGTGAGGAGTAAAGATAACACGGTCGTTATTGTTATAGTCTAACGAATGCATGAGGAGAAATTGGTAACATTATTTTGTCTTAATTGTATTGTATGAAGTATTGGCGAAAGCCTAAGATTAAATAAATTGTGTTTTTGTTGGTCTTCTTTTGACTATGGAACTGATACTGATACTTGTCATAGCAGACCTGCCTACTTGAAATAGGAAAATAAAAATCGTAGTTTTCATGGCTAATAAAATCGTAGATATTTTAACTACCCTTTAAAAAAATGACCGGAATTTCGTCTGTTTTGATAGATATCAAATTTTTAGAAACGAGAAAAAATGATTGGAAACGTAATAATGATGGTGATGGTTGTAGTGATAGTGGTAGCGGTGGTGGTAGTAGTAATGATGGTGGTGGTAGTAATGATGATGGTAATATTATTATTGTTATTATTATTATTATCATTATTATTATTATTATTATTATTATTATTATTATTATTATTATTATTATTATTATTATTATTATTATTATCATCATTATTATTATTGTTATCGGTGGTGGTAGTAGTAATGATGGTGGTGGTAGTAATGATGATGGTAATATTATTATTGTTATTATTATTATTATCATCATTATTATTATTATTATTATTATTATTATTATTATTATTATTATTATTATTATTATTATTATTATTATTATTATTATTATTATTATTATTATTGTACGTATTGGTGGTATTACTATTGTTGTATTTTTTGTGGTTATTAATGGTATCAGTTTATTGTTTGGTTCCATTTACCATTTTTTTCCACTTTCATGTATGTGGTCATCAAATTGTATGATTTATTGTCGAAAGCCTAAGATTGAATAAACTTTGTAATATTGTAATATCGTATGGTAACCATCATTGTCGACGACATCGTCGTTGTCATCATAATCATCATTATCATCATCATTATCATCATCATCATCATCATCATCATCATCATCATCATCTTCATCATTAACAACAACAACAATATTAACAACAAGTACTACAATAGCAATAAAAACAATATCAACATCATCATAAAATTTCCGTCATTGTCTCCACAAATATCATTCTAACCAACAGCACCACCAAAACCACTACCATAATTACATCCTCCTCCACCACCACCACCACCACCGCTACCACGATTCCAACCACTACCACCACCGGCACAATCATTCTAATCATCAAGACAGCAGTAAAATGCAATTTGAGCTCTGAATGAAACTCGAGTCATATCGCTGTTGTTGCTTCTCGATTAAAACTTTAAGGTTACCACATACTACTGAAAACCAGTAATGTAACAGAAATATTAATCTCGCCGTTGAGGGTTAAAGCAAATCTTTAATTTTTCGAGTGAACGAAATGGACTTGTATTGTCAAGGTGTTGTCGCATTATGTCTCGTCGCTTTATTTTTTAGTTGTATTCTCTTTCGTGATTCATTTTTGATTACGTTTGGAATAATTAAAATCTACTGGTATTGTCATTTCATTATGAATGTGATTATTTGTGGTTGAAATATTATTTTTTAAAGGTGAAAAAAAATAATAATTTAAAAAAAATAATTAAAAAATAAATAAATAAATAAATAAATAAATAACTTTTAAAAAAATAAAAAGATAAATTAAAAAAAAAAAAAAAAAAAAAAAAATATATATATATATATAT
Organism: Berghia stephanieae; assembly: GCF_034508935.2. Classification (NCBI taxonomy): domain Eukaryota; kingdom Metazoa; phylum Mollusca; class Gastropoda; order Nudibranchia; family Aeolidiidae; genus Berghia; species Berghia stephanieae. The sequence continues at coordinate 70,792,459 of NC_088364.1, read as the reverse complement.
ATATATATATATATATGACCTAATCATCTTTGCCCCACCACTGTAAATAGGCTAGAACCGCCACTGTATATATATATATATATAATATATATATATATATATATATATATATATATAAATATATATATATATATATATATATATATATATATATATATATATATATATATATATATATATATATATATATATATATAAATATATATATATATATATATATACATAATATGATAATTCAATACAATAATGATCTATTGGTATTTGACTATGTGCACATATTTGCTAGTCTGAAAATCAAACGCGATCAATTGTGATCTTATATTAAGATGGTTGTAATGGAGAGTATTTTGTATATAATATGTCCATTTAATGATATTGAAACCGGGATAAACTCTGGTTTTATGGGCCTTCTGCTCTTAAAGACTACTTTCCATTGCAACAATGAGGCCATAATAATTCTAGTAATCAGACTTGGAAATAATTACACATCCAGGTACTCATTTTACACCTGAGTATAATGAGAGAATAAAAGTAAGCCTTTTCAAAGGATTCAACTTTGCAGGACAAATAGCGGCACTGAGATCATGGACTTGCAAGTCGGAAGGCAAGTGTCGTACTAAAAACGAGCATTTATATAGCGCAATATCCACTAAATATGCTCAAAGCGCTTTGCAAAGGGTCCCTGACCAACAGCAACACTTAACGTGTAGAACAATACATGATGCCTGTTAGGCAACATTACAATTTTTCAGACAGACAACGCTATTAATGGCCTGGTACTCATTTTACACCTGAGTACAGTGAGAGAATTTGAGTAAAGAGCCTTTTCCAAGGACTCAACTACTCATAGGCGCACTACTACCAGACCACAAAGCCTCCCAGTTATAGATTGTAAAAAGTAACGAACAAAAATCAATAAAACAGCTTAGAAAAAAAAAGAAAAGAAACATAGTAATTAGTGTGGACTGTGTTGGGCTCAAAACCCTTCTTCAGCCAATAACAAAAACAGTTAAATACAAAAATACATTACCTAAAATCCAGATAGATGGCAGCTAAATACTTTTCAGCCGTCTTTCTGGAATTTAAAGCATGTATTAATGTTTTTATTGTCTTTGTTTTGTCGGCTGAAGAAGAGTTTTGAGCCCAAAATATTCCATGTTTGGAACTTTGCTCTTTATCGAAGCTGTTAGATTTATTTTTGTTCCTTACTTATTACAGTCCACAGCTTTCAGCAGCTCTGTATCACTTTGACAGTTATAGATTCTAACTATGAATGAACTTACTTACTTACTTACTTATCCAAACCAGCGACCACCTGAGCTCTAGCCCTTC